>NC_041389.1:644265643-644375146 GCF_002162155.2 Triticum dicoccoides
AGGAATTTGCTTTTGAGGCAATGCACATTTGAAGAATTGAATCATGGAGATCTCCCCCTACATCTTGTAATTCATACACGCATTTGATATATAATATGAAGAATTTGAAATGCATGATGAAATATGGTGCCTGATGTAATTCAGCATGTGTGCAATAATATTAACAAGGAATAAGCATGCATAATAACACATCAAAAGTATCAGAGCTCAGTGCATAAAAAGCATCAGAGCACGACCAAAAGTATCAAGGCACCATCGGGTTTAAGATTACAACTCGATCCAATAAAAGTTTCGGAAGAACGAGAGTTGTAACTAAAAAAACGCCCTTAGTATAAACCCGCTTGAAGATTAACTCAGGTTTCTCCCCCTTTGTCATCAAATGACCAAAAAGATCAAAACCGAGGACTAACGCCCCTGAAGAATTTCACGTTGATGGAGGAGCGCCAGCGTTGTTGGGGTTGTTTGTTGAAGTAGGGCCTGCCGCAGTGTTGTCCAAATCTTCATACTCATCAGTATCACGTGATGAAGAATAGGAGCTGGCCACCAGATCAGGAACTTTGACCCTCTTGAATTTCTTCGGAGGAGGTGCAGACCAGTCAAATGCTTCCTGAAGACCCATAGTCTTCAGTTCTTCCGCGCTATAGACATGAGTGAGAACAGCCCAGGTGCGGTTGAGGGTTTCATGAAGGTGATAATGGTTCTTCTTCACTGCATTATGTGTTGAGGTCATATTGTGAAGAACAGCAGCAAACTGACGCTTCACCCATTTGTGATTGCGATCAACCTTCTGATGAAGACTGAGGAGTAACTCACGATCAGTCATCACCCTGGGTGCTGTGGCTTGAGGATTTTGCTTCGCTAAGGTATTTGCGGCAGTGTCATGTGTGGCAGAGTCGTCATTGGTAGAATAAGATGTAGCCAGATGAAATTGACCATCCAATGGACGAGTGCCTTCATCGATCACAGCATCTGCCTTGCCTTTATCATCAGATGATAAAACTGGTCGCTTGAGGACTTCAATGGGAGGAAAGTAGCTACCATGGTTCAGAGTGTCAGCTTTATAATTCAGTGAGGGTCTTGCCCTTATGAATCTCATAATCCAAGGCACATAGGGCTTCAGCTCGAATGGTGACATTGCAACATTTGCAAGAGTCCTCATGAAGAAATCATGGAAGTTGACGGGAACGCCATGAATGATGTTGAAAAGCATGTTCTTCATGATGCCAACGACATCTTCATCATTTGAGTCGTGGCCTTTGATATGACTCATTGTCTTCGTCAGGATGCGATAGACAGTCCGAGGCACATAAAGCAATTCCTTGACGAGGAATTTGGTTCGAGGGGCCTGCCCTGGCTTCAAAGGCTTCATGAGCACTTGCATATAATGATTTGTCAGTTCAGGGTCATTGTAGATGCAATATGCACTGTCATGGGGAGGATCAAGAGGAAGGACACGAAGCAATTCAGTTGTTGGTGCCTTATAATGAGTGTTTTCGGTCATCCAATCCAACACCCATGAATTGACATCTTCAGCGTCTCCAGTGATATGCAGTGTGGCGTAGAACTGAAGAATGAGTTCTTCATTCCAATTGCAAATGTCACTGCAGAAATTGAGTAATCCTGCATCGTGAAGAACACTGAGGACTGGCTCGAAGCATGGCAGAGATTCCATATCCACGTGAGGAATATGTTCATGATCAAAGATTTTGTCCTTGTCAAATAGCACTGAGGAATAGAAGTTGGCTTGACTTGCAGTCCAGAAACGCCTCTTCCTTATGCGAGCAGAGTCATATGGATTATAATCAGTGAAGAACACATGCTCAGAAAAGAAGTCTTCAACCTTGAATTTTTGCTTGCTTGAGAACGGATTCTTCGGCTTGGGCAGAGGAGTGTCAGTGATTTGCAGCACAACCTCAAGAATCACGAGCTCAGGTTCTTCAGGCTGAGGAATTTCTGGTTCCTCCTCTTGTGCAACTTGAGGATCAGCAGCAGCAGTTTCTTCAGCACTAGCGGCTGGAATTTCTTCATGAACAGAAGGAGTAGGATGAGTTTCTTCAGAGCCCATCTGAACTGTGGTTGCCGGGGACTGAGGATTTTGTTGGATCGGTGTGAATGGAGGAGTATTGGGATGCTGACTTTCCCAAAAGTCATCATTCATCACTGGTGTAGTGCATCCAATATCCACATCTTCATCTTCATTTTCAATTTCCTCAACACCAGCCTCTTCAGCTGTGAACTGAGGCATAGGTGAGGAAATGACTGGCGTTGAAGGGATTGCTTCCACTTCAATTTCTTCATCAGGCTGCTCTGACGTAGCAGCAGAATGATTTTCTTCATCAGATCCGCTTGGGATCTTGTAGTCTTCTCCATAAGGAACAATTTCCTTTGATGACATGGAGGAAATCGGAACGACATCAATAGGATTTTCAAGAGAGCTGGTCATTGGCTTCATTTTCTTCGCAGCCGAAGAATTTGACGCAACTGATGCCTTCCTTTTCTTCACTGCAGCTCGCTCTGCAGCCTTGGTCTTCTTCACTTCATAGGCAAAAGGAAGAATTGGAGTTGGTGTAGGCGCGGGAGGAGCTGAGGAATCTGGTTCATTTTCTTCAGGCGCAACTGGTGCAGTTGCCCTGATCTCTTCAGTTTCTTCAGGCGCACCACTAGTGGATGCCCTGGCAATTTCTTCAGCGGCTGGGATGGAGTCATCAGCCCTGGAACTTACATTTTCATCAGCAGGCTGAAAGTCATCAGCGGTGCTGGCATGTTCTTCAGCAGGCTGAGTAGAGTTTGCAGCCTGAAAATTTTCTTTTTGCGATGGGGCTGCAACAGTTGTCATCTTCTTCGTCAGATTGACGAATCTCACTTTGGCTCCTTGCCAATCAGCATAGTATGCATCGAAGTATTTGCTGAGGGCTTGAATTTTAGACTGAGCCTTGAGAAGTTCCTCAGGTGTCAGTCTGACAACATTCTTCTTCAGGAGCTTCTCCTTTCTAGATTGAGCCTTCTTGATCTCACGTGCCTTCTCAAATTTCCATTTCTCTTGAGTGATGAAATGGGTCAACATGTGACTTTGACCGGGAGTCAGAGGCAGATCAGGCATTGGAGTGTTCGGATCCTTGTGCCAGAGATCAATATAGTCGAGGATCTTCTTCGGATCCAAAAGCAGTGCCACAGATGTGCCTTTGGCTCTAGCGGCCTTCACTTGTCTATCTCTGATGATTTCTGCAAGTTCTTCATCAGAAGCTTCATCATCAGAGGGCACTTGAAACGCAACCTGTTTCTTCCTTGGACTTGGCCGAGGACCGCGTCCAGCTGTTGCTTTAGTCTTCAACAGAGTGGGGCCTGATGAGGACATTGGTGCAGCTGAGGAACTCGCTGAGACACCAGAAGCAATTGAAAAACCAGTAGTCCTTTGGCATGTAGCCAGATGCACAGGAGTTGAGGACTTTGGTGGAGCAGTAGTAGTCTGAGGAATTTGCCGTGAGGGCATAGCTGAGGAACTTGGCCGTGAGGGCGCTGTCGGTGAAGCACTTGGCTTGCGAGCAGGCTTCTTTGGCATTGATTTCCTCGGTCTGTCCGAGGACTCAGCAGCAGCAGCAGCAGCAGAATCCTCATTGAATTTCCTCACTGCCTCCTTGGCTTGCCTTGCCAATTTAGCTTGGCGCTTAGCCCATTCTTCAGGAAAGTCTTCACCACTTTTGATGCTAGTGGGATCAGCTACTTGGCCAGGTGCCAATGGAGCTCTAGGGCACAGAGGATTGAGGGCGAATTTCTTCATGTATTTTGGAGTAACATATCGATATTCCCTCCATTCCCTTGCCCATCTCCGTTCAATTCTCTGAATGCGCACCTTGCGCTGATTCTTGTTTTCTTTGCCAAACTTGGCTTCATCAGGTGTGCAATAATCCTTATAGAGTTCATCAGGGATTTCGAAAGCAGTCGTGACCTCAGGCCTCTTTCCTCCTTTCTGCGGTCTCTTTCCTTCAGCCATATTCTTTAGATGAGGAATTTGAACAACTGAGCACTCTGAAGAAGTATGCAGTTTTTCTTCGAGGAACGCTACAAATGAGTTAAGTTGATGAGAACCTAGTGATTCAGCAGTCATGAGTACCTGTGAATAGAGTGTAGGTGCGAGGAATTTGAAGAGGTCATATGCGTTCTCAGAAGGATTTTTCGAAAAGACAAGTTTTGAGGAATTTGACCCGTTGAGCCTTGAGGAATTTCACTAAGCGCTCTTTGTCTTAGGTTCCAGAGTTGTACTGATCGAAAATCCATACAATTGAGGAATCTTGAAGAAAATGATTGCTTAGAGAAATGGATCAAGAGCATATAGTGTGTGAGGTGTTCATATGTGTGAAGATTTGAGAAATAAAACACCTTTGAAGATTTTCAGGAAAGTTTGAGAATCAAAGTGAGTAATAAAAGTAACTTTTAATTACCCGAACCGAAGAACACGATGAACTGAGATGAACAGATGTGAAGTTCGTCCGGTTCGATCTCCCACGCCCTAACTTGGCAGAGGGAAACAGCTACGGCGGCGGCGGAGTGAAGATTTCCGCAGCCGGCGCGAGTACGACGGCGACGAGGTCGAGGCAGTGAAGCTCTTCCTCACCGGCGACGATGGAGTAGCGGAGGCGCTAGGGTTTGAGGAGCTCGAGCGAGAGACAGCGACCGAGCGGTGTAAATGAAGTGCGGAAGGGGAGAGGGGTATTTATAGCCACGGTAAAAACTGTTCGCCCAAAGATTTTGGGACGAACATGCCCCTACCCTTTCTCCTTCATGCGACATGTGTCACCCACATACTGTGCAGATGAGATCGTGTAAGATCGTGGATGAATAAAATAATGCATCGTGGGTTGCGGAACGGTTTGAGCGATAAAACCAAAAATCTGGATAATATTTGTTTTAAAGTTTCGTTCGCAATTTCTTTAGCTGTCAAGGACACAGTGAAGACTTTGAACGAGTTTCAATTAGAACGCACATGAAGAATTTGTGAATAGATTGGGTTGAGTATAGCATAGAGGGGGAAGGGTCCGATCACATTCACTTAGCAGAAAACACAACTTGAAGAGATAGCCATAAGTGAATGCTGTAGAGGACATAAACTCATATATATGTATAGCCAATGAAGAAAAACGACGGAGCCAGTGAAGATTTTGCAAAGTTGAAGAATTTGAAAAACTTAAGAATTTCAAAAACTGAGGAAAAACTCAAATTGAAGATTTTCAACTTTTTGTGGTGGCATGACCCACCGTATAAGAATGATGATTTCAGACACCGTGTACAATTGTCGTAGGGTTCTGAGAATCAAATTCTTCATTAATTTCTTCACACTTAGAGTGTTATTCTTCATTGATTGAAGAAAAACGTTTCTTCATGTGTTGCACATCTAAGTCATCAATTCTGCATAAGGGTTAGGATGTGTGTCCTTTTCAAAGAACATTCGAAGATTCTAAGATATTTAGCTCACACCGCAACTTGCTAAATCTCTTCTCATCCAAGGGCTTAGTGAAGATATCAGCTAGTTGTTCTTCAGTCTTCACGTGCTCGATGGAGATGTCGCCCTTCAACACATGATCACGAAGAAAATGATGACGAATTTGAATGTGCTTTGTCTTCGAGTGCCGAACTGGGTTGTGAGCAATCTTGATGGCACTCTCGTTGTCGTAGAGCAGAGGCACATTCTTCACGTTGACGCCATAGTCCTTGAGGGTTTGCTTCATCCAAAGCAGTTGAGCATAGCATGAGCCAGCAACAATGTATTCAGCTTCAGCCGTAGACAGTGATACGCAATTCTGTTTCTTCGAGGACCAACAGACCAAAGATCATCCGAGGAAATGACAAGTGCCAGATGTTGACTTGCGGTCCACACGATCACCAGCATAGTCAGAGTCAGAATATCCAATGAGATCAAAAACAGAGCCCTTGGGGTACCATAATCCTAGTGTTGGTGTGTGAGCTAGATATCGAAGAATATGCTTCACAGCCTTATGGTGTGATTCCTTCGGTGTAGCTTGAAATCGGGCACACATGCAAACACTAAGCATTATATCTGGCCTAGATGCACATAAGTACAATAAAGAACCAATCATGGAGCGGTATACCTTGTGATCGAAGTCAATACCATTTTCATCAGTGCATAGATGGCCATTTGTGGGCATAGGAATTTTGACGCCTTTGTAATCTTGCATGCCGAATTTCCTCAGTACATCTTTGAGGTATTTCTCCTGAGATATGAATATGCCATTGCGCTGGTGACGAATTTGAAGACCTAAGAAGAATTTCAACTCTCCCATCATAGACATTTTATATTCTTCACTCATCATATAGGCAAATTCATCACTATAACGTTGGTCAGTACAGCCAAAGATAATATCATCAACATATATTTGGCACACAAACAGTTCACCATCATATGATTTAGTAAAAAGAGTAGGGTCGAGTGAACCGGGTGTGAAGCCATTCTTCATGAAGAATTCCTTCAGTGTATCATACCACGCCCGAGGGGCTTGCTTGAGGCCATACAGGGCCTTATTGAGTCTGAAGACTTTGTCAGGATTCTTTGGATCTTCAAAACCTGGGGGTTGAGCAACATATACTTCTTCCTCAAGCTTACCATTGAGGAATGCACTTTTCACATCCATTTGATATAAGATGATATCATGATGGTTAGCATAGGCAAGTAATATGCGAATAGCCTCAAGTCTAGCAACAGGTGCAAAAGTTTCATCGAAATCAATTCCTTCAACCTGTGTGTAGCCTTGAGCTACTAGTCGTGCCTTATTCCTCACCACAAGGCCATTTTCATCTTGCTTGTTGCGGTAGATCCACTTTGTGCCAATGATATTATGCTTGCGAGGATCTGGGCGATTGACCAATTCCGAGACATTGTTAAGCTTGAACTGATATAATTCTTCTTGCATAGCCTGAATCCACTCCGGCTCCAGAAATGCTTCATCTACCTTAGTGGGCTCTGTGATAGAGACAAAAGCATAGTGCCCACAAAAGTTAGATAAATGTGAAGCTTTTGAGCGTGTGAGAGGACCTGGTGCGCTAATGTCATTGATGATCTTCGCCACTTGCACTTCTTTTGCAACTCGAGGATGAGCTGGTTGTCGCTGAGGATTTTGATCAGCATTTTCTTCAGCACCATTTTCCTCATCATGTTCTTTAGGTGCATCAGCTCGACGTTCTTCATGAACAGGAATGAATTCTTCAGCAGATTCTTCAGTAGGAATGACATCCTCAGTTGCCTTGTACTTGATAGCATCCTCAGGTGCTGGTTCATCTAACACAGAAGGTAGGTGCTCTCTTTGCGAGCCATTAGTTTCATCGAACCGCACATCTACAGTTTCAACAATCTTGTGAAGAACAATGTTGAAGACTCTGTAGGTGTGCGAGTCCTTTCCGTAACCAAGCATAAAACCTTCATGTGCTTTCGGTGCCAATTTAGAGTTGTGGTGAGGATCTCTAATCCAGCATTTAGCATCGAAGACTTTGAAATAACTCACGTTGGGTTTCTTGTCAGTGAGGAGTTCATAGGCCGTATTCTTGAAGAATTTGTGAAGATATACTCTGTTGATGATGTGGCAAGCAGTATCAATTGCATCAATCCAAAAACGCTGAGGCGTTTTGTATTCATCAAGCATAGTGCGAGCCATCTCAACAAGAGTTCTGTTCTTGCGCTCCACGACGCCATTCTGCTGAGGAGTATAGGGAGTAGATAACTCATGAGTAATACCAAGTTCATCAAGATAGGCATCAAGACCGGAATTCTTGAACTCAGTTCCATTGTCACTTCTGATATGCTTGATCTTCACACCAAAGTTGGTTGAAGCCCTTGAGGAAAATCGTTTGAAGACTTCCTGCACTTCATGTTTGTAAGTAACAATGTGTACCCATGTATATCGAGAGTAATCATCAACAATGACAAAACCATATAGAGATGCATCATTAGTGACTGCTGAGTAATGATTAGGTCCAAAGAGGTCCATGTGAAGCAATTCGAATGGACGTGTAGTGGTCATGATAGTCTTCGCTGGATGCTTGGCCTTGGTCATTTTTCCAGCTTCACAAGCTCCGCATAAGTGATCCTTGAGGAATTTGACATTCTCAATGCCAATGACATGCTTCTTCTTCGCAAGCGTGTTCAAATTCCTCATGCCTGCGTGACCAAGTCATCGATGCCATAGCCAGCCTTCTGAAGCTTTTGCAAGTAGACACACGGCTGGTTGTGGTCCTGTAGAGAAATCAACAATATACAAATCTCCTCTCCTAAAGCCTTCGAAGACTTTGGAATTGTTAGCTTCCATAATCACAACACAGCGATACTTGCCAAAGAAAACAACCATATCAAGATCACAAAGCATTGAGACTGACATGAGATTGTATCCTAAGGACTCGACAAGCATGACTTTGTCCATGTGTTTATCCTTAGAGATTGCAACCTTACCAAGACCCAATACCTGACTTTTGCCTTTGTCAGCAAAGATGATATGCTTCAGAGGTGACGGTGATAAGGGAGCATCCATCAATAGATTCTTGTCACCAGTCATGTGATTTGTACATCCACTATCGAGGACGCATTCAGTGGTTTTGGGTTGGTCATCCTACAGATGAATTAGTGTAGCTTACAATCTCATATGCTTCATCAGTGAAGAATATGATATCAAGTTCATTAGATGAATTTCATCAAGCAATAAACAGATATAGTAGTATGAGGACGTGTGAAATGAAAGTTCATTTCATCATGATTCGCCTGCGTCCTTTCAGGCAATTTCGTTAGGTCCCCAGCAAATTCTTCAGACGTTAAAGCACGTCTAGAGACCTGACCCTGCAGAAGAGATTAGTTCTTTTTCTTCACCACCCACATCTGAAGGGGTGGAAAAGAGTTCATCATTCTGCGAGCACCATGTGAGAATGGTGGCAAAGATGCCAAACCGTTTCATTTCACATAAGAGGGGTTAGGGTAAGCATATGAATAAGTAGAGTAATTCTTCGAGGACATATGAACATAATGGTTTGAAGAATAATGCACATATTCATAGCCCTTAGCTCTATCCTGCGAGACAGAGTTGTTAGCACGATGATAATCATATGAGGACTTTGATCCTTTTGAGCAATTTGATCCATGTGAAGAATTTGGTCCGTATGAGGACTTGGATCCATATGAAGAATTTGGTCCATATGAAGAATTTGATCTGGGGTTCCTGTTCTTCACAGGTGGTGTCATGAGGACATTCACCTGAAGACTTTCAACATAGCTTTTGGGAACCCAGATTTTCTTCATAGGGGAACCGTTCCTGCAGTTAGTGCCAACATATCTAGCAAATACTTCACCATTCTGATTTTTGAACAGTTTATAGTTGGACTCAAATGACTCATCAGAAGAATGAGGAGATTCACATGTAAAGCCAGATAAGTTAGATGGATCAACTGGAGGTCCCTTTGCAGCAACCCATGAGGTTTTGGGGTACTGCTCAGGCTTCCAATATGTTCCATCAGCATTAAGTTTCCTCTCAAAGGCAATACCCTCTTTCCTAGGGTTTCTGTTGAGGATCTGCTTTTTAAGCACATCATAGAGAGTCTGATGCCCTTTGAGGCTTTTGTACATGCCTGTCATGTACAATTCCTTCAGCCCTGCATTGTCAGTGATACTAGCAATGTCCTCATATGAGGAATTAGTGATAGCAGAGGCAGATGAAGAATTTGTAACAGTTGAAGCATTTGAACATTCAGGTGAAGAATTTGCAGATTCACGTTCAATGCACTTTAAGCATGGAGGAACAAATTCTTCCTGAGAAGCGCTGATTTGTTGAGCTAGTAATGAATCGCGCTCCTTCTGAAGATCTTCATAACACACTCTTAGCTTTTCAAGATCTTCCTTTCTTTGAAGAGATTCAAGAGAAAGCTTCTCGTGATCTTGCTTTTCTTGAAGAAATTCATAAGAAAGTTTCTCATGATCAGATAAGAGTGTTATGATGACTTTGAAGGTTATCAAACCTAGACTGAAGTCTCTGAAGATTTTCAGTCAGGGCTTTAGTGCGATCCATTTCTTCACCCAACATATCATCACTTTTGTCTAGCATGTTTTGAACCTTTTCAAGAGCCCTTTCTTGTTTTACAGCAATCTTAGCAAGTTTAGAGTAGCTGGGCTTGAGATCCTCATCAGATTCATTTTCACTAGATTCAGAGGAGTTGTATTTGAGTACCTTTGCACCTTTCGCCATGAAGCAATAGGTGGGAGCGTAGTCATCATTATCTTCATCAGGCTTGTTGGTGGAGTCATTTTCTTCAATGTTGAAGATGGACTTGCTAACGAAAGCAATAGCGAAGGCCAGACTCGCCACACCAGATTCAGATTCTTTAGATGCCTCCTCTACCTCATTTTCCTCAGATTCAGCTTCAGAGTCCATTTCCTTGCCAATGAATGCCCGAGCCTTCTTGGAGCTGCTCTTCTTGTGAGATGAAGACTTCGAGGATTTTGATGACGAAGATTTTGACGATTTCTTCTTCTTCTTCGCATCATCAGAACTGTAATCCTTGTATTTCTTCTTCTTCATTTCCCTTTCCCACTGAGGACAATCTTGAATATAGTGACCAGGTTTCTTGCTTTGTGGCAATGCCTTCTCTTATAGTCACTGGATGAGGAATCATTGCCTCTTGATGATTTTCCAGAGCGACCACGTCTTGTGAACTTCTGGAATTTTTTCACAAGCAGTGCTAGATCCTAGCTCAATTCTTCAGTATCACCAAGGCTACTACCAGAATCCTCATATTCAGAGTCAGACACAACCTTGGCCTTCAGGGCACGTGGTTTGCCATAGCTAGAACCATAGAGATCTCTCTTTTTAGCAAGCTGGAACTCGTGAGTATTTAGCCTTTCGAGGATATCGGCAAGATCAAGAGACTTGTAGTCAGCACGTTCTTGTATCATCAGTCCCAGAGTATCAAATGAGGAATCAAGCGATCTCAACAGTTTCTTCACTACTTCATGATCAGTGATGTCAGTGGCACCGAGGGCTTGAAGCTCTTTTGAAATGTCAGTGAGGTGATCAAAGGTTTGTTGGACATTTTCATTGTCGAGTCTTTTGAAGCGGTTGAAGAGATTCCGAAGAACATCAACCCGAGAGTCACGCTGAGTTGAGACTCCTTCATTTACTTTGGACAGCCTATCCCAGATAAGCTTAGCAGTTTCCAAAGCACTCACTCTTCCATACTGTCCTTTACTCAGATGGCCACATATGATATTCTTCGCTTGAGAATCGAGTTGCTTGAATCTCTTCACATCGGTAGCGTTCAGTGAGGGTGTGACAGAGGGGACACCGTTTTCCACAACATACCAGAGATCGTTGTCAATTGCCTCAAGATGCATTTGCATCTTGTTCTTCCAGTAGGGGTAGTCCGTCCCATCAAAGGTAGGACACCCAGCCGAGACCTTGATCATACTTGCGGTCGACATAACTAAAACTCCAGGCGGTTAAACCAAAATCACACAGAACAAGGGAGTACCTTGCTCTGATACCAATTGAAAGTGCGTTATATCGACTAGAGGGGGGTGAATAGGCGATTTTTATGAATTCTTCCTTGAGGAATTTGCCGGTGAGGAAATTCCTTACTGAAGAACTACTAGCAGCGGAATAAGTACTCAGAAGTAAGCATAACAGGATACAAGCATGGTCATCATGATGAAATGAAGACTAGCACAGAGTACAGAAAGCGTAATCACAGGATAACACAAGATGAGGACAAACAGACTGAAGAAATTGAACTGAGGAATTTGAGAAAGTCTTCAGTCAAAGTCTTCAAGCACAGATATGAACAAATACACAACACAGTAATGAGGAAATGGAAGGGTTGAGGAAATAGAACCAGTTAGTTGGTGAAGACAATGATTTGGTAAACCAGTTCCAACTGTTGTCTCAGTTGTACGTCTGGTTAGAGTGGCTGAGTATTTAAACTCGAGGACACGCAGTCCCGGACACCCAGTCTCTGAGCCGCAACTCAGGACACCCATTCCTCACCGTATTCTCCTTGAACTAAGACCACGCAGGCCTCGTCCAATCACTCGTGGTAAGTCTTCAGGTGACTTCCAAACCTTCACAGACTTGGTCACTCGGCAATCCACAATTCCTCTTGGATGCTCTAGACCTTGACGCCTAACCGTCTGAAAGAAGCACAGTCTTCAAAGGTAACAAGCGTCGGATCCACGCAGGATCAATTTCTTCAGTGATGCTCAATCACTTTGGGTTTGTGGGGGTTTGGTTTTGGGATTTTCCTCACTCGATGATTTTCGCTCAAAGTCCTCGGAGGATGGGTTGCTCTCAAATAACAAGTGTCAAGTTCTCTCGGAGCAGCCAACCAACTAGTGGTTGTAGGGGGCGGCTATTTAAAGCCTAGGGAGCAGCCCGACATGATAAGACATAAATGCCCTTCAATGATATGACCGTTAGGTGGATAAGATATTTTGGACAGCCGGTGCATTTGATTAGTTGATAGCTTATAGGGTTTTTGTTTTTGCAAAAATCTAGGAGCCCCCTCCATCATCCCCGCCGTCGTCCCCATCACCGACCCCCCTCCGACCTCGAGGTGAGACTAGCCAAATCTCCATGTCAATATGACTCCTATAAGATATTTTGAAATGTTTTTGCTCATATTTTCAACCATTGAAATGTAATGGTGGCCATCAAGTTTGAATGATCATATGAAGTAGATAAAAACATGTATATTTCCTTGCCGGCAAAGTTCAGGCGCTCGATATGTCCTTTTTTAGAAAGACAAATAAACGATATTTTGGGTTGACTTTAAGTGTGTTGAATCTCCACCATATATATGAGAGGACAAAGAATCCTGACTGTTGTCGTGGGGGTAGCTTCTCCTTCGTTCCTGTGTTCTAGACAATTTGCTGTAATGCACTCGGGAACGGAAGGAGGAGCTACCATCACCGACGGTCGCAAATGTCAGAGAGGAATCAGTGAGGGAGAGTCTCCACCATATGGCTGGACTATTCTGTTACCGGTAACAGAATAGTCTAGCCAAAATATTACCGATAACAGAATATATAGTCCAGCCATATATAGGGCTAGACTATTCTGTTACCGAAGGCGTGTCTGTTTTCTTCCTCCTGCCGCCGCCCGAACCCACCTCCGCCCAGCGCGCCGCCCCGATCCCACCTCCACCCAGCGCGCCGCCGCCCGGATCCATCGCCACCCTGCGCGCCGCTGGCTCTATCCCCCTCCTCCCAGAGCGCCTCCGCCAATCCCCCTCCTCCCAGCGTGCCTCCCATCGCTGACCCCCGCCCCCAACTTGCCTCCTGCCGATGACCCGCCTCCATCCGCCGGCGTGCTTCCCTCGTCGTCCGTGGCGCGCATCCCTCCCTGTCTATCTCCCGTGCACCGCCTCACCCGACGACCTGTGCACCAGTGCACCACCACCCCTACACCGCCATGGCCGGCCGCCGAGATCCAAGGCTGAGGAGGACCTATGAGTCCTGCTCGCCGGAGCTAGACTGCTCGCCAGTCACCTTCCTCCCCCGCACTCTCCCGTTGCCTTCCTCGTGGCGCTCCGTCCACCTTCCTCCCCGCGCTCTGGCCGCCTTCCTCCCGACGCTCCGGCCGCTCCCTCCCACGCACGCTGGCCGACCGCATCCCTGCTTCCATCAGCTCCACCTCGACGGAGCCGTCAATCCACCGGAGTACAGGTAGCCGGTTCACCCGACTCGATCCAAAAATCTTCTTTTTTAGTGGATGTGCTTATGCCTGAGTGCAGATTTTATTTGGCCTAGATTGCTAGATTTTATTTGGACCTTTGCCTCATCAGTACAACAACACACTCCACAGCCGGGCACGAGAAGAGCTGCGTGCAGGCCACCCCTGTGCTCCGTCCTATATCCGGCTCAGTCATCTCTGGTGCGCTCAGTTCTCTCTCGACAAATCCAGCAGTGCGGGTTCTCTAGTGCGCCAAGTATTGCCGGCGGCGATGCTTGCATCATGGCCCATTGAGTAGATGCAATTTTCCTGGTTTTCACAAACAACATGGATTTTAGTTCATCTACAGAAACCACGCAGGTTCAGTGATAATGGTACCATAAGTTCGTACAAGAAAACAAATAAGAACTAAAACAAAAAAATTTAAATTCTACAAGTTCAAGTGCTCATCCACACATGATAATTCAAGTTGGTAAAAGTTTAAAATGGTAAAAAGTTCAAGTTGGACAACAAGAGAAATCTAGAACATTCATTGCAAAAAAAAATGACTTTAAAAAAAGAAACACGCAAAAAAAATTGGCAAAAAAATAATATTCAGTTCAACAATAAAAACCATGCATGTTCGGGGCTAGGATACAGTACACTGTTGAAAACTTACGAGAAAAAATTACCCAAAAAATAGAGCAAAATCTAGTTAGTGAAAACACGCTTAGTACAAACCCATGTAAACTTCAGTACAAGTATACTTTTTTGGAACCATTCAAAACTACTGTACAAAAAATAGCTGAGTACAAACATACACGTATATCAGTACGACTACTCTGTTTTTCAGACGAGAAAACAGCAGGATCCATCATGCCGTATTCGAAATTACTCTTAAACGGTTGCGAAGTAAAGAAAACGTGCAACATTACTAAGTTTCGCATTTTCGATAGCTATCGAACGGTATATTATTTGCCCCATTTTGACAAACTTTTTAAAAAACCGCATTCAAAACCAATTTTAACCGTATTTGAATTTGTATTTAAACCGTAAGGAATTAGAAAAAACTTTCTATACGCAAAAGTTGCACATTTTCCATAGCTTTCCAACGCCGTATCATTTGCATCAATCCGACAAACCGTTTGCAAAAAATCGCAAAAATACGTTCCGCCCAAAATTTCACCATTTTTCAAATTACTTTTAAATCATATAGAGTTAGAAGAAAGAATACATATATGGAAGATGCGGATTTTCACCAGCTTTCCAACGCCATCTTATTTGCGCAATTCCGACAAACCGTTTGAAAATTGAGTCCAAAATACGATTCACGTTTTCGGTTTTGAAAAAAACAGTTTTTTCAAAACTGCTCTTAAACCATAATGATTTTGCAAAAACGTTCAATATTCGTGAAATATGGTTGTCAGGAGCTTTCCAACGATATATTACACGCCCCGTTCCGGCAAAAAAATTACAAAAAGTTTTTGAACTAAAGAAGGCGATCTGTTAAATACAACTGAAAGCATCAGTTCAACCGCTTCGAAAACATCAGTACAACCACCTGAATCCGTCAGTTCAAAAAGGGTAACAGAATAATATTCTGTTACGCGTAACAGAATAGCCCAGATGTATATATATATATATATATATATATATATATATATATATATATATATATATAGTAGCACTATTCTAATCCCAGGATTAGAATAGTTATTTGGATCACGATCCGCCCTATATAGGGCCCGACAGGCTCTCCCGAACTCCCGCAACTGCGAGAAAAAAACAAGATCCACTCCCCCACCCCATCAGGAGTACCTGCATCGGCTCCACGAATCGGGCAACCACCGCCGCCGTCCTACCAAAATCGAACCGCCGCCGCCCTCCCTAGATCGCGCAGCTGCCGCACTCCCCAGATCACGCACCTGCCGCCCTCCCCATGTCGCGTCGCCGCGAGCCTTCCCGGAGTGCCTCTCGCCGCCGGCCTCGATCCCCGGAGCACCTTCCTCCCCGCGGCCGGCGCCCATCCTCCTCCGCGGCCGGCGCCCATCCACCTCCATGGCCGGCGCCCATCCTCCTCCGCGGCCGGCGCCCATCCTCCTCCGCTGAGAGCCTCTGCTGCTACTCAGGCCTTCGCACGCCGCCCCGTCGCCCTGGATCCCGCTATTGTCTCCTACCGCCGTTGCTCCCGTGGTCGGACCGCCTACACCATCGGCCTGACACTACTGGAGCGCTTCCGAGGGATCCTGCCACCGCGTGATGTTCCTCCTCCTGCCGATGTGAGCTTCCTCCACTTGCCACCGTGACCTTCTTCGTTCCCCCGTGCGCCATCGCCTCCGGCGGTTCCTCCTGCAGACCTCCACCTCCCGCAAGCAGCCTCCATGTATGGCTCCCTGCACACCCGCCTCCACCTGAACTTCCCCAACCACCGTAGCATCGCGGCAGTACACCTTCTCCTCCGTCGGCAGGGCGGTCCTGCACGGGCTAGAAGATTTCCTTGAGGTCTCGGGCCACCATGATTTCTCTCTGTTTCTTCCTTCGACTGCCAACACTCACAGGAGGTTCACGTTCAGATTTTTTTGACTATATTTTTCGTTTGGTGATACTTCAGTTCACATGAGTTTAATTGATCCCTGATTGATCTACTAGACATATAAAATCCGTGTGTTCCTATTTTGGGCATGCTAGACGTTGGATGTAATGGGCAGGAGAATCATCTTTCTGCACTTGAACTTCACAAAAAACAGTAGCGATGTGTTTGTGCATTTTGTGCCCAGTGTGGAGGAATTCTCCGTCCACTTGCAGGTTCAGTGATGGGCGGGTTGAACGGATGGGAAAATTAGAAACAAATCTTCCTTGTTCTCTCCACGGGCGACCTTCCCTGGCTCCTCTCTTCGACCCTCCGCCGAGTCTCTCCTGCAGCTGCGCATGGCGCTTGGTGGCTTCGGTGGCGCCTGTCCAAACAGTCTATTTTTTGTGGCTCTTCCGATGTAAGGCTAATGCACCCGACGGCTGGCTTTGCTTAGTGAGTTTTTTCTTTGAACTTGCTGTCAATTTGGGCGTACAGAGAAGAAGGCAAAAGGCAGAAGACGAAGAAGAAAAAGGTCAAAAGGAACAAGGCCTCGTGGTGTGGATAAGAAGTGTGTGGTGAACGGGGGTATGTGCATATATTACTACTCGGTGAATTAAAGAACTTGTGGTTCAGAGAAAAGAGAAGCATTTTATTATTAAGTGGTCACGGATCAGCTCTAAAACTTGCATCTTTCAACTCTATTGTTCATAACAAAAATAAAGCTAAATAGGAGCCTAGTAGAAAAAATAGCAGAAGTTCAATTTATTCATTTTAGGAAAAGACATAGAGAAACAAAAAGTCCACTTTGCGTAGTGAACACCTGAAGTTCAAATATTAAGTGCAAGGCAGAAGAAAGTGAAAAATATCTAGTGGTCAAAATAAAACCCACGAACTAAAAATAACATTTAAAAATAACAAAAGTTCAATCTAAAAAAAGCAATCACTTTGATGTTAAAAATTGTAAAGCAACTAAACCTCTTAGTGTTCACACAAAACACGGAGTCCTGATTCAAATAGAGACAAAAATGAAAACCGATTTTACCCATTTCTAGAAGGAATGCGGAAGTCCAAAATTAAAAGATGGAGCAGTTAAAAATTTATATACAAAGAAGAAAACAAGCCTCGCCCAAAAAATGTTAACTATGTAAATTTAAGTAATTAGATAGTTCAGAGAAAATATTACACGTGTATAAAATTTTCACCATGGATTTCCTTTTTTTCAAAAAAATAACCCAAATAAAAGATAATACATGCATTTGATGTTTGTAAGAAAATATAGAGGTCAAATTAAAACAAAATGAATAATTCAAAAAAAGTTCAATAAGAAAGCAAAGTTCAAAAAATTAATCGCATGTGAAGGCCATGTTTCACAAATTCCGAAGTTCACGTGTATCACGTACAGAATAAAAATCATCAAATGAAAAAAGGGCCTGCCTAGGCCATTTCACCGAAAAGCAAAAAATGCATAAAATGTCGCGACAAAATTCTATAAGAAGTTCAAATTTAAAATCAAAACCAGGTCAATGTTAAAATGAATGAAGTTTCTAATATCTAAAAGAAAAATTTGGAAGTTCACAAAATTTGAGCAAGAAGGTAAAAAAAGTAGTTCAAAATCTTTATAACGGATTTTTCCTGTTTGTAAAAAAATCAGAGAAGTTCAAATTAAAAAGAGGAGCATTTGAAAAGATTATACAAAACTGATTTCCCCCATTCTATAAAAATTAGAAGTTCAAATTGAAATAACGGCGCGGTATCATTGTTTATATAAAAAGCTTTTTCCCCGTTATTAACCAATAAAACTGAGAAGTTCAAATTTTAAAAATGGTGAAGTTCGATGTCTAAAAAAATCGGATCTTTCACATTATTAAAAAATAAAACCAAGAAGTTCAAAATTTTAAAACAAAGAACTTTAAAAAACTCGATTTTCCTTGTTACGAAAGAATAAAACTAAGAAGTTCAAATTAAAATAATAGAGAACTTCAAAGTTTATAAAAACCTCAGATTCTCCTTCTAAAGAATGTCTAATAAGTTCAAATTAAAATAAGGGAACAACAAAAAAAGTTATAAAAATGATTTCCCCCGTTTTTAAAAAAATTAGGAAGTTCAATTTTAAAAAATAGAGTAATTCAATGTACATTAAAAACACAATTTTTCTCATTACTGAAGAATAAAACAGGGAAGTTCAATTTAAAAATGGGTAGAAGTTTGATGTTTAATTAAAAAATAAAAAAGATGGAGAAAATAAAACCAGGAAGTCCATATTAAAAAGATGGAGAAGTTCGATGATTATTGAAAACTCTGATTATCCTCATTATTAAAGAATGGAAACAAGAAGTTTAAAAATAAAAAACAAGATGTTCAACTTTTAAAAATATAACATTCAAAATTTCATAAAAAAGGATTATGAAATAAAACCCGGAAGGCCATATTAAAAAGATGGAGAAGTTCGATGATTATAGAAAACTCATATTTTCCTCGTTATTAAATAATAGAAACAAGAAGTTCAACTATTAAAAATATAGCATTTCAAAATTCATAAAAAAGGATTAAGAAAAATCAGATTAAAAATTCATAAAAAGCTCAAAATATTTCACGTAACCGAGAGAGGTTTAGGTTGATAACTGCGAGAAGTTCATGTACTACACGGTGTGCATTTTGTATTAAAAAAGAACAAAAAAGCAAATGCTAAAAGTTTTGTTGTTACAAGTTCAAGTCCTTGGTCGGAGAAAGTTAAAAAAATATTGAGAGAGACGTTTGTACAAAAGGAATATTATTTGCGTAACACTTACGAATGGATGAGAAAATTACAAACAAAATTGCGTCCCAGAAGTTCAATGTGAAAACAGCAGGAAGTTCAACTACTACGCTAAATGAATTTCTGATGAAAAACTTTCAAAATCGTCGCGAGTATGAAAAATGATCAACACGGGAAAGTTGCGTGTTTACAGCAGCTTTCCATCGGTATATCGTCCGCTCAATTCCCGTGAGTGGGATGGAGAGCTACGGGCAGTGGATGAAGATCTACGAGCAAAAAAATCACGTGAAAAACAGAGTGAAGTTCAGGTACACGCACCGAGAAGTTCAGGTTCTTCACGCGGTGCATTTTCAAAGAATCTGTTTTGTGGTAGAAGCAGAACGAATGATCCCCCCGTTTTCGGAATTACTTGAAAACGGCTAGGAATCAGAGAAAACCATCAACATGAAAAAGTTTCACATTTTCTGTAGCTTTTCAACGGTATATTATTTGCCCAATTCCGATAAAGTTTGTAGAAATTACGGTGAAAATATTTTTTTCGCCATTTTCAAACTGACTTAAAACCGTAAAGTATTTGTAGAAATAATACATACAAAAAGTTTCGCATTTGTTCAAGCTTTCCAACGCCATATCATTTGCTGCATTCGGACGCACGGTTAAAAAGTTAGCTTGAAAATACGAACTCGGTTGGACTTGGACCATTTTCTAAATTACTCTTAAACCATTCAAAATTAGAAAATAACTTTCAACATGAAAAAGTAGCGAATTTTCATAAGCTTTCCAACGCCATATTATATGCCTCCATTGGATTAGCCGTTTAGAAATGACATCGAAAAAACGAACTCAGCTGTTCGGTTTACGAAATTTTACGTTTTATCAAATTATTCTTTAACCATAGGGAATTAGGAAAAACTTTCAACATGTGGAAGGAGCGGTTTTGCAGTAGCTTTCCAACGCCATATTATATGCCTCATTCCGATAAACGGTTTAGAAATGCGATCGAAATTAAAATTCACGTTTTTTGTGTGAAGAAAAAACGATTTTCAAAACTGCTCTTAAACCGCTTACATTTTGCGAAAAATTTAACTTGGGTCATGATACTCGTGTCCATAGCTTTCCAATGGTATATAGCAAGCCCTGTTTGGGCAATGTTGCGGGAAGTTCAACCTAGCACAAGGGGATTTCAGGTCGAACAACTCAGGCAGTAAAATCACAAAAAACGCGAGTTCTTCACGATCCGAGTGCAAAATCCGCCTATGAGCGAGATTCCTATCTAAAACGAGTATTTAGTTACTAAAAATCGTTTGAAGATTATACTGACATCACATGGAATACGACTAACCAGAAAAACTCGCGGTAGAAGGCACGGTTGCGAAGATAGCCCGAAGGTCGGGTTCGTACAGAGAGAAGTTCAG
The DNA here is from genome assembly GCF_002162155.2 of Triticum dicoccoides. Taxonomy (NCBI): domain Eukaryota; kingdom Viridiplantae; phylum Streptophyta; class Magnoliopsida; order Poales; family Poaceae; genus Triticum; species Triticum dicoccoides. The sequence goes on from NC_041389.1 coordinate 644,286,071, forward strand.
GCGCGTTCCTCAGGCAGGTCAGGTTGTGATCAGAATATTATTCTGATCCCGTGATCAGAATAGTGTTTATGTATATATATATATATGTATGTATATATATATATATATATATATATATATATATATATATATATATATATATATATATATATATATATATATGAGAGAATGAAGAATCCCAACTGTTGTCGTGGGGGTAGCTTCTCCTTCATTCCCGTGTGCTAGACAATTTGGTGTAATGCACTCAGGAATGAAAGGAGGAACTATTGATACGTCTCCAACGTATTTATAATTTATGAAGCATTCATGCTATTTTATTATCTATTTTGAATGATTACGGGCTTTATTATACACTTTTATATTAATTTTGGGACTAACCTATTAACCGGAGGCCCAGCCCATATTGCTGTTTTATTGCCTGTTTTAGTATTTCGAAGAAAAGGAATATCAAACGGAGTCCAAACGGAATGAAACCTTCTGGAGCGTGATTTTTGGAAAGGATATGATCAGGGAGACTTGGAGTTCAAGCCAGGGAAGGTTCGAGGAAGCCTGGAGATAGGAGGGCGTGCCCACCCCCTGTCTCCTGGGCCCCTCGAGGCTCCCCCGACCAACTTCTTTCGCTTATATAAGTCCACGTACCCTAAAAACATCAAAGAGGAAGATAGATCGGGAGTTCCGCCGCCGCAAGCCTCTGTAGCCACCAAAAACCTCTCGGGAGCCCGTTCCGGCACCCTGCCGGAGGGGGGATCCCTCACTGGTGGCCATCTTCATCATCCCAATGCTATCCATGAGGAGGAGGGAGTAGTTCACCCTCGGGGCTGAGGGTATGTACCAGTAGCTATGTGTTTGATCTCTCTCTCTCTCTCTCGTGTTCTCTCTATGGCACGATCTTGATGTATCGCGAGCTTTGCTATTATAGTTGGATCTTATGATGTTTCTCCCCTCTACTCTCTTGTAATGGATTGAGTTTTCCCTTTTAAGTTATCTTATCGGATTGAGTCTTTAAGGATTTGAGAACACTTGATGTATGACTTGCCATGCTTATATGTGGTGACAATGGGATATCACGTGCCACTTGATGTATGTTTTGGTAGTCGAATTGGAAAGGATATGAGCGTGATTTTTTCATAATTAAGCATGACTTCAACTATTTCAACATGTACTTTTCATCTTTTCCAATTCGACTAGCTTATCCCATGCTATGCAAGACGCTATGTCTTGGAGAGGATGGGTTTTTGAAGACCATGAAAGTATGGAAACAAATAAAGTTCACCTAAGTACCCATCATGGTGTGGATTTTGAAGTGAAGTTATACAATTCTAAGAGTGTAACCCATTTTGGTTGCAAAAAATGGGAAGCACTTTGCAAGATGTCTGGTTTTGATGTGGGTATGCTTGTCACCATGGATCTTGGTGATCCTGGAATCGAGCAAGACAATATGGAAATTTGGGTCCTTGTTGATACGCCTCCAATTCTACCGCGATGTGAGTTTCTCAAACATAGTTATTAGCTAATTTATATTGTTTATGTCAAAATAGTTGACAACTTATTTCCATTGACAGCTTATTTTCATTCTTCAAAGAATGTGTGGAAGATGGTAGACAAAACCTACTACACCGAAGGCTCCGAATTAACTTGTCAGGAGAAAAATCATCTGATCGCATTTTGTACTGATCTTGAGAGTTACAATATCTACAATCAAACTCCTCAACATTATGGTCAATACGTGCCACTAGTGCATGTGTTGAACTACGGTAACTACCATGGAGATACCCTGGTAAGATTGTTTACTATTACGACATTCGTGCATCTTTTGCATACTTCTAAAACTAGTACATCATTGCTAACTACGAAGTTATTACTATGTTTTTAACAGATAATCCCGAATGATTGTGTGCCTCATCTGATGTATTAGCATGGTCACCTTGATATTTTGAACATACAGCCAGGTCATCCTATGAATCTCAACTGTCCATACCGATTTCTAAAAGAAATGGAGACATGACAATCAAAGAATGGAAAAAATGTATGGACAGTCGGAAGGAGGTTCTTGGAATCAAAAGGAAGCGAAGCGCAAGAATTGGAGACAGGATGATCTCCATTCTCCATAATGGAGAGTCAGGGTCTATATTGTTTTATGCTATTTTACCTTAAAGAGGGTATTTAGGTCCTACCTAATACTGATGATCATGAGCTAAGAACAATTAAGTAGGGTTGGTTCGATGACTATGAGGATGATGATCGTATGAATAACGAGTAGAGTTGTATGATGATGATTAGTAGGACTTGTTATTATGATGATGTATCATGCGAGCATGAAGAGTTATTATATATATCGGTGGGTGAAATGAACATGGATTGGATTGAAGTGAAGGCAACATGCATGTGGTGCATGTCGATAGTAGTACAATCCAAACTTGATCAAGTTAGGATTAGTATTACTTTCAACATGCACCACATGCTGCCTTCAGTTCAATCTAAGCCATGTTTAGGCATAGCAGTAGTGTTGGTAAACCAAGCACGGAGATAAGAGAGAACACTTCTCTCTATTAGCTAGCTAATTAACAATCTAAGTTAACCCCCCAAACCCCTAAACCACCCCCTTAAAAAAACAAAAACCTCAGCTCCTGCCAGCTCCTGACGTGTGGATGCCTTTTGGTCTCGGTTGGGGCCACCAACCGGGACCAAAGGCCCTCCTGCCTGGGCTCGCCGCAGCGGCCACATGGAGGCCCATCTGTCCCGGTTAATCTAAGAACCGGGACTAAAGGCCTAGGGCTTTAGTGACGACCCTTTAGTCCCGGATCCACAACCGGGACAGATGGGCCTTACGAACTGGGACAAATGGCCCCTTTTCTAGTTGTATTCAGGCCGTAGTGGCCCAGTAGGTGGCATTTTTTTATTTTCCCCATTTTTTTCCTGTTTTTTGCATTATTTATTTTCTTATGTTTTTTGCTTTATTTTTTAGTTCCTTTTGCTTTTAGGTAATAAAAATTATAAACTTTCTGTTAGTGCCATTTGTTTTCCAGTTTGAATAGTTTAAATTTGAATTTTTTGAAATTTGTGTGAATCACTAGTTTTTGAAATTTGTGTGAATCACTAGTTTCTGTTAGTGCTATTAAAGTTTCTAACATAATTTTTTTTATGATTTTTTTCTTTTACTCTTTTGAACAGAAAATACTTTGATAATTTTAGTTGCATAAATTTTATATAATTTTAGTTTCAATAATACTATAGGTTTTATAAAAGTTTATTTTGTTTTTACTTATTTATTAAAGTTTATTTTGTTTCTACTTACTTATTTTCTTTTCTTTTTTGCTTCTTTTATTTATTTTATGAAAATTCTTTCTTTTTTGCTTTATTTATTTTATTTTGTTTCTACTTACTGTTGCTATTTTTATTTATTTTATAAAAGTTTATTTATTCTACATTATTAAAGTTTGTTTTGTTACTACTTATTTATTAAAGTTTTTTCTGTTTCTACTTATTTATTTTATTTTCTTTCTACTTATTTATTTTCTTTTCTTTATTTGCTTTTTTATTTATTTTATGAAAATTCTTTTTGCTTTTAATGTTTTACACACAAAAGCCCTCTCCCCTGGCTGGTTCATTGGTCCCGGTTTGTGGCTTGACCCGGTCCTAAAGACCATCCTTTGATACCGGTTCAGGCCACCAACCGGGACCAATGGCAGTGGGCTAGGAGCGAGGCCCATTGGTCCTGGTTTGTTCCACCAACCGGGACCAAAGGGGCCAGACGAACCGGGACAATGGCCCCACGAGGCCTGGCGGGCCCCCTGGCCTCACGAACCGGGACCAATGGGCCCATGGGTACCGGTTCGTGATTGAACCGGTACTAATGGGCTTATCTGGCCCAGACATATGCCTTGTTTTCTACTAGTGTCTCTGAGCTGTTGCATAAGGAAGAGATTATGGCTTGACAGAGATCGAGGGCGGACTGTCTAAGAGCAGGTGACCGGAACACGTGTTTTTTTCAGGCACGTGCGGCCGCTCACAAAAGCAGAAACAACATCAGTAGCCTTCGCGTTGCAGATGAATCAGTGTGTGAAACCAAGGAATAAATACATGATGAGGTGCAGCAGTTCTATACTAGTCTGTACACTGCACAGGAACACACTGGTATGGAAGCAGTCCTTCACCATGTTCCACATAAAATCACAGAAGCTATGAATGCACAACTAATGAAGTTGTTTGTAGAAAATGAAATGAAGGTTGCGCTCTTTGCTATGGGGCCTACAAAGGCCCCTGGAAGACGGATTTCATGTTGGTTTTTATCAGCGGCATGGGGACTTGGTAGGTCCAGATGCCATAGCGGTAGTCCTCAGTTTTTTCAATGGGGGACAGATGCCAGACTCAGTGAACAGCACGGTAATTGTTCTTATACCCAAGGTGAGAAACCCACAAAATATCACACGGTATAGGCCAATTTCCTTTTGCAATGTTCTCTACAAAATCTGCTCCAAAGTATTAGCTAATCGTTTGAGGAACTTACTGGATGAGATAATTGGAGAGGAGCAGAGTGCTTTCGTCCCTGGACGAATTATTACTGACAACGTCCTAATAGCCTATGAGTGCATTCACTCCATGAGAGAAAGAAGGGAAAGCAAGGATGGTATGTTGTCAAAATTGATATGATAAAGGCCTACGATAGAGTAGAATGGGCTTATCTGCAAGGAATAATGCAACAACTTGGTTTTCAAGATGAATGGATCTCACTTGTCTTGCCGTGTGTGACCACTGTAATGTTCCAGGTAAAGGTTAACGGTGAGCTTTAACCGGCCTTCTCTCCCTCAAGAGGGTTTCGTCGGGGAGACCCAATCTCCCCCTATTTATTCCTCCTTTGCGGGGAGGGACTCTCATGCATGCTACAAAATTATGACGGAGGATGGATTGATAGGGGCATCAGAGTGAGTTATTCTGCCCCATGGATCTCACATCTTTATTTGCAGACGATTGCTTGATCTTCATGAAAACTGATGCTCGAAGTGCCACTAGACTAGATGGAATTTTGGAACGGTACAGCTTCGGCTCCAGGAAAAGTGCAAATAAGATGAAGAGTTCTGTCTATTTTAGCCCTAACAGCGACGCTTCAGTTAAGATGAGTGTCAAGGCTGCACTCCAAATACAGAGGCCAAGTCAGAGAAGTACCTTGGCCTGCCGATGGTTGCGGTAAGATCACTAAGAAACAATTTGAGCATATCAATGAATGGTCGAGGGCAAAGGTGCAAGGGTGGTGTGAGAGGAAAATGTCATGTGCAGCAAGAGAAGTTCTTTTGAAGTCCGTGGTCCAAGCTTTACCGGCCTACTCTATGAGTTGTTTCAAACTCACAAAAAGTCTGTGCAAGAAACTAACAACAAATATGTCAAAATATTGGTGGGCCGGGTCACTAGACAGAAAAGGAATGCACTGGCAATCGTGGGAAAAGATGTGCATTGCAAAATCAAAGGGAGGACTTGGAGTCCGGGATCTCAAGACCTTCAATGATGCGATGTTAGCCAAACAAGCTTGGAGACTCCTTGAGAATCCAAACAGCTTGTGTGCTCGTGTACTCAAGGGTAGATATTACCCTAATGAAATTTTCCTCACGGCTGGGTGCCCCGCAAGTGCATCCAAAACCTGGAATGCAATCATCAAAGGGAGGGAGATGCTAAAATGTGGGTGATACGTCTCCAACGTATCTACAATTTTTGATTGTTCCATGCTATTATATTACCCCTTTTGGATGTTTATGGGCTTTATTTTACACATTTATATCATTTTTTGGACTACCCTACTAACAGGAGGCCCAACCCATATTGTTGTTTTATTGCCTATTTCAGTATTTCGAAGAAAAGGAATGTCAAACGGAGTCCAAACGGAATGAAACCTTCGGCAGCGTGATATTTGGAAAGATTATGATCCAGGAGACTTGGAGTGCAAGCCAGGGGAGCATCGAGGAAGCCACGAGACAGGGGGCGCGCCCACCCCCCCTGGGCGCACCCTACCCTCTAGTGGCCCCCTCGAGGCTCCCCCGACCGACTTCTTTCGCCTATATAAGCCTACATACCCTAAAATCATTGAGACAGAAGATAGATCGGGAGTTCCGCCGCCGCAAGCCTCTGTAGCCACCAAAAACCTCTCGGGAGCCCGTTCCGGCACCCTGTCGGAGTGGGAACCCATCACCGGTGGCCATCTTCATCATCCCGGCGCTCTCCATGATGAGGAGGGAGTAGTTCACCCTCGGGGCTGAGGGTATGTACCTGTAGCTATGTGTTTGATCTCTCTCTCTCTCTCGTGTTCTCTCTATGGCACGATCTTGATGTATCGTGAGCTTTGCTATTGTAGTTGGATCTTATGATGTTTATCCCCCTCTACTCTCTTGTGATGAATTGAGTTTTCCTCTTGAAGTTATCTTGTCGGATTGAGTCTTTAAGGATTTGAGAACACTTGATGTATGTCTTGCCGTGCTTATGTGTGGTGACAATGGGATATCACGTGCCACTTGATGTATGTTTTGGTGATCAACTTTCGGGTTCCGCACATGAACCTATGGATTGGGGTTGGCACACGTTTTCGTTTTTACTTCCAGTAGAAACTTTTGGGCACTCTTTGAAGTACTTTTGTGTTGGTTGAATAGATGAATCTGAGATTGTGTGATGCATATCATATAGTCATGCCCACGGATACTTGAGGTGACAATGGAGTATCTAGGTGACATTAGGGTTTTGCTTGATTTGTGTCTTAAGGTGTTATTCTAGTATGAACTCCGTGATAGATTGAACGGAAAGAATAGCTTCATGTTATTTTACTACGGACTCTTGAATAGATAGAACAGAAAGGATAACTTTGAGGTGGTTTCGTACCCTACCATAATCTCTTCGTTTGTTCTCCGCTATTAGTGGCTTTAGAGTGACTCTTTGTTGCATGTTGAGGGATTGTTATATGATCTATCTATGTTATTATTGTTGAGAGAACTTGCACTAGTGAAAGTATGAACCCTAGGCCTTGTTTCCTATCATTGCAATACCGTTTACGCTCACTTTTATCACTTGTTACCTTGCTGTTTTTATATTTTCATATTACAAATACTCATATCTACCATCCATATTTCACTTGTATCACCATCTCTTCGCCGAACTAGTGCACCTATACAATTTACCATTGTATTGGGTGTGTTGGGTGTTGGGGAACGTAGTAATTTCAAAAAATTTCCTACGCACACGCAAGATCATGGTGATGATATAGCAACGAGAGGGGAGAGTGTTATCCACATACCCTCATAGACCGTAAGCGGAAGCGTTAGCACAACGCGGTTGATGTAGTCGTACGTCTTCACGATCCGACCGATCCAAGCACCGAACGTATGGCACCTCCGAGTTCAGCACACGTTCAGCTCGATGACGGTCTCCGGGCTCCGATCCAGCAAAGCTCATGAGATGAGTTCCATCAGCACGACGGCGTGGTGACGGTAATGATGTTCTACCGGCGCAGGGCTTCGCCTAAACTCCGTGACGATATGACCGAGGTGGAATATGGTGGAGGGGGGCACTGCACACGGCTAAGGAACGATCCGTAGATCAACATGTGTGTCTTTGGGGTGCCCCCTCGCCCCCGTATATAAAGGAGCCAGGGGGAGGAGGCGGCCGGCCAAGGAGGGCGCGCCAAGGGGGGAGTCCTACTCCCACCGGGATTAGGACTCCTTTCCAAGTTGGAGTTGGAGAAGGGGGGAAGGAGGAGGAAGAGGGGAAGGAAAGGGGGGGCGCCGCCCCCTTCCCTTGTCCTATTCGGACTAGGAAGGGGAGGGGTGCGCGGCCCCTTCCTACCTCCTTCCCTCTTCTCCCTCGAGGCCCATGTAGGCCCAATAACCCCCGAGGGGTTCCGGTAACCTCCCGGTACTCCGGTAAAATGCCGATTTCACCCGGAACGATTCCGATGTCCAAATATAGGCTTCCAATATATCGATCTTTATGTCTCGACCATTTAGAGACTCCTCGTCACATCTGTGATCACATCCGGGACTCCGAACAAACTTCGGTACATCAAAACTTATAAACTCATAATAAAACTGTCATCGTAACGTTAAGCGTGCGGACCCTACGGGTTCGAGAACTATGTAGACATGACCTAGAACAATTCTCGGTCAATAACCAATAGCGGAACCTGGATGCCCATATTGGTTCCTACATATTCTACGAAGATCTTTATCGGTCAAACCGCATAACAATATATGTTGTTCCCTTTGTCATCGGTATGTTACTTGCCCGAGATTTGATCGTCGGTATCCAATACCTAGTTCAATCTCGTTACCGGCAAGTCTCTTTACTCGTTACGTAATGCATCATCCCGTAACCAACTCATTGGTCACATTGCTTGCAAGGCTTATAATGATGTGCATTACCGAGAGGGCCCAGAGATACCTCTCCGACAATCGGAGTGACAAAACCTAATCTCGAAATACGCCAACTCAACATGTATCTTCGGAGACACCTGTAGTACTCCTTTATAATCACCCAGTTACGTTGTGACGTTTGGTAGTACCCAAAGTGTTCCTCCGGTAAACGGGAGTTGCATAATTCTCATAGTTACAGGAACATGTATAAGTCATGAAGAAAGCAATAGCAGTATACTAAACGATCAAGTGCTAGGCTAACGGAATGGGTCATGTCAATCACATCATTCTTCTAATGATGTGATCCCGTTAATCAAATGACAACACATGTCTATGGTTAGGAAACATAACCATCTTTGATTAATGAGCTAGTCAAGTAGAGGCATACTAGTGACTATATGTTTGTCTATGTATTCACACATGTATCATGTTTCCGGTTAATACAATTCTAGCATGAATAATAAACATTTATCATGATATGAGGAAATAAATAATAACTTTATTATTGCCTCTAGGGCATATTTCCGTCATTGGGGACACAAGAGACTCTTTGTTATTTGGTTGCAGGTTGCTTGAGAGAAACCATCTTCATCCTACGCCTCCCACGGATTGATAAACCTTAGGTCATCCACTTGAGGGAAATTTGCTATTTTCCTACAAACCTGTGCACTTGCAGGCCCAACAACGTCTACAAGAAGAAGGTTGTGTTGTAGACATCAAGCTCTTTTCTGGCGCCGTTGCTAGGGAGGCTAGGTAAACGGTACTCACACCTCGTCAACTAAGCTCTTTTCTGGCGCCGTTGCCGGGGAGGTGAGTGCTTGAAGGTATATCTTTAGATCTTGCAATCGAATATTTTTGTTTCTTGTTTTATCACTAGTTTAGTTTATAAAAGAAAACTACAAAAAAATTGAGTTGAGTTTGTCTCATACGCTTCGTCTTTTTAATATCTTTCATTAGTATGATGGAAAGGAAAATTGTGCTCAATTTCTAGAAGAAGAATGCATTAAAATGCTTGGTACTAAATTTTGAATGATGAGCATGATTGCAATGTTGTTAGTATGAACTCTTTGAATATACATAGTACTAATGATGATTGCACTAGTTATGATGAAAATGTCTCTTATAAGCATGTTGATTTTTGTGGAGTAGATTGGATTTGCATGGACACACCAAATAGAGAAAATAGATATTGCAAGAGGCATAAGTATTTAAAAACTAAAGGTTTGCAAGAAAGCCTTGATGATTGTGCTGAAAGATTCAATATTTTTCGTGCCCTTTGTGAACTTTGCAATGAACATGGTCATTTAAATCTCCAATGCAAATTGTTTCATGATCAAATCGTGTCCAAAAATTGTGATAACTTGAGTACCCTTGGGCATCATAAAGAGCTTACTCTTCTTTTGGGGTATGAAGAAATGAAACGTATAACTGAGGGTATTCCAAAATTTAATCTTGATAGATTTCTTGATTTTGATCTAGCGGATACTTATATGTTTTGTGCGGTGAATTGCATTGAAAATCCTTATATTGCCAATTACCTAAAGAAAAGGAAGCAAATAGAAGATAAAGAGAATACTAATGAAAGCGAAGAGACTTCCCAATCTCCTCCTATTATTTCTTATGATGAATCAGGTAACGAGGAGGAGCTTTCTATTCAACCAATCTCATCAATAAGGAGCTCAAAGAGGAAGCTTGAACCCACACATAATGTGAAGAAGAAAAAGAAAAGAAGTAGCAACAAAGGTAAAAAGGTATCCCTCCCAAATGATGTTGCTCCTACTACTCATTGTGATGATGATAACTGCTTTACTATTGGTGCTATCCATATTTTTAATGATGAGAGTGATTATGCTTATGATATGAAAGGGGCCAAGCTTGGGGAAGCTATGTTTGATGAGGATGAAATATTTGAGAATATATTTGCTGAAATTAATGTTTGTCCCAAGCTTGGGGATGCTATGTTTAATGAAGATGATATTTTTAGCATCCCAAGTTTTGATATGCAAAGTTGTTATGATAAAAGCATGCCTCCTATTTATGATGATTATATTGATGAAAGTGGGTTTGGAAGAGTGTCAAGTTTAGGAAGTAGTGATCCCACTATTTTGGAGGATGTTGAATCTTATTGTGATGAACATGAAAGTGGATTTGGAAGAGTGTCAACTTTATTTAGTGATGATTCCACAATTTTGGAAGAGGTTCCAATTGATTACGAGAACAAAGTTGCTATCTATGATGATTATTGTGATGACTTGTATGCTATTAAGAATAATGATAACCATGAAACTTGTCATCATGATTTTAGTTTTCAATTGGATTATGCTTCAAATGAAATTTCTATGCTTGTAGATCATGAAAAGAATGCTTTAGGTGCTGGTTATATTGTCGAATTCATTCATGATGCTACTGAAAATTATTATGAGGGAGGAACATATGCTTGTAGGAATTGCAATAATATCAAGTTTCCTCCCTATGTGCTTAAAATCTTGAAGCTATGTTTGTTTTACCTTCCTATGCTAGTTGATTATTGTCCCAATAAGTTGTTTGCTCACAAAATCCCTATGAATAGGAAGTGGGTAGGCTTAAATGTTCTAGTCATATGCTTCATGATGCCCCCGTGATGTTTCAATTCTTATCTTTTATGTGAGCATCATTGTCATCATCTTGCCTAGCTAGAAAGGCATTAAAGAAAAGTGCTTGTTGGGAGACAACCCAATATTTACCCTTACTGTTTTTGTGTGTCCACATTATTATACTACTGTAGTAATCATTTTTTATAGCTTTTGTTCCAATAAAGTGCCAAGTAAGACCTTTAGGATAGCTTACAGTGATAGTTGTGTTGATCCTGCTGAGAATCAGAAACTTTTGTACCCAGTAAATTAGTTTTGTTAATTTACAGAAACGTGCTCTTGATCTGATTCTTTTTGCTATGGATTGTTACACAAATTTCTTAGGTCTTCCTAATTGGGTAGGAAGTTTGGAGTTCTAGAAGTATACGTTTGATACAGATTACTACAGACTGTTCTGTTTTTGACAGATTCTGTTTCGCGTGTGTTGTTTGCTTATTTTGATGCATCTTTAGCTAGTATTGAGTGGTATGAACCATAGATAAGTTGGAGCACAGTATATATTACACCAATATGAATTTAGAATGAGTTCATTATAGTACCTTATGTGGTGGTTTTGTTTTCTTTCACTAATGGAGCTTATAAGATTTCCTGTTGAGTTTTGTGTTGTGAAGTTTTCAAGTTTTGGGTAAAGATTCGATGGACAATGGAATAAGGAGTGGCAAGAACCTAAGCTTGGGGATTCCCAAGGCACCCCAAGGTAATATTCAAGGACAACCAAGAGCCTAAGCTTGGGGATGCCCCGGAAGGCATCCCCTCTTTCGTCTTCGTCCATCGGTAACTTTACTTGGAGCTATATTTTTATTCACCACATGATATGTGTTTTTCTTGGAGCGTCATTTTATTTTGTTATTATTTGCTTTCTGTTATTTAGAATAATGTTTTGCATCTTTAGTTTCAATAAAAATTTCAAGGATAGCCTTTACCATGCTTATTTTGCTAGTATACATGTTGCTGTTTGAAAACAGAAAGTTTACCGCTGTTGCAAAATTCCCTAGAAAAGTCAGAGCATGATATAATGTTGAAATTTTTTGTATAATGAGCTCTGATAAATCTTCTACACCGTAGTATATTTATCATAATTTTCGGAGTTAGGTAAGTATTGATACTCCTGCATTCTTTACAGACTGTGCTGTTTTGGCAGATTGCTGTTATGTTTGCATTGTTTGCATATGTTTACTTGTTTAATGATTCTATTTGAGGATAGGAGTATTAAATGTGCAGAGGCATTTATTATTCAATGTTGAATAATAATTTTAGTGATTTGTTACAGTAGAAAATGATAAGGGTTTGCATTGGTTTATACTAACCTATCTCACGAGTTCTTGTTGAGTTTGTTGTGGATGAAGCTTTTGAGAAATAGAGAAACCATGGTATGAGAGGAATTAAGGAGACACAAAAGTTCAAGCTTGGGGATTCCCAAGGCACCCCAAGATAATATTTCAAGAAGTCTCAAGCATCTAAGCTTGGGGATGCCCCGGTAGGCATCCGACCTTTCTTCTTCAACAACTATCGGTTAGTATCGGTTGAGCCAAAGTTTTTGCTTCTTCACTTGAGTTGTGATATCCTTGCAATGTCATTTTATTTTGTTTTGCTTGCTGTTTGAATACAATACCAAGATCTGAAATTCCTTAATGTTAGAGAGTCTTCACATAGTTGCACAATTATTCGACTACTCATGGATCTTCACTTATATCTTTCGGAGGAGTTTATCATTTTCTCTAGTGCATCACTTATATCTTTTAGAGCACGGCGGTGGTTATATTTTGTAGAAATTGCTAGTCTCTCATGCTTCACTTATATTATGTTGAGAGTCTTTTAGAACAGCATGGTTTTTGCTATGGTTACAAAGTTGGTCCTAGAATGATGAGCATCCAAGTTGGGTATAATAGAAACTATCATAGAAAGTGAATTGGATGCTATGATCAATTTGATACTTGATAATTATTTTGAGATATGGAGGTAGTGATATTAAAGTCATACTAGTTGGGTGATTATGAAAAATGCTTGTGTTGAAGTTTGTGATTCCCGTAGCATGCACGTATGGTGAACCGCTTTGTGATGAAGTTGGAGTACAATTTTATTTATTGATTGTCTTCCTTATGAGTGGCGGTCGGGGATGAGCGATGGTCTTTTCCTACCAATCTATCCCCCTAGGAGCATGCGCCTAATACTTTGTTTTTGATGACTTGTAGATTTTTGCAATAAGTATATGAGTTCTTTTGACTAATGTTGAGTCCATGGATTATACGCACCCTCACCCTTCCACCATTGCTAGCCTCTCTTGTGCCACGCAACTTTCGCCGACCATACACCCACCATATACCTTCCTCCAAACAGCCACCATACCTACCTATTATGGCATTTCCATAGCCATTCCAAGATATATTGCCATGCAACTTTCCACCGTTCCGTTCATATGACACGCATTACTTTTGTCATATTGCTCTTTGCATGATCATGTAGTTGACATTGCATTTGTGGCAAGGCCACCTTCTTAATTTTCATACATGTCGCTCTTGATTCAATGCATATCCCAGTACACCACCGGAAGCATTCATATAGAGTCAAATCTTGTTCTAGCTTTGAGTTGTAAGTCTTGAATTGTAAATCCATAAAAGTGTGATGATCTTCATTATTAGAGCATTGTCCCAGTGAGGAAAGGATGATGGAGACTATGATTGCCCCACAAGTCGGGATGAGACTTCGGACTTTACAAAAAAAGGCCAAAAAAAAGAAAAAAAGAAAGGCCAAAAGAAAAAAAGAGAAAAAGAAAAAAGAAAAGAAAAAAAATAAAATGAGAGAAAAAGAGAGAAGGGACAATGCTACTATCTCTTTTTCCACACTTGTGCTTTAAATTAGCACCATGATCTTCATGATAGAGAGTCTCCTATGTTGTCATTTTCATATACTAGTGGGAATTTTTCATTATAAAACTTGGCTTGTATATTCCAATGATGGGCTTCCTCAAAATGCCCTAGGTCTTCGTGAGCAAGCGAGTTGGATGCACACCCACTTAGTTTCTTTTGTTGAGCTTTCATATATTTGTAGCTCTAGTGCATCCGTTGCATGGCAATCCCTACTCACTCACATTGATATCTATTAATGGGCATCTCCATAGCCCGTTGATACGCCTAGTTGATGTGAGACTATCTTCTCCCTTTTGTCTTCTCCACAACCACCATTCTATTCCACATATAGTGCTATGTCCATGGCTCACTCTCATGTATTGCGTGAAAGTTGAAAAGGTTTGAGATTACTAAAGTATGAAACAATTGCTTGGCTTGTCATCGGGGTTGTGCATGATTAAATACTTTGTGTGATGAAGATAGATCAACAGCCAGACTATATGATTTTGTAGGGATAAGTTTATTTGGCCATGTTATTTTGAGAAGACATGATTACTTTGATTAGTATGCTTGAAGTATCACTATTTCTTATGTCAATATGAACTTTTATTTTGAATCATTTGTATCTGAAAACATTCATGCCACAATAAAGAAAATTACATTGAGAATTATGCTAGGTAGCATTCCACATCAAAAATTCTGTTTTTATCATTTACCTACTTGAGGATGAGCAGGAATTAAGCTTGGGGATGCTTGATACGTCTCCAATGTATCTATAATTTTTGATTGTTCCATGCTATTATACTACCCCTTTTGGATGTTTATGGGCTTTATTTTACACATTTATATCATTTTTGGGACTAACCTACTAACCGGAGGCCCAGCCCATATTGCTGTTTTATTGCCAGTTTCAGTATTTCGAAGAAAAGGAATATCAAACAGAGTCCAAACGGAATGAAACCTTCGGCAGCATGATTTTTGGAAAGATTATGATCCAGGAGACTTGGAGTGCAAGCCAAGGGAGCATCGAGGAAGCCACGAGACAGGGGGCGCGCCCACCCCCTGGGCGCGCCCTACCCTCTCATGGGCCCCTTGAGGCTCCCCCGACCGACTTCTTTCGCCTATATAAGCCTACGTACCCTAAAAACATCGAGACAGAAGATAGATCGGGAGTTCCGCCGCCGCAAGCCTCTGTAGCCACCAAAAACCTCTCGGGAGCCTGTTCCGGCACCCTGCCGGAGTGGGAACCCATCACCGGTGGCCATCTTCATCATCCCGGTGCTCTCCATGACGAGGAGGGAGTAGTTCACCCTCGGGGTTGAGGGTATGTACCAGTAGCTATGTGTTTGATCTCTCTCTCTCTCTCTCGTGTTCTCTCTATGGCACGATCTTGATGTATCACGAGCTTTTCTATTGTAGTTGGATCTTTTGATGTTTCTCCCCCTCTACTCTCTTGTCATGAATTGAGTTTTCCTCTTGAAGTTATCTTGTCGGATTGAGTCTTTAAGGATTTGAGAACACTTGATGTATGTCTTGCCGTGCTTATGTGTGGTGACAATGGGATATCACGTTCCACTTGATGTATGTTTTGGTGATCAACTTGCGGGTTCCGCCCATGAACCTATGCATAGGGGTTGGCACACATTTTCGTCTTGACTTTCCGGTAGAAACTTTGGGGCACTCTTTGAAGTACTTTTGTGTTGGTTGAATAGATGAATCTGAGTTTGTGTGATGCATATCGTATAATCATGCCCATGGATACTTGAGGTGACAATGGAGTATCTAGGTGACATTAGGGTTTTGGTTGATTTGTGTCTTAAGGTGTTATTCTAGTATGAAATCTATGATAGATTGAATGGAAAGAATAGCTTCATGTTATTTTTCTACGGACTCTTGAATAGATAGAACAGAAAGGATAACTTTGAGGTGGTTTCGTACCCTACCATAATCTCTTCATTTGTTCTCCGCTATTAGTGGCTTTGGAGTGACTCTTTGTTGCATGTTGAGGGATTGTTATATGATCTATCTATGTTATTATTGTTGAGAGAACTTGCACTAGTGAAAGTATGAACCCTAGGCCTTGTTTCCTATCATTGCAATACCGCTTACTCTCACTTTATCACTTGTTACCTTTCTGTTTTTATTTTTTTATATTACAAATACTCATATCTACCATCCATATTGCACTTGTATCACCATCTCTTCGCCGAACTAGTGCACCTATACAATTTACCATCGTATTGGGTGTGTTGGGGACACAAGAGACTCTTTGTTATTTGGTTGCATGGTTGCTTGAGAGATACCATCTTCATCCTATGCCTCCCACGGATTGATAAACCTTAGGTCATCCACTTGAGGCAAATTTGCAACTATCCTACAAACATGTGCACTTGCAGGCCCAACAACGTCTACAAGAAGAATGTTGTGTAGTAGACACCAGTGGGCTCATTAGGCGAGTGGGAGATGGAACAACTACTGAAGTTTGGCATGATCAGTGGATAGAAGGAACTAATTCCATGAAAACAATGGGGTCACTTAAGCCAAATTCCATTCAGTTAGTTTTAGACTTGATTGATCCGGTGACAAATCAGTGGGAAGCGAAAACCATTTGGAGTGTGTTCTACCCACCGGATGCGGAGGCAATTATGTGCATGCCGAGACCGCGTAGAGTGGGGGCGGATATACGGGCATGGGCTTGGGAGAAGCCTGGCCTCTTCAATGTCAAATCTGCGTATTGACAGACAATGAACCTCAAGCTCCAAATAACCGAGGCAGTGGGATCCTCTAATGGAGATGAAACAATATGGCGTTCGCTTTGGAAGCTTAATGTCCTCCCCAAGATCCGGGTGTTCTGGTGGCGCGTAATAAAGGAATTCTTACGTTGCTACGGTGAGCTTCGATGCCGTCATATCAAGCAGCTACCAAACTGCCCAATGTGTGGGAACGACAATGAAACTTTGTTTCATACCCTGACGGTCTGTGATCATGCCCGGGGCTTCTGGGAAGCGGCTGTGCGATTCTTTGGTATTACAATACCTCAACTCAACCTGCTGACATGGTCGCGTGACCTTTTAGATCATTGCCTCTTCCAGAAGGACGAGGCTGCTATTATGATCTCGGTAATGTGGGTTGTCTGGCACTCAAGGAACAACTACACACATGGGGAAAAAGAATACCAACCACGGCAGTCCATGACTACCATTGAAGAGATTGTCCGAGCCCTTGAAATACCAAGGAAGGATGAAGTTCCGGTTATGGTTAGCCCGAAGTGGCAGCCTCCAGAAGTAGGGTGGGTTAAATTTAACACGGATGGTGCAACGAACTTTGAGCGAGGCAGAGGTGGAGCAGGGTTTATCGCCCGTGATCATCATGGCTCATTTGTGAGAGTGGGCTGCACACGGTATGTGAAGGAAATATGCCCTAGAGGCAATAATAAAGTTATTATTTATTTCCTCATATCATGATAAATGTTTATTATTCATGCTAGAATTGTACTAACCGGAAACATGATACATGTGTGAATACATAGACAAACATATAGTCACTAGTATGCCTCTACTTGACTAGCTCATTAATCAAAGATGGTTATGTTTCCTAACCATAGACATGTGTTGTCATTTGATTAACGGGATCACATCATTAGAAGAATGATGTGATTGACATGACCCATTCCGTTAGCCTAGCACTTGATCGTTTAGTATACTGCTATTGCTTTCTTCATGACTTATACATGTTCCTGTAACTATGAGAATTATGCAACTCCCGTTTACCGGAGGAACACTTTGGGTACTACCAAAATGTCACAATGTAACTGGGTGATTATACAGGAGTACTACAGGTGTCTCCGAAGGTACATGTTGAGTTGGCGTATTTCGAGATTAGGTTTTGTCACTCCGATTGTTGGAGAGGTATCTCTGGGCCCTCTCGGTAATGCACATCATTATAAGCCTTGCAAGAAATGTGACCAATGAGTTGGTTACGGGATGATGCATTACGTAACGAGTAAAGAGACTTGCCGGTAACG
Organism: Triticum dicoccoides; assembly: GCF_002162155.2. Lineage (NCBI taxonomy): Eukaryota > Viridiplantae > Streptophyta > Magnoliopsida > Poales > Poaceae > Triticum > Triticum dicoccoides. The sequence goes on from NC_041389.1 coordinate 644,303,955, forward strand.
AGATTGAACTAGGTATTGGATACCGACGATCAAATCTCGGGCAAGTAACATACCGATGACAAAGGGAACAACGTATGTTGTTATGCGGTTTGACCGATAAAGATCTTCGTAGAATATGTAGGAACCAATATGGGCATCCAGGTTCCGCTATTGGTTATTGACCGAGAATAGTTCTAGGTCATGTCTACATAGTTCTTGAACCCGTAGGGTCCGCACGCTTAACGTTACGATGACAGTTTTATTATGAGTTTATAAGTTTTGATGTACCGAAGTTTGTTCGGAGTCCCGGATGTGATGACGGATGTGACGAGGAGTCTCGAAATGGTCGAGACATAAAAATCGATATATTGGAAGCCTATATTTGGACATCGGAATCGTTCCGGGTGAAATCGGCATTTTACCGGAGTACCGGGAGGTTACCGGAACCCCCCGGGGAGTTATTGGGCCTACATGGGCCTCGAGGGAGAAGAGGGAAGGAGGCAGGAAGGGGCCGCGCGCCCCTCCCCTTCCTAGTCTGAATAGGACAAGGGAAGGGGGGCGACGCCCCCCCTTTCCTTCCCCTCTTCCTCCTCCTTCCCCCCTTCTCCTACTCCAACTTGGAAAGAAGGGAGTCCTACTCCCGGTGGGAGTAGGACTCCCCCCCTTGGCGCGCCCTCCTTGGCCGGCCGCCTCCTCCCCCCTGGCTCCTTTATATACGGGGGCGGGGGGGGGGGCACCCCATAGACACACAAGTTGATCTATGGATCGTTCCTTAGCCGTGTGCGGTGCCCCCCTCCACCATATTCCACCTCGGTCGTATCGTCGCGGAGTTTAGGCGAAGCCCTGCGCCGGTAGAACATCATCACCGTCACCACGCCGTCATGTTGACGGAACTCATCTCCGGAGCTTTGCTGGATCGGAGCCCGGAGATCGTCATCGAGCTGAACGTGTGCTGAACTCGGAGGTGCCGTACGTTCGGTGCTTGGATCGGTCGGATCGTGAAGACGTACGACTACATCAACCGCGTTGTGCTAACGCTTCCGCTTACGGTCTACGAGGGTACGTGGACAACACTCTCCCCTCTCGTTGCTATATCATCACCCTGATCTTGCGTGTGCGTAGGATTTTTTTTTAAATTACTACGTTCCCCAAAAGTGGCATCCGAGCCTAGGTTTTATGCGTTGATGTTATATGCACGAGTAGAACACAAGTGAGTTGTGGGCGATACAAGTCATACTGCTTACCAGCATGTCATACTTTGGTTCGGCGGTGTTGTGAGATGAAGCGGCCCGGACCGACATTACGCGTACGCTTACGCGAGACTGGTTTCACTGTTATGAGCACGTTTGCTTAAAGGTGGCTGGCAGGTGACTGTCTCTCTCACTTTAGCTGAATTGAGTGTGGCTACGCCCGGTCCTTGCGAAGGTTAAAACAGCACCAACTTGACAAACTATCGTTGTGGTTTTGATGCGTAGGTAAGAATGGTTCTTGCTAAGCCCGTAGCAGCCACGTAAAATTTGCAACAACAAAGTAGAGGACGTCTAACTTGTTTTTGCAGGGCATGTTGTGATGTGATATGGTCAAGACGTGATGCTATATTTTATTGTATGAGATGATCATGTTTTGTAACCAAAGTTATCGGCAACTGGCAGGAGCCATATGGTTGTCGCTTTATTGTATGAAATGCAAACACCCTGTAATTGCTTTACTTTATCACTAAGCAGTAGCGATAGTCGTAGAAGCAATAGATGGCGTAACGACAACGATGCTACGATGGAGATCAAGGTGTCGCGCCGGTGATGATGGTGATCATGACGGTGCTTCGAAGATGGAGATCACAAGCACAAGGTGATGATGGCCATATCATATCACTTATATTGATTGCATGTGATGTTTATCCTTTATGCATCTTATCTTGCTTTGATTGATGGTAGAATTTTAAGATGATCTCTCACTAATAATCAAGAAGTGTTCTCCCTGAGTATGCACCGTTGCAAAAGTTCTTCGTGCTGAGACACCACGTGATGATCGGGTGTGATAGGCTCTACGTTGAAATACAACGGGTGCAAAACAGTTTCACACGCGGAATACTCAGGTCATACTTGACGAGCCTAGCATATACAGATATGGCCTCGGAACACGGAGACCGAAAGGTCGAACGTGAACCATATAGTAGATATGATCAACATAGTGATGTTGACCATTGAAACTACTCCATCTCACATGATGATCGGACATGGTTTAGTTGATTTGGATCACGTGATCACTTAGATGACTAGAGAGATGTCTGTCTAAGTGGGAGTTCTTAAGTAATATGATTAATTGAACTTAAATTTATCATGAACTTAGTACCTGATAGTATTTTGCTTGTCTATGTTTGTTTGTAGATAGATAGCTCGTGCTGTTGTTCCGTTGAATTTTAATGCGTTCCTTGAGAAAGCAAAGTTGAAAGATGATGGTAGCAATTACACGGACTGGGTCCGTAACCTGAGGATTATCCTCATTGCTGCACAGAAAAGTTACGTCCTGGAAGCACCGCTGGGTGCCAGGCCTGCTGCTGATGCAACTGACGATGTTAAGAACGTCTGGCAGAGCAAAGCTGATGACTACTCGATAGTTCAGTGTGCCATGCTTTACGGCTTAGAACCAGGTCTTCAATGAAGTTTTGAACGTCATGGAGCATATGAGATGTTCCAGGAGTTGAAGTTAATATTTCAAGCAAATGCCCGGATTGAGAGATATGAAGTCTCCAATAAGTTCTACAGCTGCAAGATGGAGGAGAATAGTTCTGTCAGTGAACATATACTCAAAATGTCTGGGTATAATAATCACTTGATTCAACTGGGAGTTAATCTTCCTAATGACAGTGTCATTGACAGAATTCTCCAATCACTGCCACCAAGCTACAAGAGCTTCGTGATGAACTATAATATGCAAGGGATGAACAAGACTATTCCCGAGCTCTTCGCAATGCTAAAAGCCGCGGAGGTAGAAATCAAGAAGGAGCATCAAGTGTTGATGGTTAACAAGACCACTAGTTTCAAGAAAAAGGGAAAAGGGAAGAAGAAGGGGAACTTCAAAAAGAACGGCAAGCAAGTTGCTGCTCAAGAGAAGAAACCCAAGTCTGGACCTAAGCCTAAAACTGAGTGCTTCTACTGCAAGCAGACTGGACACTGGAAGCGGAACTGCCCCAAGTATTTGGCGGATAAGAAGGATGGCAAAGTGAACAAAGGTATATGTGATATACATGTTATTGATGTGTACCTTACTAATGCTCGCAGTAGCACCTGGGTATTTGATACTAGTTCTGTTGCTAATATTTGCAACTCGAAACAGGGACTACGGATTAAGCGAAGATTGGCTAAGGACGAGGTGACGATGCGTGGATGAAATGGTTCCAAAGTCGATGTGATCGCAGTCGGCACGCTACCTCTACATCTACCATCGGGATTAGTTTTAGACCTAAATAATTGTTATTTGGTGCCAGCGTTGAGCATGAACATTATATCTGGATCTTGTTTGATGCGAGACAGTTATTCATTTAAATCAGAGAGTAATGGTTGTTGTATTTATATGAGTAATATCTTTTATGGTCATGCACCTTGAAGAGTGGTCTATTTTTATTGAATCTCAATAGTAGTCATACACATATTCATAGTGTTGAAACCAAAAGATGCAGAGTTGATAACGATAGTGCAACCTATTTGTGGCACTACCGTTTAGGTCATATCGGTGTAAAGCGCATGAAGAAACTCCATACTGATGGGCTTTTGGAATCACTTGATTATGAATCACTTGGTACTTGCGAACTGTGCCTTATGGGCAAGATGACTAAAACGCCGTTCTCCGAAACTATGGAGCAAGCAACTGATTTGTTGGAAATCATACATGCTGATGTTTGTGGTCCAATGAATGTTGAGGCTCGCGGCGGGTATCATTATTTTCTCACCTTCACAGATGATTTGAGCAGATATGGGTATATCTACTTAATGAAACACAAGTCTGAAACATTTGAAAAGTTCAAAGAATTTCAGAGTGAAGTGGAAAATCATCGTAACAAGAAAATAAAGTTTCTACGATCTGATCATGGAGGAGAATATTTGAGTTACGAGTTTGGTCTACACTTGAAACAATGCGGAATAGTTTCGCAACTCACGCCACCCGGAACACCACAACGAAATGGTGTGTCCGAACGTCGTAATCGCACTTTACTAGATATGGTGCGATCTATGATGTCTCTTACTGATTTACCGCTATCATTTTGGGGTTATGCTTTAGAGACGGCCGCATTCATGTTAAATAGGGCACCATCAAAATCCATTGAGACGACACCTTATGAACTGTGGTTTGGCAAGAAACCAAAGTTGTCGTTTCTTAAAGTTTGGGGCTGCGATGCTTATGTGAAGAAACTTCAACCAGATAAGCTCGAACCCAAATCGGAGAAATGTATCTTCATAGGATACCCAAAAGAGATTATTGGGTACACCTTCTATCACAGATCTGAGGGCAAGATTTTCGTTGCTAAAATCGGATCCTTTCTAGGGAAGGAGTTTCTCTCGAAAGAAGTGAGTGGGAGGAAAGTAGAACTTGATGTGATAACTGTATCTGCTCCCTTATTGGAAAGTAGCTCATCACAAGAACCGGTTCCTGTGACAACTACACCAATTAGTGAGGAAGCTAATGATATTGATCATGAAACTTCAGATCAAGTTTCTACTGAACCTCGTAGGTCTACCAGAGTAAGATCCGCACTAGAGTGGTACGGTAATCCTATTCTGGAAGTCATGTTACTTGACCATGATGAACCTACGAACTATGAGGAAGCGATGATGAGCCCAGATTCCGCAAAATGGCTAGAGGCCATGAAATTGAGATGGGATCCATGTATGAAAACAAAGTATGGGCTTTGGTTGACTTTCCCAATGATCGGCAAGCCATTGAGAATAAATGGATCTTTAAGAAGAAGACTGACGCTGATGGTAATGTAACTGTCTATAAAGCTCGACTTGTTGCGAAAGGTTTTCGACAAGTTCAAGGGGTTGACTACGATGAGACTTTCTCACCCATAGCGATGCTTAAGTCTGTCCGAATCATGTTAGCTATTGCTGCATTTCATGATTATGAAATTTGGCAAATGGATGTCAAAACTGCATTCTTGAATGGATTTCTAGAAGAAGAGTTGTATATGATGCAGCCAGAAGGTTTTGTTGATCCAAAAGGAGCTAACAAAGTGTGCAAGCTCTAGTGATCCATTTATGGACTGGTGCAAGCATCTCAGAGTTGGAATAAACGTTTTGATAGTGTGATCAAAGCATATGGTTTTATTCAGACTTTTGGAGAAGCCTGTATTTACAAGAAAGTGAGTGGAAGCTCTGTAGCATTTCTGATATTATATGTAGATGACATATTATTAATTGGAAATGATATAGAATTTCTGGATAGCATAAAGGGATACTTGAATAAAAGTTTTTCAATGAAAGACCTCGGAGAAGCTGCTTACATATTGGGCATCAAGATCTATAGAGATAGATCAAGACGCTTAATAGGACTTTCACAAAGCACATACCTTGACAAAATTTTGAAAAAGTTCAAAATGGATCAGGCAAAGAAAGGGTTCTTGCCCGTGCTACAAGGTGTGAAGTTGAGTCAAACTCAATGCCTGACCACAACAGAAGATAGAGAGAAAATGAAAGATGTTCCCTATGCTTCAGCCATAGGCTCTATCATGTATGCAATGCTGTGTACCAGACCTGACGTATGCTTAGCAATAAGCTTGGCAGGAAGGTACCAAAGTAATCCAGGAGTGGATCACTGGACAGCGGTCAAGAACATCCTGAAGTACCTAAAAAGGACTAAGGATATGTTTCTCGTATATGGAGGTGACAAAGAGCTAGTCGTAAATGGTTACGTCGATGCAAGCTTTGACACTGATCTGAACGATTCTAAATCGCAAACCGGATACGTGTTTTTATTAAACGGTGGAGCTGTAAGTTGGTGCAGTTCTAAACAAAGCGTCGTGGCGGGATCTACATGTGAAGCGGAGTACATAGCTGCTTCTGAAGCAGCAAATGAAGGAGTCTGGATGAAGGAGTTCATTTCCGATCTAGGTGTCATACCTAGTGCATCGGGACCAATGAAGATCTTCTGTGACAATACTGGTGCAATTGCCTTGGCCAAGGAATCCAGATTTCACAAGAGGACCAAGCACATCAAGAGACGCTTCAATTCCATTCGGGACCAAGTCCAAGTGGGAGACATAGAGATTTGCAAGATACATACGGATCTGAATGTTGCAGACCCGTTGACTAAGCCTCTCTCACGAGCAAAACATGATCAGCACCAAGACTCCATGGGTGTTAGAATCATTACTATGTAATCTAGATTATTGACTCTAGTGCAAGTGGGAGACTGAAGGAAATATGCCCTAGAGGCAATAATAAAGTTATTATTTATTTCCTCATATCATGATAAATGTTTATTATTCATGCTAGAATTGTATTAACCGAAAACATGATACATGTGTGAATACATAGACAAACATATAGTCACTAGTATGCCTCTACTTGACTAGCTCATTAATCAAAGATGGTTATGTTTCCTAACCATAGACATGTGTTGTCATTTGATTAACGGGATCACATCATTAGAAGAATGATGTGATTGACATGACCCATTCCGTTAGCCTAGCACTTGATCGTTTAGTATACTGCTATTGCTTTCTTCATGACTTATACATGTTCCTGTAACTATGAGAATTATGCAACTCCCGTTTACCGGAGGAACACTTTGGGTACTACCAAACGTCACAACGTAACTGGGTGATTATAAAGGAGTACTACAGGTGTCTCCGAAGATACATGTTGAGTTGGCGTATTTCGAGATTAGGTTTTGTCACTCCGATTGTCGGAGAGGTATCTCTGGGCCCTCTCGGTAATGCACATCATTATAAGCCTTGCAAGCAATGTGACCAATGAGTTGGTTACGGGATGACGCATTACGTAACGAGTAAAGAGACTTGCCGGTAACGAGATTGAACTAGGTATTGGATACCGACGATCAAATCTCGGGCAAGTAACATACCGATGACAAAGGGAACAACGTATGTTGTTATGCGGTTTGACCGACAAAGATCTTCGTAGAATATGTAGGAACCAATATGGGCATCCAGGTTCCGCTATTGGTTATTGACCGAGAATAGTTCTAGGTCATGTCTACATAGTTCTCGAACCCGTAGGGTCCGCACGCTTAACGTTACGATGACAGTTTTATTATGAGTTTATAAGTTTTGATGTACCGAAGTTTGTTCGGAGTCCCGGATGTGATCACGGACGTGACGAGGAGTCTCGAAATGGTCGAGACATAAAGATCGATATATTGGAAGCCTATATTTGGACATTGGAATCATTCCAGGTGAAATCGGCATTTTACCGGAGTACCAGGGGGTTACCGGAACCCCCCGGGGGGGTTATTGGGCCTACATGGGCCTCGAGGGAGAAGAGGGAAGGAGGCAGGAAGGGTCCGCGCGCCCCTCCCCTTCCTAGTTCGAATAGGACAAGGGAAGGGGGGCGGCGCCCCCCCTTTCCTTCCCCTCTCCCTCCTCCTTCCCCCCTTCTCCTACTCCAACTTGGAAAGAAGGGAGTCCTACTCCCGGTGGGAGTAGGACTCCCCCCCTTGGCGCGCCCTCCTTGGCCGGCCGCCTCCTCCCCCTGGCTCCTTTATATACGGGGGCGGGGGGGGGGGCACCCCATAGACACACAAGTTGATCTACGGATCGTTCCTTAGCCGTGTGCGGTGCCCCCCTCCATCATATTCCACCTCGGTCGTATCGTCGCGGAGTTTAGGCAAAGCCCTGCGCCGGTAGAACATCATCACCGTCACCATGCTGTCGTGCTGACGGAACTCATCTCCGGAGCTTTGCTGGATCGGAGCCCGGAGATCGTCATCGAGCTGAACGTGTGCTGAACTCGGAGGTGCCGTACGTTCGGTGCTTGGATCGGTCGGATCGTGAAGACGTACGACTACATCAACCGCGTTGTGCTAACGCTTCCGCTTACGGTCTACGAGGGTACGTGGACAACACTCTCCCCTCTCGTTGCTATATCATCACCATGATCTTGCGTGTGCGTAGGAATTTTTTTGAAATTACTACGTTCCCCAACAGTATGAGGGTATCACTGTCCATTGAACTCCTCGCGTGCAGAAGCGCGCTATCTTTGACGCATGGGATGGGACTCCAGCATGTGGTGATCCAGACAGACTGTCAGGAGATACAACGTCTTTGGGAGATACCAAAGAAGTCTAGCGGATTCCAACTTATAAGAGAGATGAAGGAGATGAGTGTTCTATTTCGGGGATTCAAGCTGCGGTTTTCAAGTCGCCGTACAAACTTGGTGGCTCACCGCTTAGCTAGGCTTGCTTTACATCCTTCTGTTATTCAGAAATTGTATGAAACAGTCTCTGGCTGGCTGACTGGTTTCCTACAGTCAGACATGCTAGCGCCTGATGAATAAAGTGCCGATGGGCGTTTAGCTTCAAAAAAATAACCTCGAGATTATCCACACAATTAATTATGTATTAATTAATTTCTAACACTCCACTTAATCTCTACTTTGTCTTTGTAGAATCATCTCTTGAAAAATGTTCCTCCCAAAACCCTGCAGGAAAAATATGAGAAATATATACTATGCCATGAAAACCCCTTCCAAAAAACCAGTGGAAAAATAAGGAGAAAAGACATATCATGATGTTTGTATTACTATTGTGGTCATTAAAAACATTCTATGAGAAACCATATAAAAAAACCCATAAAGGAAAAGAGTGCAATATCGAAGATCTAGAGATCTCGAACAGGTTATCATTTAGGAGTGCACTCCCCCTGAACCTTGCAAATAACAAAGTCATATCGTACCGGTTCCATTAACATATTTCTGGAATGAATAACTTGGTATGGACTTTGTGGATAAATTATCGCATGACTTCATCTGCAAGTTCATTGGGAATCAAATACTTTCAGAGCCATAAATATTCGAATGTTGTTCTTTATAACCTGTCTGCATCTGCGTAATACACATAACATTATCATCATAAATAATGGTGGTGATTCCTACCAATCAATCCCACTTGAACTTTCAACAAAGCTCATCATTCTGTGAAAACATTTGCATGATGCTTCATGCAATCAATGATTTCAGAATGATTAGTGGATGCAACCACTAAAGTTTGTCTTCTCGACTTCTAAGAGAAGGTTGTACCTTCATTCGAGACAGCGAAAATCAGTTTGTGAACTAGCATTACGAGAATATGATATATGCCCATCATCCGATATCCAACCACGATCATATCTTGATTTATCTCATAAAAAAGAAAACATTTTGGTGTCTAGAAGGGAATAGCACATGAGAACCAAAGGTTCATTCGAATGTCATCCGTGTACTCATAGGGATATATGGATGTCCACGAGTCCGCTATCGGTCATTGAACAAAAGGGGTATTCTTCATGTCTATGTTTTACCGAACTTATAGGATCACAAGCTTAAGGTAATCATGATCTTGTAGGTGTTACTAGGACAGGAGTAATGAGAATGTATTTGTGAAATAGTTTCACTAATATTCGTAATAATTTCGAGAGGAACCGGAACAGTTTTGGGGCACCGGAATGTTTTCAGGGTTTATCGGGCAATACCGGGTATTACCGACAAATTATATATAGGTGGAAATAGTTTTTGGAGATGCTAAACTAAAATTAAAAGACTCTAATAATAATCAGGACGCTTTTATATTTATTTAAATATCAATGGGCCTTAAGAGGCCAAGTGGCGGAAATCATATTGGGCCACTTGGGCCCAATATGACCCAATATAGGTGGTGCCCCCTTTCCCCCCTTAGAGGGAAAGAGGAGGCCGAATTGGAGGGGGATTCCCCCTCCTTAGCTAGCCAAATGAGGAGGTTTTCCTTTCCCTTGTGGCGCCCCCTCTCCCCTCCCTCCGACCTATATATACTAGATATTTTGGCACTTCTAGATACACAAGTTTTGGAGCCACCTCTAGTTCTCTAGTCTAGTTCTAGTTGTTCCAATTAAAGCTAGGTCTAGTTTCTCTAATTCTCAAAATTAGAAGCCTGGGGTGGTTCTAATCTCCTCTCTCTAATTCTTCGGCGATCATTAGCTCTGGACGGCGAAGCGCTGCCTGATCATGAAGACCGTACGCTTGCAATCTGTGGAGAGGCCGGGCTTTCGGTCTTCCGTTTGGGGCATTGTTCGTGGGCTGTTCGCGAGATCGCTCAGCTACGGTACAAGGGACTCCAACTATGATCTACACCGACTCGTCTTCTTTCGTTGCAACTCGGAGTCGGTAACGATCTGATCCAAAACGTTTATCCCATCTTCATAGTGTTCCTGGGTGTTTGTAGGGCGATTTTTTTGTTTTCTACTACGTTTCCCAACATGCACACCACGTCGGCCCACTGATCATGGGCCAGAGGAAGACCCATCCATAACTAAAGAACGGGCCACGTGTGCCCTGGCTCTCGGCGTACTCAAGATGGTCCTCCAAAGACTTGGCATACACTTCAAGGCGTGTTTGAATGTTCGACATGTTGATCCTCGATTGTAACCGACCATATGTAAACCCTAAATACCGCTGCTGCCTATATAAGCCGAGGGGTTTACTATGTAGAGGCATGATTACAGGCATTCAAGGCTTAGAGGTTAGAACTCATTCATACAATCTCGAGGTAGATCATATGTACTTCGTACTCCATCCACTATCAATACAATACAAGCAAGATGTAGGGCTTTACCTCTTCGAGAGGGCCTGAACAAGGATAAAACTGTCTCCCCTTTAGTTCTTGTTAACCATCGTTCAATGATTACTAGCTCGAGACCCCCTACCCTAGATCCGCCGATTTTAGCACCAACACCCCTCTTCTTGAGAGCGAGCGCCTCCACAATTGTTGTCTTCCTGTGGATCAACCAGAGTGCTTAAGACACTCAAACATGCATGGACTTAGGTTCTAGATCCAATCCAGGGTCTTTTGCAATTCTTGAGGAGAAATAAATGTTGACATAGAGTAGTCTTTATTATATGATACTCCTGAATCCATATACATAGTGGAGATTTCATCATTACCATTTGACTCCTCATGATTTCCCACAATAGTAGAGTCAAGGTATTCTGATGTCCGAACACCAATATTTGTGTGCACATTCATGTTGGGTCCTGGATGTGTCCAACATCATTTAAGTGTCCTTCAACCCTAGGTTGAAATGTCAACATGAAAGTAACCTGTATTTAATGTTTGAGGATTCCTAATTCCCCTCCAGACGTTTCATTAAAGCCTTGTCCTATGTGTATAAATTCCTCCCCCTCTTGGGTAGTCGAGTGGACCTATGACTCACATACGCTCTCTCTTTGTCACATTCAGTATGGGAACATTTTACCTTGTGACACCTTTATACACAATAAATGCATCTGGCAGATTATTTGCGGTATTTTACATGATAATCTCAAGAATCTCCAGTTCAGATTCATTCGTACGTGGACATGAGGACTAGATCTCTATGCACATCACATTCTATTTCCTGGCATTCAATGTGGTTCTTATCTCCCCCTAATGCTGAAAATTTCCTCATCAAAATACAACCAGCATACCGGGCCATAAACAAGTTCAGACTTCAGGTACTTTATGTTTGACGGAGAATTGTACTTCACGTAGATCCTCGTTTCTCTATGACGGCCATATTTATACGCTGCGGTGGTGAAATCGGTTCATATCAAGCGCAACCGAATTATCGCAGTTAGGAAGTACCTGCTGACTTTCACGTACTAACTGCAAGGGGGAGAGTACAGTGTTGTAGGAGCAATCTTGCTATCATCAAAAGTGATTCCACAAGATCAATCTGGATATGTACACAAAGTACCAATACACTCCACAACTATGCAATCTAGGGAGTAATCATCAAATGCCTACGAACTATTTTTTTTAGCATTATCCAATCTGATGAATTTTAACCCATTCTCAGGATGATCTGAGCAATCAGCTTTGTAAAAGCATGGTCCATTAAGACACACATTGGAACATCTAGTTGATACGTCAAAAGCACTATGGAATATCTAAATATTCCATATAACGGTTGAATTTGATCACTTATACCATCATTTATTTTTGCACATATAGTACATATACAATTCAATGAATTTGAAAAATTACCACCGTTAGATCGTGTCTTGCGGAACCTAATAATTTTCTCATCATCCTAATATACCAGGGAGACCCAGGCAACCATGCCATATCTTGAACTTATCAAGATTCTAGGAAACTATCTTGTACGCCAAAAGTGTATCCAATTTAATGATACAATCCAGGAAATAGGGAAGGCATTTTACTCTAGGATTTCTTTCAAATCCCTTTTGCTGAGTTATGAGTATGTAGTTTCAACACAGAAACCATTACGGAGATCCTTGAAACTCAGCAAGGTATGAGTAGACTCTTGATATATGTAATACCCATAGGGAGTGCAATTGTGGCTTTACCAAAACAAACAATTACCGTATCATGACCGCACTTGTCATGAAAACTTCCACAACTCTTCTCAAGAGCCCGTTAATACTCAATCCCCCTTAATATTGTGTTTGTAGGCCCAGTTTCCTCTTAACACATTTTCCTCTAAACTGGATTATTTCATAGGACTCATGTAGAAATATATACATTGTATGTCACTAAGGCGAAATCCATTAGTATGTTATCGACTCTAGGTAGTGGGCCTTCCCTTGCTGAGCATGCTCCCTTCCTCACGAGGAGCTCAACTCAAGCCAATGGTCATGGCAGCGGAGGGTCTGGTCCTCGGGCAAGAAGAAAAACATCGTTCCACTTCCACCATATGGGTCATCCAATTAGTGCATGCATGCCGGCATACTTCAAACGATTGTATCCCCCAGAGTGAAGAAATCAGAAGGCAACACAACAGGGTGGTCGATCCATGGAACGGAGAGAGATCTGCACGACAGAATACGCATCTTACGTGTGCTGCACCCCACGTGAATGCCAACAAGGTGGCAACGTCTGTTGTTGAGCTTAGGCAGCAGCATGTAAAGTACGCCACCGCCGTGCTGTTGCCTTCACTCAAGCCAATGGTCATGGCAGCGGAGGGTCTGGTCCTCGGGCAAGAAGAAAAACATCGTTCCACTTCCACCATATGGGTCATCCAATTAGTGCATGCATGCCGGCATACTTCAAACGATTGTATCCCCCAGAGTGAAGAAATCAGAAGGCAACACAACAGGGTGGTCGATCCATGGAACGGAGAGAGATCTGCATGACAGAATACGCATCTTATGTGTGCTGCACCCCACGTGAATGCCAACAAGGTGGCAACGTCTGTTGTTGAGCTTAGGCAGCAGCATGTAAAGTACGCCACCGCCGTGCTGTTGCCTCCAGACGGGAAACCTGGGTTCGGTCCTCGGCAGCCCCTTCTTCCGGAAGGCATACAGCCGCCAGATGCTTTGCATTTTGAACTCCCTCAATTTTTTCCACTTCTCAGTCTTCTTCTCGGACATGAGCTGTGTGAGGTCCAGAGTCCAGACCTTTACATTGGTGTGTCTGGCACTGTTTTCTGATGCTTCGGTGGCAACGAACCAGACGGTGGAGTCCCCGTCCAAGCCCATATTGCGGTGCACATGCACCGCGTCCATTATGTCGGTGGGCATGCTGCACTCCTTGGGCAACGGGATATACTTGAAGTCCACGGGCTCTTCACCATTGAGCATATCACTGATGCTGCAGTACAGGATACCTTGCTTGAGATCCACCCAGAAAGCATAGTCCTTGGACGAGAAGACCACGAGCGCATTCCAGCGGTCGGAAGTGGAAGGCCGACGGCTCTTCGCCCCCCATGGATCCATGTCGTTCTGTGAACTCGGCAGTGCCGGAGTCGGAGGCTTCATGTTGGCAGGAAGAGGCGGCAGTGACCACAGGCAGAGCGCATCCGGCTCGTGATTTAGGAAGGCCAGAGTGTAGCGGCCGTCGTCTGGGCGGCGCACCGGGAGAGGGCACGGCTTGCCGATGGTTAGGCAATCCGTAGCCGGGTACGGGATCATGAAGAGAGACGTGGTGGCAGAGTCGTAGACGAGGTAGTACGCCCGGAAAGGTCTGGGATCGTGGTTGGCGATGAACACCAGGCTGATGACCATGACATCCCCTTGCATGGAGAAGACGCGGCAGCCCATGTGGAGATTCCTTCCCCAGATGTCCGCCGTCCTGTCGTCGATCTCCGCGCTGACGAGGTCGAACGCCTGGTCGGACACGCGGACACACATCCGGGGGTAGCGCTCCGGGTCGTCGTCGTCGCCGCCGCGGACCAAGTAGAGCGAGACGCCCTCCAAGACGAGCGCGCCAGTCGGCCCGCAGCCGACGGCACTCCTCTTGCACTCCACGACTTCCAAGCCAAGCGATCCTGGGTCTTCCAGGAGGTCGTAGTTTTTCACCATGTCCATGATTATCAAGAACGGCCGGGAACGCGCCGCCTTGGTCGCCATGGCTTGCAGATCGATACGATTTTGTCTGGTTGGTTTTCGTTTATTTATGGCGCCCTCTAGTTTTTCTTACTTTCGTCTCAGATAGTCCGGGTACAGAGCATCGTATACATGGGTATATGTAGGAGCTAACCGACCTAGAAAGCAGACCCGAGTTTGAATTGAACTCCAAAACATACCCGGACACGCACACAGCATACACAGGCAATGCCTACACGCGTACGTACGTACTCTGTTTTGCGTGCTGCTTCAACCAAAAAAACATGATAGTTCGTGTCGGTGAGTCGAGGGAGGGAAGGGAGGATCGGAGCTTTGATTTGGAAAACGTCTCATTGACCGGCCGTCCTTTATTTCTCCAAAAAAAAAGAGAAATAAAGAAGTGTTTCCTTGATGGGTGGACGTGCACGTTAATTTTGCTAAGAATAGAGATCGAGAGAGAAATAGACAGACAACAAATGAATCAAGGCATTCCTTTATTGATGATGATCTGTGCAATATATACCTCTTGAGGGAGCATGTCCACCAAACACAACGCGGCGGGAGGAAAGAGACATGATGGTTAATGATTACCAACTGCCTCCCTAATAAATCAAGGCTGGGATTTGAAGGCTGCTACCCAGTTAGTAGTGATGGTTTAAGTGGGGGTTTGGCTTTGTTTTGGTCAAAAGACGTTGATGTAACTCTCAATAATTTCTCAGACCAACACATCGATGTAATGTTTAAGAACACTGGGGGAGGCAATAAGGTGTGGCGGTTTACAGAGTTCTATGGTAAGGCTAGTCGAAGTGAACGCGCCGAGAGCTGGAATTTGTTTTGTTGGGTGAAATCTCGGAGCGATGCGCCATGGTTATGCGGTGGAGATTTTAATGAAATAATACATAATTCTGAGTACTTCGGAGCTCATGATCGCCTGGACTGGCAAATGAATGGATTCCGTGAGTGCCTTGATGATTGTGAATATTACAAGACCTTGGTTTTCAAGGAGTCCCATTCACATGGGATACTATGCAACGGGGTGACTCGAGTGTGAAAGTTCGGCTGGATTGTTTCCTTGCGAACCCAGCGATGATGTGTTTATACTCGGGATCTTTCGTGAAGCATGTGCCTACACCTAAGTCTGATCATTGTATGCTTGCGGTGAAGATGAAGAGGGTAGCTATAGGCGAGGAGGGGCATATGCGATGTTTCATGTATGAAGAAGCTTGGCAACAGGAGGAGACATATGATGTGGCAGTGTTATAGGGATGGCGCCAGGGTGCAGGTATGCAAGGCATAGATGATGCCCTCTCAGCACTAGTAGAAAAACAGGGCATACGTCCGGGCCAGATAAGCCCATTAGTACCAGTTCAATCATGAACCGGTACCCATGGGTCCATTGGTCCCGGTTCGTGAGGCCAGGGGGCCTGTCAGGCCTCGTGGGGCCATTGGTCCCGGTTCGTCTGGCCCCTTTGGTCCCGGTTGGCGGCACGAACCGAGACCAATGGGCCTCGCTCCTAGCCCACTGCCATTGGTCCCGGTTGGTGGCCTGAACCGGTTCGAAAGGATGGTCTTTAGGACCGGGTCAAGCCACAAACCGGGACCAATGAACCAGCCATGGGAGAGGGCTTTTGTGTGTAAAACATTAAAAGCAAAAAGAATTTTCATAAAATAAATAAAAAAGCAAATAAAGAAAAGAAAATAAATAAGTAGAAACAAAATAAATTAATTAAGTAGAAACAGAAAAAACTTTAATAACTAAGTAGTAACAAAATAAACTTTAATAATGTAGAATAAATAAACTATAATAAAATAAATAAAAATAGCAACAGTAAGTAGAAACAAAATAAAATAAATAAAGCAAAAAAGAAAGAATTGTCATAAAATACATAAAAGAAGCAAAAAAGAAAAGAAAATAAGTAAGTAGAAACAAAATAAACTTTAATAAATAAGTAAAAAAATAAACTTTTATAAAACCTGTAATATTATTGAAACTAAAATTATATAAAATTTATGCAACAAAAATTATCAAAGTATTTTCTGTTCAAAACAGTAAAAGAAAAAAGAATTTTCATAAAGAAAATTTTTGTTAGAAACTTTAATAGCACTAAAGAAACTAGTGATTCACACAAATTTCAAAAACTAGTGATTCACACAAATTTCAAAAAAATTCAAATTTAAACTATTCAAATTTGAAAAGAAATGGCACTAACAGAAAGCTTATAATTTTTATTACCTAAAAGCAAAAGGAACTAAAAATAAAGCAAAAAAACAAAAGAAAATAAATAATGCAAAAAAAAAACTGGGAAAAATAAAAAATGCCACCTACTAGGCCACTACGGCCTGAATACGACTAGAAACCCTACCATGGGTCAGGATTCAGGCCCGCAGAAGGTCCAGTAGGCCCAGCAGTGACAATTAGGCCCGTAAGCCTGCAATCGAGAGGGGTGCGGCAGTGGGACTTATAAACCACTGTGCAGCCCTCTCAACTAGCGAGGTGGGACTAAAGTTTTGGCCACGGGCAGCACGAGCTTTGGTCCCGGTTGGTGGCACCAACCGGGACTAAAGGGGCGAATTGGTCCTGGTTGGTGCTACGAACCGGTACTAGTGCCCCACTTTAGTCCCGGTTGGTGCCACCAACCGGGACCAAAGGCCTCTGCTTCCCGCCTTTTGGGCTGCTGAAAAGAGACCTTTGGTCCCGGTTGGTAACGCTAACCAGGACTAAAGTGGCACATTTGTCCCGGTTCTAGCCCATCAACCGGGACCAATGCTTCGTCTATATAAACAGCGCTTGCGAAACTTTCGTTTTAGTTCCTCATTCTCCTGCCGCGCCCGTCGCCGTCGTCCTCTGCCCCGTCGCCCCCGCCCGTCGCCTTCGTCGCCCCTGCCTCCGACGCTACCCCATGCCGCCCTGACCCCGTCGCCCGCGCCCGTCGCCGACGCCGCCCTCTGCCCCGACCTCGCCGTCGCCGCCCTCTGCCCCGACCTCGCTGTCGCCGCCCAGTGATACCTCCCTTCCCCCGCGCCTCCGCCCCTGCCTGCTCTGCTTGCCACCCTCTGCCGCGCACCGCCGTCGCCGCCCTCTGCCGCGCGCCGCCGCCGCCCCGGCCGGCCTGCTCTCTGTGGTGCATTGATGTATGATCTTTTTTCATTGATGTATGTATATATGGATGTTGTATGTATATGTTTATATATGCAGACGTATGTATGATCCATGGATATGTATGCATTGATGTATGATTTTTTTTGTTCATAGATTTTTTTTTCAATTTATGCATATTTAGAAAAAAATTGTGTTGCAAAAGTTACATTTAAGGTTAGTTGATTTAGTACATTTTAGGTTATTAGTAAGTTCTTAGTAGTTGAACTAGTTGATTTAATAAAACTACTTCATTTTATTATAGAAGTAGTTTATTTTTAGTAAGTACTACTTTATTTTATTTATAGTAAGTGCTCAGTAGTCGAAATAGTTGATTTAATAAAACTACTTTATTTTATTATAGAAGTAGTTTATTTTTAGTAAGTACTATTTTATTTTATTTATAGTAAGTGCTTAGTAGTTGAACTAGTTGATTTAATAAAACTACTTTATTTTACTATAGAAGTAGTTTATTCTTAGCAAGAAAACTAATAAAACTAGTTTATTTTTTTAGTTCTTATTCCCGCATCGACGTCGACGGTGCCTATTCCGCATCCTCGTCATCGACTCGGCGGAGGAGCCTGCTTGATCAGAGGGGCCATGTCCGGGACTGGGCTCCGCCGGGCTGGTATTGGGAGGTGCTACCTTCTGGAGGGCGTAGGTTGGTGAGGATCCAGTCCGTCATTGACCCGATCCTTGTTTGGTGGCGGTCGCGTGGGCCAGTGATGGTGCCGAGGCTTCTGGACACGGTGGAGGTGGTACGTCACTGTGTCAGCGAGGAGGACGAGCACGTCCATCTCTACATGGTTGCATTGGAGGGCAGGTTCGATACCTGGCAGGTTCTTCAGGGACCTCACTGGAGCTATGATCCTGTGATGGTTCCTTCTCTTTGGGTGTCCACCGCCCGCGCCGATACCCGTCAGGCGCTACGGTTCTAGCTGTATTAGCGATGCTATATGTATGATAGTATTCGAGGTGTATTAGTGATAATATTCGACGATGTACGGATGCAAGAGATGATGTAGTTTTGCTTATAGTTGAATGCATGCTAATTTGAATACTACTTTATTTTACGATTTGGTTTTGCTTATAGTTTTGCTTATAGACGATGTACGGACACAAGAGGTCCTTTTCCAGAAAGACAATTAAACGATATTCTGGGTTGACTTTAAGTCTGTCGAATCTCCACCATATATATGAGAGGACGAAGAATCCTGACTGTTGTTGTGGGGGTAGCTTCTCCTTCGTTCCCGTGTGCTAGACAATTTGGTGTAATGCACTCGAGAACGAAAGGAGGAGCTACCATCACCGACGGTCGCAAATGTTAGAGAGGAATCAGGGAGGGAGAGTCTCCACCATATATATATGAGAGAGAGAATGAAGAATCCCAACTGTTGTCGTGGGGGTAGCTTCTCCTTCATTCCCGTGTGCTAGAAAATTTGGTGTAATGCACTCAGGAATGAAAAGAGGAGGTACTGATACGTCTCCAACGTATTTATAATTTATGAAGCATTCATACTATTTTATTATCTGTTTTGAATGATTACGGGCTTTATTATACACTTTTATATTACTTTTGGGACTAACCTATTAACCATAGGCCCAACCCATATTGTTGTTTTATTGCCTGTTTCAGTATTTCAAAGAAAAGGAATATCAAACGGAGTCCAAAAGGAATGAAACCTTCGGGAGCGTGATTTTTGGAAAGGATATGATCAGGGAGACTTGGAGTTCAAGCCAGGGAAAGGTTCGAGGAAGCCAGGAGATAGGAGGGCGCGCCCACCCCCTGGGCGCGCCCCCTGTCTCCTGGACCCCTCGAGGCTCCCCGAACTGACTTCTTTCGCCTATATAAGTCCACGTACCCTAAAAACATCATAGAGGAAGATAGATCAGGAGTTTCGCCGCCGCAAGTCTCTGTAGCCACAAAAAACCTCTCGGGAGCCCGTTCCGGCACCCTGCTAGAGGGGGTATCCCTCACCGGTGGCCATCTTCATCATCCCGGCGCTATCCATGACGAGGAGGGAGTAGTTCACCCTCGGGGCTGAGGGTATGTACCACTAGCTATGTGTTTGATCTCTCTCTCTCTCTCGTGTTCTCTCTATGGCACGATCTTGATGTATCGCGAGCTTTGCTATTATAGTTGGATCTTATGATGTTTCTCCCCCTCTACTCTCTTGTAATGGATTGAGTTTTCCCTTTTAAGTTATCTTATCGGATTGAGTCTTTAAGGATTTGAGAACACTTGATGTATGTCTTGCCGTGCTTATCTGTGGTGACAATGGGATATCACGTGATTCACTTGATGTATGTTTTGGTGATCAACTTGCGAGTTCCACCCATGAACCTTTGCATAGGGGTTGGCACACGTTTTCGTCCTGACTCTCTGGTAGAAACTTTGGGGCACTCTTTGAAGTACTTTGTGTTGGTTGAATAGATGAATCTGAGATTGTGTGATGCATATCTTATAATCATGCCCACGGATACTTGAGGTGATAATGGAGTATATAGGTGACATTAGGGTTTTGGTTGATTTGTGTCTTAAGGTGTTATTCTAGTATGAACTCTATGATAGATCGAACGGAAATAATAGCTTCATGTTATTTTACTACGGACTCTTGAATAGATAGAACAGAAAGGATAACTTTGAGGTGGTTTCGTACCCTACCATAATCTCTTCGTTTGTTCTCCGCTATTAGTGGCTTTGGAGTGACTCTTTGTTGCATGTTGAGAGATTGTTATATGATCTATTTATGTTATTATTGTTGAGAGAACTTGCACTAGTGAAAGTATGAAGCCTATGCCTTGTTTCCTACCATTGCAATACCGTTTACGCTCACTTTTATCATTAGTTACCTTGCTGTTTTTATAATTTCAGATTACAAAAACCTATATCTACCATCCATATTGCACTTGTATCACCATCTCTTCGCCGAACTAGTGCACCTATACAATTTACCATTGTATTGGGTGTGTTGGGGACACAAGAGACTTTTTGTTATTTGGTTGCAGGGTTGTTTGAGAGAGACCATCTTCATCCTACGCTTCCCATGGATTGATAAACCTTATGTCGTCCACTTGAGGGAAATTTGCTACTGTCCTACAAACCTCTGCACTTGGAGGCCCAATAACGTCTACAAGAAGAAGGTTGTGTAGTAGACATCAAGCTCTTTTTTGGCGCCATTGCCGGGGAGGTGAGTGCTTGAAGGTATATCTTTAGATCTTGCAATCGAATCTTTTTGTTTCTTGTTTTATCACTAGTTTAGTCTACAAAAGAAAACTACAAAAAATGGAATTAAGTTTGTCTCATACGCTTCATCTTTTTAAAATCTTTCGTGAGTATGATGAAAAGGAAAATTGTGCTCAAGTGCTAGAAGAAAAATGCATTAAAATGTTTGGTACTAGATCTTTGAATGATGAGCATGATTGCAATGTTGTTAGTATGAATTCTTTGAATACCCATGATGCTAATGATATGCAAAGCCACAAGCTTGGGGATGCTATGTTTGATGAATATGATATGTTTTGTCCCCCAAGTTTTGATGAGCAAATTTGTTATGATGATAGCCTTCCTCCTATTATGATGATTATATTGATGAAAGTGGGTTTGGAAGAGTGTCAACTTTAGGAAGTAGTGATCCCACTATTTTGGAGGATGTTGAATCTTATTGTGATGAACATGAAAGTGTATTTGGAAGAGTGATAACTTTATTTAGTGATGATTCCACTATTTTGGAAGAGGTTCCAATTGATTATGAGAACAAAGTTGCTATATATGATGATTATTGTGATGAATTGTATGCTATTAAGAATAATGATAACCATGAAACTTGTCATCATGATTTTATGTTTCAATTGGATTATGCCTCACATGATAATTATTTTGTTGAGTTTGCTCCCACTACTATTCATGAGAGGAAATTTGCTTATGTGGAGAATAGTAAATTTTCTATGCAAGTAGATCATGGAAAGAATGCTTTAGGTGCTGGTTATATTGTTGAATTCATTCATGATGCTACTGAAAATTATTATGAGGGAGGAACATATGCTTGTAGGAATTGCAATAATGTCAAGTTTCCTCTCTATGTGTTGAAAATCTTGAAGCTATGCTTGTTTTGCCTTCTTATGCTAGTTGATTATTGTTCCCATAAGTTGTTTTCTCACAAAATCCCTATTCATAGGAAGTGGGTTAGGCTTAAATGTGCTAGTCATATGCTTCATGATGCTCCCGTTATGGTTCAATTCTTATCTTTTATGTGAGCATCATTGTCATCATCATGCCTAGCTAGAAAGGCATTAAAGAAAAGCGCTTGTTGGGAGACAACCCAATATTTACACTTACTGTTTTTGTGTGTTCACATGATTATTCTACTGTAGAAATCATGTTTTATAGCTTTTGTTTCAATAAAGTGCCAAGTAAGACCTTTAGGATAGCTTACGGTGATAGTGGTGTTGATCCTGCTGAAAATCAGAAACTTTTGCACCCAGTAAATTTGTTTTGATAATTCACAGAAACGTGCTTTTGATCTGATTCTTTTTGCTCTGGATTGGTATACAAATTTATTAGGACTTCCTAATTTGGTATAATTTTTGGGGTTCCATAATTATACGTTTGATACAGATTACTACAGACTGTTCTGTTTTTGACAGATTCTGTTTTCTATGTGTTGTTTGCTTATTTTGATGAATCTATGAGTAGTATCGGAGGGTATGAACCATAGATAAGTTGGAATACAGTAGACATTACACCAATATGAATTTATAATGAGTTTATTACAGTACCTAAGTGGTGGTTTTATTTTCTTATACTAACGGAGCTTACGAGTTTTCTGTTGAGTTTTGTGTTGTGAAGTTTTCAAGTGTTGGGTAAAGATTCGATGGACTATGGAATAAGGAGTGACAAGAGCCTAAGCTTGGGGATGCCCAAGGAACCCCAAGGTAATATTCAAGGACAACCAAGAGCCTAAGCTTGGGGATGCCCCGGAAGGCATCCCCTCTTTCGTCTTTGTTCATTGGTAACTTTACTTGGAGCTATATTTTTATTCACCACTTGATATGTGTTTTGCTTGGATCATCATTTTCTTTTGTTAGTATTTGATTTCTGTTATTTAGAATAATTTTTTGCATCTTTAGTTTCAATGAAATGTCAAGGATAGCCTTTAAAATGCTTATTTTGCTAGCATACATTTTTCTGTTTGAAAACAGAAATTTACCGCTGTTGAAAACATTTCCTAGAAAAGTCAGAAAATGATATAATGTTGAAACTTTTTGCATATTGAGCTCTGAAAATCTTCTACAGCGTAGTATTTTTCTCATAATTTTTGGAGCTAGGGAAGTATGATGAATCTTGCATTCTTTACAGACTGTACTGTTTTGGCAGATTGCTGTTATGTTTGCATTGTTTGCTTATGTTTGCTTGTTTAATGATTCTATTTGAGGATAGGAGTATTAAATATGCAGAGACATTTAGTATGCAATGTTGAATAATAGTGATTTGTTACAGTAGAAAATGATAAGGTTTTGCATTGGTTTATACTAACCTATCTCACGAGTTCTTGTTGAGTTTGGTGTGGATGAAGCTTTTGATTAAAAAAAGAAACCGAGATATAAGAGGGATTAAGGAGACACAAAAGTTCAAGCTTGGGGATGGCCAAGGCACCCCAAGATAATATTCCAAGAAGTCTCAAGCATCTAAGCTTGGGGTTGCCCCGGTAGGCATCCCACCTTTCTTCTTCAACAATTATCGGTCAGTACCAGTTGAGCCTAAGTTTTTGCTTCTTCACATGAGTTGTGCTATCCTTGCAATGTCATCTTATTTTTCTTTTCTTGCTATTTGAATAAAATACCAAGATCTGAAATTCTTAAATGAGAGAGAGTCTTCACATAGTTACACAATTATTTAGCTACTCATTGATCTTCACTTATATCTTTTTGGAGTAGTTTTTCATTTACTCGTGTGCTTCACTTATATCCTATGAGTAAATGGTTGATTGAGTTGAATGTCATAAATCTGAGATTATATATGTCTCATTTGCTTATCCCATGGGGAGTAATGACTTCACATCTAAGAAGTAGAGGTTGTAAATTTATTGAAGGTTAGCAAGCATTGTATTGGTCGTTTGAACAATTCATAAAAGAATATTGAAGGAAGAGAAATTTCACATATAAATATACTATCCTAGACATCTTTTATAATTGTGAGCACTCATTAAGTATGACATGCTAAAGAGTTGATGTTGGACAAGGAAGACAACGTAATGGGTTATGTTTTCTCACATCTCAGTTAAAGTATATTTTCATGGATCATTCAAACATGTTGAGCTTGCCTTTCCCCCTCATGCTAGCCAAAATTCCTTGCACCAAGTAGAGATACTACTTGTGCTTCCAAATATCCTTAAACCCAGTTTTGCCATGAGAGTCCACCATGCCTACCTATGGATTGAGTAAGATCCTTCAAGTAAGTTGTCATCGGTGCAAGCAATAAAAATTGCTCTCTAAATATGTATGATCTATTAGTGTGAAGAAAATAAGCTTTATACGATCTTGTTATGGAAGCAATAAAAGTGACGGACTGCATAATAAAGGTCCATATACAAGTGGCAATATAAAGTGACGTTCTTCCGCATTAAGATTTTGTGCATCCAACCCTAAAAGCGCATGACAACCTCTGCTTCCCTCTGCGAAGGGCCTATCTTTTACTTTATGTCTTTTACTTTATACAAGAGTCAAGGTGATCTTCACCTTTCCCTTTTTCATTTTATCCTTTGGCAAGCACCTCGTGTTGGAAAGATCCTGATATATATATATACAATTTGATGTAAGTTAGCATGAACTATTATTGTTGACATCACCCAAAGCTGAATACGTTGGGAGGCAACACTTTAAGCCCCTATATTTCTCAGTATCCAATTAAAACTCCATAACCATTAGTATTTGCGTGAGTGTTAGCAACTGTAGAAGACTATATGATAGTTGAGTATGTGGAGTTTGCTAAATCAAAGCTCTGACATAGACCCTTCCTGAAAATAAGATGAATTGCAATTCTTTGATGACTAAGAATGAAGTTTGCTAGTTTTCAAGAAAGTTCATGGTCTATGCTTTAATATGTGAATAGTTTGTTACTTGATCGTGAGAAGTTTTATGAGATGAACCACTGTTATGACATATAATCATGCTAGAAAAGGTGATTGAAATTATCATTGATCAAACTTGTGCACCTTCTAGCATTAACACTTCATAAATTCTTTCTTTTATCATTTACCTACTTGAGGACGAGCAGGAATTAAGCTTGGGGATGCTGATACGTCTCCAACGTATCTATAATTTATGAAGCATTCATGCTATTTTATTATCTGTTTTGAATGATTACAGGCTTTATTATACACTTTTATATTACTTTTGGGACTAACCTATTAACCGGAGGCCCAGCTCATATTGCTGTTTTATTGCCTGTTTCAGTATTTTGAAGAAAAGGAATATCAAACGGAGTCCAAACGGAATGAAACCTTCGGGAGCGTGATTTTTGGAAAGGATATGATCAGGGAGACTTGGAGTTCAAGCCAGGGAAGGTTCAAGGAAGCCAGGAGATAGGAGGGCAAGCCCACCCCCTGGGCACTCCCTGTCTCCTGGGCCCCTTGAGGCTCCCCCGACCGACTTCTTTCGCCTATATAAGTCCACGTACCCTAAAAACATCAAAGAGGAAGATAGATCGGGAGTTCCGCCGCCGCAAGCCTCTGTAGCCACCAAAAACCTCTCAGGAGCCCGTTCCGGCACCCTGCCGGAGGGGGGATCCCTCACCGGTGGCCATCTTCATCATCCCGGCGCTATCCATGACGAGGAGGGAGTAGTTCACCCTCGGGGCTGAGGGTATGTACCAGTAGCTATGTGTTTGATCTCTCTCTCTCTCTCTCTCGTGTTCTCTCTATGGCACGATCTTGATGTATCGCGAGCTTTGCTATTATAGTTGGATCTTATGATGTTTCTCCCCCTCTACTCTCTTGTAATGGATTGAGTTTTCCCTTTGAAGTTATCTTATCGGATTGAGTCTTTAAGGATTTGAGAACACTTGATGTATGTCTTGCCGTGCTTATCTGTGGTGACAATGGGATATCACATGATCCACTTGATGTATGTTTTGGTGATCAACTTGCGGGTTCCACCCATGAACCTTTGCATAGGGGTTGTCACACGTTTTCGTCTTGACTCTCCGATAGAAACATTGGGGCACTCTTTGAAGTACTTTGTGTTGGTTGAATAGATGAATCTGAGATTGTGTGATGCATATCGTATAATCATGCCCACGGATACTTGAGGTGATAATGGAGTATATAGGTGACATTAGGGTTTTGGTTGATTTGTGTCTTAAGGTGTTATTCTAGTATGAACTCTATGATAGATCGAACGAAAAGAATAGCTTCATGTTATTTTACTACGGATTCTTGAATAGATAGAACAGAAAGAATAACTTTGAGGTGGTTTCGTACCCTACCATAATCTCTTCGTTTGTTCTCCGCTATTAGTGGCTTTGGAGTGACTCTTTTTTGCATGTTGAGGGATTGTTATATGATCTATTTATGTTATTATTGTTGAGAGAACTTGCACTAGTGAAAGTATGAACCCTATGCCTTGTTTCCTACCATTGCAATACCGTTTACGCTCACTTTTATCATTAGTTACCTTGCTGTTTTTATAATTTCAGATTACAAAAACCTATATCTACCATCCATATTGCACTTGTATCACCATCTCTTAGCCGAACTAGTGCACTTATACAATTTACCATTGTATTGGGTGTGTTGGGGACACAAGAGACTTTTTGTTATTTGGTTGCAGGGTTGTTTGAGAGAGACCATCTTCATCCTACGCCTCCCACGGATTGATAAACCTTAGGTCATCCACTTGAGGGAAATTTGCTACTATCCTACAAACCTCTGCACTTGGAGGCCCAACAACGTCTACAAGAAGAAGGTTGTGTAGTAGACATCAGCTACCATCACCGATGGTCGAATATGTACACCACATGTGAGAGTTTTCAAGAAAAGGCTCGACAGACCGATATGAATAATAATGATCTAATTTAGGTTTTTTAGTACATATATTTAATTGTACAAGTTTAATATTTGAATTATGAACATAGGAAATGTCATACTCGGACGACGAAAACCGCCTGGGGGAGTGCGACTGGTGCCACGACGACCGAGGTACGTGCGACAGGTTCCTTCAGCTGGACGAAGATCGGCGCTTCAGCATTAAGCTCGAGGAGACCTTCGATGTTGAAACGGTACGCAACGACGACAAGTTTTTTTTCGTAATTAAGCACGACTTCAACTATTTCAACGTGTACTTTTCATCTTTTCCAATTCGACTAGCTTATCCCATTCTATGTAAGACGCTATGTCTTGGAGAGGATGGGTTTTGAAGACCATGAAAGTATGGAAACAAAGAAAATTCACCTAAGTACCCATCATGGTGTGGATTTTGAAGTGAAGCTGTACAGTTCTAAGAGTGTAACCCATTTTGGTTGCAAAAAATGGGAAGCACTTTGCAAGATGTATGGTTTTGATGAGGGTATGCTTGTCACCATGGATCTTGGTGATCCTGAAATCAAGCAAGACAATATGGACATTTGGGTCCTTGTTGATACGCCTCCAATTCTACCGCTATGTGAGTTTCTCAAACATAGTTATTAGCTAATTTATATTGTTTATTTCAAAATAGTTGACAACTTATTTCCATTGACAGCTTATTTTCATTCTTCAAAGAATGTGCGGAAGATGGTAGACAGAACCTACTACACCGAAGGCTCCGAATTAACTTATCAGGAGGAAAATCATCTGATCGCATTTTGTACTGATCTTGAGAGTTACAATATCTACAATCAAACTCCTCAACATTATGGTCAATACGTGCCACTAGTGCATGTGTTAAACTACGGTAACTACCATGGAGATACCCTGGTAAGATTCTTTACTATTACGACATCCGTGCATCTTTTGCATACTTCTAAAACTAGTACATCATTGCTAATTACGAAGTTATTACTATGTTTTTCAAAAGATAATCCCGAATGATTGTGTGCCTCATCTGATGTATCAGCATGGTCGCCTTGATATTTTGAACATACAGCCAGGTCATCCTAAAAATCTCAACTGTCCATACCGGATTTCTAAAAGAAGTGGAGGCATGACAATCAAAGAATGGAAAAAATGTATGGACAGTCGTAAGGAGGTTCTTGGAAGCAAAAGGAAGCGAAGCGCAAGAATTGGAGACAAGATGATCTCCATTCTCCATAATGGAGAGTCAGGGTCTATATTGTTTTATGCTATTTTACCTTAAATAGGGTATTTAGGTCCTACCTAATACTGATGATCATGTGCTAAGAACAATTAAGTAGGGTTGGTTCGATGACTATGAGGATGATGATCGTATGAATAACGAGTAGAGTTGTATGATGATGATTAGTAGGACTTGTTATTAGGATGATGCATGATGTGAGCATGAAGAGTTATTATATATATCAGTGGGTGAAATGAACATGGATTGGATTGAAGTGAAGGCAACATGCATGTGGTGCATGTCGAAAGTAATACAATCCAAACTTGATCAAGTTAGGATTAGTATTACTTTCGACATGCACCACATGTTGCCTTCAGTTCAATCTAAGCCATGTTTAGGCATCGCAGTAGTGTTGGTAAACCAAGCACGGAGATAAGAGAGAACACTTCTCTCTATTAGCTAGCTAATTAACAATCTAAATTAACCCCCAAAACCCCTAAACCACCCCATTAAAAAAACGAAAATCTCGGCTCCTGCCAGCTGCTGATGCGTGGATGCCTTTTGGTCCCGGTTGGTGCCACCAACCGGGACCAAAGGCCCTCCTGCCTGGGCTTGCCGCAGCGGCCACATGGATGCCCATCTATCCCGGTTCATGTAAGAACCGGGACAAAAGGCCTAGGGCTTTAGTTACGACCCTTTAGTCCCGGATTCACAACCGGGATAGATGGGCCTTACGAACTGGGACAAATGGCCCTTTTTCCAGTCTTCAGGCCGTAGTGGCCCAGTAGGTGGCATTTTTTTATTTTCCCCATTTTTTTCTTGTTTTTTGCATTATTTATTTTCTTTTGTTTTTTGCTTTATTTTTTAGTTCCTTTTGCTTTTAGGTAATAAAAATTATAAACTTTCTGTTAGTGCCATTTTTTTTCCAATTTGAATAGTTTAAATTTGATTTTTTTGAAATTTGTGTGAATCACTAGTTTTTGAAATTTGTGTGAATCACTAGTTTCTGTTAGTGCTATTAAAGTTTCTAACAAAAATTTTCTTTATGAAAATTCTTTTTTCTTTTACTGTTTTGAACAGAAAATACTTTGATAATTTTAGTTGCATAAATTTTATATAATTTTAGTTTCAATAATACTACATGTTTTATAAAAGTTTATTTTGTTTTTTACTTATTTATTAAAGTTTATTTTGTTTCTACTTACTTATTTTCTTTTCTTTTTTGCTTCTTTTATTTATTTTATGAAAATTCTTCCTTTTTTGCTTTATTTATTTTATTTTGTTTCTATTTACTGTTGCTATTTTTATTTATTTTATTATAGTTTATTTATTCTACATTATTAAAGTTTATTTTGTTACTACTTATTTATTAAAGTTTTTTCTGTTTCTACTTATTTATTTTATTTTGTTCCTACTTATTTATTTTCTTTTCTTTATTTGCTTTTTAAATTTATTTTATGAAAATTATTTTTGCTTTTAATGTTTTACACACAAAAGCCCTCTCCCATGGCTGGTTTAGTGGTCCCGGTTTGTGGCTTGACCTGGTCCTAAAGACCATCCTTTGGTACCGGTTCAGGCCACCAACCGGGACCAATGGCGGTGGGCCAGGAGCGAGGCCCATTGGTCCCGGTTCGTGCCGCCAACCGGGACCAAAGGGGCCAGATGAACCGGGATAATGGCCCCATGAGGCCTGGCAGGCCCCCTGGCCTCACGAACCGGGACCAATGGGCCCATGGGTACCGGTTCGTGATTGAACCGATACTAATGGGCTTATCTGGCCCAGACGTATGCCCTGTTTTCTACTAGTGTCTCTGAGCTGTTGCATACCCTAAGGAAGAGATTATGGCTTGACAAAGATCGAGGGCGGACTGGCTAAGAGCAGGTGACCGGAACACGTGCTTTTTTCAGGCACATGCGGCCGCTCGCAAAAGCAGAAACCACATCAGTAGCCTTCGCGTTGCAGATGGATCAGTGTGTGAAACCAAGGAATAAATACATGCCGAGGTGCAGCAGTTATATACTAGTCGGTACACTGCTCAGGAACACACTGATATGGAAGCAGTCCTTCACCATGTTCCACCTAAAATCACAGAAGCTATGAATGCACAACTAATGAAGTCATTTGTAGAAAATGAAATGAAGGCTGCGCTCTTTGCTATGGGGCCTACAAAGGCCCCTGGAAGACGGATTTCATGCTGGTTTTTATCAGCGGCACTGGGACTTGGGAGGTCCAGATGTCACAACGGTAGTCCTTAGTTTTTTCAATGAGGGACAGATGCCAGACTCAGTGAACAGCATGGTAATTGTTCTTTTACCCAAGGTGAGAAACCCACAAAATATCACACGGTATAGGCCAATTTCCTTTTGCAATGTTCTCTACAAAATCTGCTCCAAAGTATTAGCTAATCGTTTGAGGAACTTACTGGATGAGATAATTGGAGAGGAGCAGAGTGCTTTCGTCCCTGGACAAATTATTACTGACAACGTCCTAATAGCCTATGAGTGCATTCACTCCATGAGAGAAAGAAGGGAAAGCAAGGATGGTATTCTGTCAAAATTGATATCATAAAAGCCTATGATAGAGTAGAATGGGCTTATCTGCAAGGAATAATGCAACAACTTGGTTTCCAAGATGAATGGATCTCACTTGTCTTGCCGTGTGTGACCACCGTAATGTTCCAGGTAAAGGTTAACGGTGAGCTTTAACCGTCCTTCTCGCCCTCAAGAGGGTTTCGTCGGGGAGACCCAATCTCCCCCTATTTATTCCTCCTTTGCAGGGAGGGACTCTCATGCATGCTACAAAATTATGATGGAGGATGGATTGATAGGGGCATTAGAGTGAGTTATTCTGCCCCATGGATCTCACATCTTTATTTGCAGACGATTGCTTGATCTTCATGAAAACTGTGCTCGAAGTGCCACTAGACTGGATGGAATTTTGGAACGGTACAACTTCGGCTCTGGGAAAAGTGCAAATAAGATGAAGAGTTCTGTCTATTTTAGCCCTAACAGCAGCGCTTCAGTTAAGATGGGTGTCAAGGCTGCACTCCAAATACAATGGGAGGCCATGTCAGAGAAGTACCTTGGCCTGCCGATGGTTGCGGTAAGATCACTAAGAAACAATTTGAGCATATCAACGAACAGTCGAGGGTAAAGGTGCAAGGGTGGTGTGAGAGGAAAATGCCATGTGCAGCAAGAGAAGTTCTTTTGAAGTCCGTGGTCAAAGCTTTACCGGCCTACTCTATGAGTTGTTTCAAACTCACAAAAAGTCTGTGCAAGAAACTAACGACAAATATGCCAAAATATTGGTGGGCCGGGTCACTAGACAGAAAAGGAATGCACTGGCAATCGTGGGAAAACATGTGCATTGCAAAATCAAAGGGAGGACTTGGAGTCCGGGATCTCAAGACCTTCAATGATGCGATGTTAGCCAAACAAGCTTGGAGACTCCTTGAAAATCCAAACAGCTTGTGTGCACGTGTACTCAAGGGTAGATATTACCCTAATGAAATTTTCCTCACGGCTAGGTGCCCCGCAAGTGCATCCAAAACCTGGAAGGCAATCATCAAAGGGAGGGAGATGCTAAAATGTGGGTGATACGTCTCCAACGTATCTATAATTTTTGGCAAAACTCCGGTGCATGTGTACCCCAAGGCACTCGGAGATATCTTTCTTTTGCGGGTGACACTCGGAGATATATATAGTTGGTAAGAAAAAACATCATCCTTTGTATATCATTTTTGTTCAGTTGAGCGAAATGTGACAGTGGAAGAATGGTGGCAGTTGTATGATATTTTTGTGTGTAGTGATGCTTATGTGCAGTTGGAAGGAAAGATGGTTAGTAACAAACTATTCTTTAGTATGACAGGTGATTTGGTTGAGACCAATGATTTGATCTTGATGGCATGCCCATGGGGCACTTTGAGCAATTAGGATGTGGTGAGCAAAAGATGTTGACTCGGATCAATCCCAAGCGGAAAGTAACCTTCTCAGCTTGAGCTCAAACAAGCTCGAGTGAACAAATCGGAACAAATTAAAAAAAGTCTGCAATTTTTTTTGACAAACATTTACAAAAGCTCTAAGAGCTTGCAATTTTTTTGATTTTTTTATTTTCTTGTTCACCCAAGCTCATTCGAGCTCGGTCTGAGAAACTCCACGTCCATCCCAAGCCTCCATTTCGAGGGAAAAATCAATTTGGGCCACAAATTACACCAACAATGAGGACATTGCTTTTGTGGTTCAGTTGAGGGATTCAAATCAAAGAGTGCAAACTATTGGTGGGGTGTGGAGAGAAGTTGCATCACCACCTTGGGCATAAATCCAACCGTACGCTCCAAGATATCTCAAAGCAAATGGGTACGATTCAAGAGATATGCAACGTTGGGTGGGTTGTTTGGAGTAAGTGAGGAACTCTCTTCCAAGTGGTGTCACCATTGACCGATATAGGTGCCAATAAGAAGTGGAAAACGAGGAATCAGGAGGTTCCTCCCAAAAAAGGGAGCTCATAAAACAATTCCTCTCTGTAATTGGATGGAGGGTTAGGAAGATGATCATGATGATGATGATAGGGTGCCTATAAGTCCCAGTACGACCATCTAGCATGGGGAGACCCGACGGAAGGAAGAGATTGGAAGAGAGGGTCAATGGTGCGAAGAAACCAACGGCCATCCCCATGGATTCTACACCAACACCCCATGCGCCAAGTGGACCGATGACTAGAGCCCGTGCACATGCCATTGAAGAAAAGGTTAACTCACTCTTCTTTGATCTACCCTTCAATTCACTTGAGATATGGATACTACCTCAAGTGGAGAGTCTTTGCATATTTAGGTACCAAGGGAGCGACCATGGAGAAGCTAGGTAACAAGGCCAAACCATGGCGGGCCAACAAGAAGAAGAGAAGGAGCCAAATCCTGGAGGCAGTGGTACTACCGACCCTACAAGCAGTACTATAGATACGCCGGGCCGGTACTACTGCTCTTGGTGATGAGGTTATTGCCAATCATGTAGGCCCATGGTGACCTAAAACCCAGTAGGGTCCCACAGAGGCCCAAAGCCCATGGTTCATGTACCAGAAAATCACATGCATGTGAGGTTTTTAGTCATTCGGAGTATGCTACCCGAGTGAAGATTTCCTTCACTCAGCTCAGATTGAAAGGAACATATCTTCATTCAGATGTGCTTCACTCAGATGAAAGCAATCCAAAGACCAGGAGCATTAATTGGAGCATTACTGAAACTTTGAAGCCTGGCATTCCATATAGTAATTATGATGCCCGTTATCGCCAGCAGTGGGCAGACATCATTAGTGTTTAATTCACCTATAACATAGCAATAACTAGGAGGCAACGAACTCTTTATAAGCACCTCCTTGGTACCTGGTTATAGGATCATAACCTCTGTAATCTCACACACATACGCAAGATCAATATTCGAGGAGAATAAGACTAGGGTTTTTACCTTCACCGCGAGGGGCCTGAACCTGTATATCTTGTGTCACCCTCCCGCGTGTCGCTAGATCAAGCCTCCTTACCTTCACTGTCTTACTGTCGGACTAGTACATGAAGGCCGCCCAACATTGACAACAGATAATTGAATTATTTAGAAATAAACCAGGTGGGGTAACAATCATCTTAGAAATATATGAGATAAATGTTTCTGAGATGGCAGTTTCAATTCAAGTTTTTACAGGTAAGAAAAAAATCACAGACAATGGTTGTTAACAGTGCACCTCACTCGTGCACTAAGACCATGGCCAATCACTATCCCAACGCTTAATTGATGATGTACCCGTGACTTGATTAATAAAGTGAGTCATGATGGCATTCCCTCATAAAAAGGAAAAAAACTATCCCGACAATGACACCGATGGTGGATTAAGCTGAATTCTATTCAGCAAAACATAGATATTTGGATCTAACTCCACCAGCTAGTAAACAAAAAAAAGATCAACTAAAGACAACAATTGAGTTAATTGGCGGCCCATATGAGGAAACTTTGAGTTAATTGAATCCTCACAGTGCATCACGCACATAGCAGAAGTCAGATCGAATTTGAGTTCATTGAATCCTCACCTATTCTTGGCCTTCCTCATAAGGATAGTTTCACACAAGATTTAAAACTGAACTCCCTTTCCATCAATAAAAACAGAGGTAAAAACAAGAATATGCAGAACAAGAAACAACACCGCCACCACTAACACCCGGAACCCACCCAGGAAGTTTTTGTCACACCAGCAAGTCCTGTGTGATGCAGGCAGACAACACTTGGGCCTGAGGCCATGTAACGATGTGTGTTTGAGTGTGTGTGGACTACGGATGGCCTAGAGGTGTCTGTCTATTTAACCTGAACCGAGAAGAGGAGTTGGCATGAATGAAAGGACATCCAACCAAAGCAAAAATAAATGGTGGCTGAGGAAATCAAAGGAAAACATGGAACCCCAGCACATATATAGAGTTTTTTTTGTGAGGAACTTCAGAGAGCTTTATTCAATGAATGCATTCGCCGAGCAGTCAGCCAAAAGGCTACTGACCAGGAAGCTAGAGGTAGTCTCGAGCGAGCTCTCAGTCACATTAAGCATACTAGCACGCTTAGCACATAGATGTGCAGGACCGTTTGCCGCTCTTATTACATGTTGAATTACAAAGGAAGAAAAGCTAAACATGAGCTCTCTAATTTCTGTGAAAATCGGTGCTACCAAACAATCATTGTAGCGATTGTTCCAGAGGTGTACTGCCTCTAGACAGTCAGTCTTCAGGGTCACCTCGGTGAAGCCCTCAATCTGGCGAAAAGCACGCCCTCCTTCATGGCTTGAACCTCGGTGATCAGTGGGTCAGAGACCCCCATATCTGGCTTGCACCAAGCTCCCAAGAAGGCTGAAGCTGATCTGACCACTCCTACACCTGCAATGCCGTCTCCGAAGTTGATCGAGGCATTTGTGTTGATTTTTATGTTGTTTGCATCTGGAGGCCGCCAACCATAGCCTGGCAACATAGTCGTCTGCTGCCTAGGAAGTTCTAGCAGCGCTAGACCTCTCGAGTGCGTCTTACCAAACTTGCAGGGTCGATCTGCACCTCATTGTGCGTCCACCTATTGCGAGACATCCAGATGGGCGACATAACTGTGATGATTATCACGCGGTCTTTCTCGAAGAACCGCTGCTCACATAAAATGTCCCTTGCCCAGGTGTTTGGGTGAAGCCGGGGTAGAATTATATCAAACAAATGACGTGCTTCCTCCCAGAAGTGACGAGCATGAGAATAATGAATGAGTGCATGCATGAGTTCTTCATCCATAGCCAGGCAAAGATTGAAAGTACTCACTTCTTTTATGTGTCTTCGTTTTAGAGTGCACTCATCAGGGATGATGCCCCTAATCACTCGCCACCAAAAGACCCTCACCTTAGGCACAACTTTGAGTTTCCAGAGAGCACTCCACATCTGTTCAGTCATTGATGGTCCCATTATCTGCCCTTCATCTTGAGCTACACACTCTTTTTGATTCACTAGATCTCGATAAGCCGAGTTATCAGAATATGTGCCTGAATTCTCATGTGCCCAAGCAAGAAAAATCCTCACCTCCACCCCGTCGGATTGGAATGTTCAATATAGCTTCTGCATCAGGTGGTATGAAAGTTTCACGAACTAAATTCCGGTTTCAAGTCCTGTTTTCGGTGTCAATCAAGTTGCTAACCAACTGAACCTGGGTGTTGGCCGGTCTGAACATTGGTGTCATAGACACAGTAGATGGAATCCATTTGTCATCCAATACCAAAATGGAAGATCCATCACCAACTCTTTTCACTACTCCCACATTGAGTGCATCATGACCAGCTATGATGGCCCACCATGTGGCCGAAGCAGACTTCGGTACAGTGGCCTGCATGAAACCTGAATTGTGGAAATATCTGCCTTTCAGAACTCTGGCGCACAAGGAGTTTGGTTCTGTCATTAGTCTCCATCCATGTTTCCCTAATAGTGCCAGGTTGAACTGTCTAAGGTCGCGGAATCCCATCCCTCCCTTAAATTTTGGTGGAGCTAGCTTATCCCAAGCAATCCAGTGAAGGGGTTTTCTATCCAGTGAGCCCCCCCACCAGAATTTAGCCATGCTTGAGGTTAATTTTTTGCACACTTTCTTTGTCAGGAGAAAGCAACTCATACTGAACGTCGGAATTGCCTGCATAATCGACTTAAGTAGGATTTATCTACCTGCACAAGCGAATAGCCTCTCTGACCATCCACTCATCTTACCTCGTGCTCTTTCCCCAATGTGGTCAAAGGTTCCACCAGTGATCCGACCAACAGTAGTGGGAAGACCGAGCTAGCATTCTGAAAAAGCTTCAACATGAACATTCAAAAGTTGTTTCAGATTTTGTCTAAGTACCACAGGTGTGTTAGGAGAAAAATATATGGAGATCTTGCTTAAATTTTGGTGAAGCTAGATTATCCCAAGCAATCCAGTGAAAGGGTTTTCTATCCAGTGAGCTCCCCCACCAGAATTTAGCAATGCTTGAGGTTAATCTTTTGCACACTTTCTTTGTCAGGAGAAAGCAACTCATACTGAATGTCGGAATTGCCTACACAATCGACTTAAGTAGGATTTCTCTACCTCCACAAGCGAATAGCCTCTCTGACCATCCACTCATCTTACCTCTTGCTCTTTCCCCAATGTCGTCAAAGGTTCCACTAGTGATCCGACCAACATTAGTGGGAAGACCGAGCTAGCGTTCTGAAAAAGCTTCAACATGAACACTGCTACCTCTTGAGCACTGCGTTGGATTTCCCCGAAGAGGAGAGGATGATGCAGCAAAGTAGCGTAAATATTTCCCTTAGTTTTTGAGAACCAAGGTATCAATCCAGTAGGAGACCACGCACAAGTCCCTCGTACCTACACAAAATGATAGCAACTCGCAACCAACGCTTAGGGGTTGTCAATCCCTTCACAGTCACTTACGAGAGTGAGATCTGATAGAGATAATATTTTTGGTATTTTTGATAGATAGATGCAAAGTAAAAAGTAAAAGGCAAAGTAAAAACAAAGCAAGTAAATAAAGTGATAGAGATTGATATGATGAGAATAGACCCGGGGGCCATAGGTTTCACTAGTGGCTTCTCTCAAGAGCATAAGTATTCTACGGTGGGTGAACAAATTACTGTTGAGCAATTGACAGAATTGAGCATAGTTATGAGTATATCTAGGCAATGATCATGTATATAGGCATCACGTCCGAGACAAGTAGATCGAAACGATTCTGCATCTACTACCATTACTCCACTCATCGATCTCTATCCAGCATGCATCTAGAGTATTAAGTTAAAAATAGAGTAATGCCATAAGCAAGATGACATGATGTAGAGGGATACATTCATGCAATATGATAAAAAAAACCATCTTGTTATCCTCGATGGCAACAATACAATACGTGCCTTGCAACCCTTTCTTTCACTGGGTAAGGACACCGCAAGATTGAACCCAAAGCTAAGCATTTCTCCCATTGCAAGAACTACCAATCTAGTTGGCCAAACCAAAAAGGATAATTCGAAGAGACTTGCAAAGATAACTCAATCATACATAAAAGAATTCAGAGAAGAATCAAATATTTTCCATAGATAATACTGGATCATAAACCCACAATTCATCGGTCTCAACAAACACACCGCAAAAAGAAGATTACATCGAATAGATCTCCACGAGAGAGGGGGAGAACATTGTATTGAGATCCAAAAAGAGAGAAGAAGCTATCTAGCTACTAGCTATGGAACCGCAGGTCTGAAGTAAACTACTCACACTTCATCGGAGGGGCTATGGTGTTGATGTAGAAGCCCTCCGTGGTGGATGGCCCCTCCGGTGGAGCTCCGGAACAGGCCCCAAGATGGGATCGCGTGGATACAGAAGGTTGCGGCTGTGGAATTAGGTTTTTGGCTCCCGTTCTGATCATACGGGGATACGTAGGTATATATAGGAGGAAGGAGTACGTCGGTGGAGCGTCAAGGGGCCCATGAGGTAGGGGGGCGCGCCCAGGGGGGGCGCCCTCCACCCTTGTGACCGCCTCTGGCACTGCTTGGAGTAGGGTCCAAGTCTCCTGGCTCACGTTCGGTTGGAAAATCACGTTCCCGAAGGTTTCATTCCGTTTGGACTCCGTTTGATATTCCGTTTCTTCGAAACACTAAAATAGGCAAAAAAAACAGCAATTTTGGGTTGGGCCTCCGGTTCATAGGTTAGTCCCAAAAGTAATATAAAAGTGGAAAATAAAGCCCAATATAGTCCAAAACAATAGATAAAGTAGCATGGAGCAATCAAAAATTATAGATACGTTGGAGACATATCAGGCATCCCCAAGCTTAATTCCTGCTCGTCCTCGAGTAGGTAAATGATAAAAAAGAATTTTTGATGCGGAGTGATACTTTGGCATAATTTCAATATAAATCTTCTTACTTGTGATATGAATATTCAGATCCGAAAGATTCAATACAAAAGTTCATAATGACACAAAAATAATAATACTTCAAGCGTACTAATCAAAGCAATCATGTCTTCTCAAAATAACATGGCAAAAGAAAGTTCATCCCTACAAAATCATATAGTTAGGCTGTGCTTCATTTTCGTCACACAAAGATGTTCCCAACTTTTATACCCCTGATGACAAGCCAAGCAATTGTTTCATACTCAAATAATCTCAAACTTTTTCAACCTTCACGCAATACATGAGTGCGAGCCATGGATATAGCACTATGGGTGGAATAGAATATGATGATGGGGATTGTGTGGAGAAGACAAAAAAGGAGAAAGTCTCACATTGACGAGGCTAATCAACGGGCTATGGAAATGCCCATCAATTGATGTCAACATGAGGAGTAGGGATTGCCATCCAACGGATGCACTAGAGCTATGAATGCTCAACAAAAGAAAACTAGTGGGTGTGCATCCAACTCGCTTGCTCACGAAGACCTAGGGCATTTTGAGGAAGCCCATCATTGGAATATACAAGCCAAGTTCTATAATGAAAAATTCCCACTAGTATAAAAAGACAACTTATGAGACTCACTATCATGAAGATCTTGGTGCTACTTTGAAGCACAATATATGAGACCCACTACATGAAGGACAAGGTGCTACTTTGAAGCACAAGTGTGGTAAAAGGATAGTAGCATTGTCCCTTCTGTCTTTTTCTCTCATTTTGTTTGGCCTTCTCTTTTTTTTGTCCTTTCTTTTTTTTTTAATTTTTTCCCGTCCGGAGTCTCATCCCGACTTATGGGGGAATGATAGTCTCCATCATCCTTTCCTCACTTGGGACAATGCTCTAATAATGATGATCATCACACTTTTATTTTTCTTACAACTCAACAATTACAACTCGAAACTTAGAACAAAATATGACTCTATATGAACGCCTCCGGCGATGTACCGGGATGGTGCAATGAATCAAGAGTGACATGTATGGAAAATAATGCATGGTGGCTTTGCCACAAATACGATGTCAACTACATGATCATGCAATGGCAATATGAAAAAAGTAATGTATGTCATGATGATGATGATGGAAGTTGCATGGCAATATATCTCGGAATGGCTATGGAAATGCCATGATAGGTAGGTATGGTGGCTGTTTTGAGGAAGATATAAGGAGGTTTATGTGTGATAGAGCATATAATATCACGGGGTTTGGATGCACCGGCGAAGTTTGCACCAACTCTCAAGGTGAGAAAGGGCAATGCACGGTATCGAAGAGGCTAGCAAAGGTGAAAAGGTGAGAGTGCGTATAATCCATGGACTCAACATTAGTCAAAAGAACTCATATACTTATTGCAAAGATTTAGAAGCCATCAAAAAATTCAAGTACTATGCGCATGCTCCTAGGGGGATAGATTGGTAGGAAAAGACCATCGCTCGTCCCCGACCGCCACTCAGAATGCACAAGCCGTGTACACTTCATGTTTCAAATTTGATACACAACTTTAACCATACGTGCATGCTACGGGACTTGCAAACTTCAACACAAGTATTTCTCAAATTCAAAATTATCAACTAGCACGACTTTGATATTATTACCTCCATATCTCAAAACAATTATCAAGCGTCAAACTTATCTTAGTATTCAATTCACTCAAAAGAAAGTTTCACATATCTTGAACACTAAGTATATTAACATTAAGCAAATTACCATGCTATTAATGACTCTCAAAACAATCTAAGTGAAGCATGAGAGATCAATAGTTTCTTTAAAACAAATCCACCACCGTGCTCTAAAAGATATAAGTGAAGCACTAGAGCAAAAATTATCATGCTCAAAAGATATAAGTGAAGCACTATGAGCAAAACTATCAAGCTCAAAAGATATAAGTGAAGCACATAGAGTATTCTAACAAATTCCAAATCATGTATGGCTCTCTCAAAAGATGTGTACAGCAAGGATGATTGTGGTAAACTAACAAGCAAAGACGCAAATAATACAAGACGCTCCAAGCTAAACACATATCATGTTGGTGAATAAAAATATAGCTCCAAGTAAATTACCGATGGAAGTGGACGAAAGAGGGGATGCCTTCCGGGGCATCCCCAAGCTTTGACTTTTTGGTGTCCTTGGATTATCTTGGGGGTGCCATGGGCATCCCCAAGCTTAGGCTCTTGCCACTCCTTGTTCCATAATCCATCAAAAGAATTCACCCAAAACTTGAAAACTTCACAAGACAAAACTCAACAGAAATCTCATGAGCTCCGTTAGAGAAAGAAAACAAAAAGACTACTTCAAGGTACTGTAATGAACTCATTCTTTATTTATATTGGTGTTAAACCTACTGTATTCCAACTTCTCTATGGATTATAAACTATTTTACTAGCCATAGATTCATCAAAATAAGCAAACAACACACGAAAAACAGAATCTGTCAAAAACAGAACAGTCTGTAGCAATGTGTAACTAAAGCAAACTTATGGAACTCTAAAAATTCTACGAAAATAGGAAGTCCTGGAAAACTTGTTTATTGATCAGAATAAAAAAGAATAAACGCAAAATCACGTTCCTGCGCGCAAAGTTTCTATTTTTCAGCAGAATCAAATCAACTATCATCGTCGGTTATCCTATAGGTTCTACTTGGCACAAACACTAATTAAAGTATAAAACCACATCCAAACAGAGGCTAGATGGATTATTTATTCCTAAACATAAGCAAAAACAAAAAACACAAAATAAAATTGGGTTGCCTCCCAACAAGCGCTATCGTTTAACGCCCCTAGCTAGGCATAAAAGCAAGGATAGATCTAGGTATTGCCATAATAATAAGATAGATCTTGAAAGCTCATCTCGTATTCTCTACGTTCGGCAGCAAGTTTCCTTTGAGGCAAGCAAAAATAATCAAAAGGGAAAAATTTAGCGGGACAAAAATCCCCAAGATCAATCACGGGAGGAACGGGTTCCTCCCTTGGCCCTTCATAATGCACAACTATTTCATCACTGAAAGCATTCTTTTGGCAAAATCTTGTGAGCCTATACTCGAGAGAGTATCCTAGCTCATTATTTCTAAGGGAAAAATCATTATTAAGCTTGTTAATGCAATCAACCAAGACATTGATAGGGACCTTTTTTCTAAGGTTTTCATTGAAAGCGACATAGTCCGAAGA
Source organism: Triticum dicoccoides (assembly GCF_002162155.2). Classification (NCBI taxonomy): domain Eukaryota; kingdom Viridiplantae; phylum Streptophyta; class Magnoliopsida; order Poales; family Poaceae; genus Triticum; species Triticum dicoccoides. The sequence goes on from NC_041389.1 coordinate 644,345,466, forward strand.
TTGAAAATGTCTAATTTCCTCTTGATCATAAAGTATTGCTTCTATGGGTGGACGACCGGTGTCCACCCTATAGTGCGCAAAGATTTCTTTGGCTTCTCTTATGATAAGTCTAAATTCATGAGCCAAAAATATAGTAACGGTGCGCTTAACAGAAGAGTGCTCAATATTAGAGAATTCTAAGAAAATGATGCATATGCATAAATTGTCTTTCAAGTTACAAGCATGGCTATAGCATCCGCAAGACTACTAGTTCTACGAAGAATAGAACATCCCATGGAAGGTAAAGCACCGGCACAAGTAAAGAAATCTTGAATAACACCTTTGCCAATGATGTTACCACTACCGATTCGAAACTTTTTGGTATGCAAGATAGGAGGTTCATCGGCCGGAGCCTCGGGATTTTCTGTGTTATCATTATTGTCCATATCGATGATAATCTCCCCAATCTCAGACATAGCAGCAAATAAGTAAACTAGCACACGAGCAACCAGAAAGGCAACGAGAAAAAGCAAACGGGAAAGAGAGGAGGAGATTGGGAAAGAGAGGGCGAATAAAACGACATGGGTGAAGTGGGGGAGAGGAAAACGAGAGGAAAATGGCAAATAATGTAATGTGAGAGATAGGGATTGCGATGGGTACTTGGTATTGTTGACTTGCTTGCATGAGCCTCCCCGGCAACGGCGCCAGAAATTCTTCTTCCTACCTCTTGAGCACTGCGTTGGATTTCCCCGAAGAGGACAGGATGATGCAGCAAAGTAGCATAAGTATTTCCCTCGGTTTTTGAGAACTAAGGTTCAATCCAGTAGGATACCACCCACAAGTCCCTCGTACCTACACAAAACAATAGCAACTCGCAACCAATGCTTAGGGGTTGTCAATCCCTTCACGGTCACTTACGAGAGTGAGATCTGATGGAGATACTATTTTTGGTATTTTTGATAGATAGATGCAAAGTAAAAAGTAAAAGGCAAAGTAAAAACAAAGCAAGTAAATAAAGTGATAGAGATTGATATGATGAGAATAGACCCGGGGGCCATAGGTTTCACTAGTGGCTTCTCTCAAGAGCATAAGTATTCTACGGTGGGTGAACAAATTGCTGTTGAGAAATTGACAGAATTGAGCATAGTTATGAGTATAGCTAGGCAATGATCATGTATATAGGCATCACGTCCGAGACAAGTAGATCGAAACGATTCTGCATCTACTACTATTACTCCACTCATCGACCACTATCCAGCATGCATCTAGAGTATTAAGTTAAAAACAGAATAACGCCTTAAGCAAGATGACATGATGTAGAGGGATAAATTCATGCAATATGATAAAAAAAACCATCTTGTTATCCTCGATGGCAACAATACAATACGTGCCTTGCAACCCTTCTGTCACTGGGTAAGGACACCGCAAGCTTGAACCCAAAGCTAAGCATTTCTCCCATTGCAAGAACTACCAATCTAGTTGGCCAAACCAAAAAGGATAATTCGAAGAGACTTGCAAAGATAACTCAATCATACATAAAAGAATTCAGAGAAGAATCAAATATTTTCCATAGATAATACTGGATCATAAACCCACAATTCATCGGTCTCAACAAACACACCGCAAAAAGAAGATTACATCGAATAGATCTCCATGAGAGAGGGGGAGAACATTGTATTGAGATCCAAAAAGAGAGAAGAAGCCATCTAGCTACTAGCTAAGGACCCGAAGGTCTGAAGTAAACTACTCACACTTCATCGGAGGGGCTATGGTGTTGATGTAGAAGCCCTCTATGGTGGATGCCACCTCCGGCGGAGCTCCAAAACAGGCCTCAAGATGGGATCTCGTGGATACAGAAGGTTGCGGCGGTGGAATTAGGTTTTTGGCTCCCGTTCTGATCGTACGTGGATACGTAGGTATATATAGGAGGAAGGAGTACGTTGGTGGAGCGTCAGGGGGCCCACGAGGTAGGGGGCGCGCCCAGGGGGGCGCCCTCCACCCTCGTGACTGCCTCTGGCACTGCTTGGAGTAGGGTCCAAGTCTCCTGGATCACGTTTGGTTGGAAAATCACGTTCCCGAAGGTTTTATTCCGTTTGGACTCCGTTTGATATTCCATTTCTTCGAAACACTGAAATAGGCAAAAAACAGCAATTCTGGGCTGGGCCTCCGGTTAATAGGTTAGTCCCAAAAGTAATATAAAAGTGGAAAATAAAGCCCAATATAGTCCAAAACAGTAGATAAAGTAGCATGTAGCAATCAAAAATTATAGATACGTTGGAGACGTATCAAACACTCAAAAGTTGTTTCAGATTTTGTCTAAGTACCACAAGTGTGTTGGGAGAAAAATATATGGAGCTCTTGCTTCTGTTCACAAACTATCTTGAGGCCTCACCATAAATCCACAATTTATCATTTAATTTGTTGGCACTGTCTGCATTCGCACTGATGAAGATTAGACTGTCATTGGCGAATAGAAGATGATTCACCCACAGAGCTCTGAAGTTTGCATGAATTCCACAATAAAAAAAATTCCATAAAACTTCAAGAGAGAGGAGAAGCCCTCGACACATAATAAAAAGAGATACGGGGATACAGGGTCACCTTGCCGGCAGCCTATGGTTGGGGTAAAATAAGGTAGTAATTCTTCATTAACTCGAACGGAGTAACGAACTGAAGATACACACTTCATAACTAGTCCGACCAAGGTAGCACCGAAACCAAGTTTTAAAAGGATGGCCTCCAGGAAATGCCACTCAACCAGGTCATACGCTTTCGTCATGTCCAATTTAATTGCAAAAGAGAAATTCTTCCCCTTCTTCCGTCTCTTCATCGTGTGAACACTTTCATAGGCAACAAGTACATTATCTGTGATCAAACGACCTGGAACGAAGGCACTTTGTTCTTCACTAATGATATCTTCCACGCATGGCTTCATATGATTCGTGAGTGCTTTAACAACAAGCTTATAGAGCACCGGACAAAGCGCAATGGGACGATACTGAGTGATGTTTTGTGGGTGACGTACCTTGGGTATGAGAGTGATTAAAGTATCATTTAAGCCCGCTGGTAACTCGCCACAATTGAGAAAATCAAGCATCGTCGGAACTACATCATGTTGAAGTAGCTTCCAATGGCGTTGAAGAAACCCTGCTGTAAATCCATCGACACCTGACACTTTCGAAGGCGCCATATGAAATAAGGCCTTGTGGATTTCAGCAGCCTCAAATGGTTTCTCTAGTAATTGGTTCATCTCCAGAGTAACCCGTACTGGTACATGCAATAGCAACTCACCCATATTGTTGTAGCCTTGAGAAGTGTAAAGATCTTGATAGAATGCCAGTACCTCAACTTTGTCCTCATCTCCATTTGCACAAGTAGAACCATTAGTTCTCTATAAATTTGCAATTCTATTGGCATGTTTCCGCTGCTTCGCTCGTGCTTGGAAATAGGCCGCATTGCGATCCCCTTCCCTTATCCAGGGAACACGAGATCGCCGTTTCATCCAAATTTCTTCCAGACGGAGTGCCTCTCGGAGTTTTGACATGATCCTTTTTTCTTCATCAGATGGACCCCATCCAACCGACTGTTCCGTCAATCTGGGCAGTCATTTTCTTAACTGTCCGACCGTCCTAGATAGACATCCAAATTCACGGGCCCCCATAGAGTAAGTTGCCTTTGAAGAGCACCCAAGGAGTCCAGAATCCCATGCAAACCTGGCGTTCGAGCTTGGTTGCGCCAAACATCCGTTACCAGCTGCTCATAATCGCTATAGGACCGCCACATGTTCTCATAGCGAAATTGCTTCGGTACATAACAGTTATTTGCAAAGGCATGATGACAAAATTCTGCAACTGCAAAACAAATGATCTGACTCTGTCGCACATACATGCCGCACTCTAGTGTACTCATACAGTTGTCTGAATTATTCATTGCTGAACACCCGATCTAAATGAGCTTTTACATTTGCATCTCCTGATTGGCAATTGTCCCAAGTGTAAGGAACACCAGTCCAACCCAAGTCCTGAAGACCGCAATCGTCCGTGACTTCTCTGAAAGCCCTCATCTGCCACTCCGGCCATGCCGCCCGACTGAAGTGTTCTTCTGCATACATGGTTTCATTGAAGTCACCCGTACAAAGCCAAGCTGAGTGTGGTATGGCATGTAAAGTCCAAAGGAAATGCCAGCTACAATGTCTATCTTGTGCTCTTGGCACTCTATAAAATCCAGTGAACCTCCACTCCACCGAATTCAGATAATATTTCTGCACCACAACGTCAATGTGACCGGTACTGATGTTTTTTAGTTCAACTATAAAATCTTTGGACCAAAAAAACCTATTCCTCCGCTTAGGCCATCACTGTCCACCGCAAAACTTCCTGCAAAACCAAGGGTTTGCTTCAAACTCTCAACATGTTTGCCTCCAATATTTTTTTCAGTAACAAAGAGGAAAGCAGGACCTTCCTGCTTCACAACACTGGAAGCTCACGAACTGCCTCGGGGTTCCCAAGCCCCCGGCAGTAACAGCTTACACAATTCATTGGGACGGGTAGGGCTGACTGCGCAGCTGCTGCGGATGATTCAGTGATTCAGTGCTAGTTGGGGTAGGCTTGTTCTTCTTTGGTTCTTTTATTGTTCCATCATCCTCATCCTCTTTGTTCTTCTCACGCAAAGTTGCATCGGCCAGCTCGTCCCCTTCTGAACCATTAGCATGGTTCGTTAGTAACGGTAGCTCGACCCTGCGATAGACTTGCGTTGGTGATCCTCCCTTCCTTTTTGGTGCTGAGTTACGTTTCATTGGTGAGGTCACCCCTGCAACCCCTGCTGCCGAACAGGAGTTCTTTGTATCATTCTTGCTGGTCTTGGTTTGCTGTGATTTGGTAGAACTCTCACAAGACGCAATACGTTTCTTCTCCTCCGGCGGCCTCAACCCCTTGCCGAACGGCAGGTCACCATTCTCATCCCTTGTGCCGGGGGTCGGACGTAGGAGATCTAAGTGGCCCAAACGACCACATGAAAAGAAAAAGTGGGGAATGTTCTCATATTGGATGATATATGGATCAGTACTTCCCCTCCTTGCAGACTCAATGAGAATCCATCTTCTCAACGACTTGGCCACATCCAGTGTAATGCGTGCACGTAAATAGCCGGCGCCATGGTCAAAGTGGATAGACTTAGCCCTTTTATCAATCTGCTTAGCTATTGCATTGCTCCACACCTCATCACACAGGTTGAAGGGGAGATTTACTACCCGTGCCCAGACTTGCAGCTTGTCAAATTTGAGTTTAGACGGGCACATGCACTCATCAAATTCAGACAAAATCACCGCGTTTTTACTAAATGCCATGGCGATCTATCCCACACATGGTTCCGATCTCACTTCGTAGTAAATTCCGCAACAGAAGTATTCTCTCCCACAATTTAGAAAATCAGCCCCTTAGGGTTACCCCATGCGGGGCGAAGGGCGTTGGAGATGGTTTGGATGTGTAGTATATTGCGATTGAGGACCTTCCCTGCCACCATCCACTTCTCCGGCGCCCCTTCGACGCGGTCATCCAGAACCAGTGGCGTCGCCTCCTCCTCGGACATGTCAAGCTTCCCAAGTTGCTCCTCGAGACGCGCCATAGCTGACTTGGGGAACAGGACCCCCGATCCCCTTCCACCGCCATGACCGGAAGGTGTAGCCATCTCCGGTCAGCGAACCCCGGTGCACCCCGCCGACCCCCTCCGCGGGCGCCGTCAAGATCCGCTAAACCCTAACCGCCTGTTGGGGGCTCTCACGGTTTCCAGAAAAAAAAACTTACCGATTGGATTCAACGCATTTGCCACATACATAGAGTAACTAAGTGAAAAGAGGAGTACCCTCCACTCTGAGCAAGACTATAGCAGGGGACGACCGTGCTGCCATGCCATTATTCTGCCGCCGCTGCTAGGATGATGAACACGGGTGCTTCTATATCTCGTGTCACGCGAGAGAATCTTGTGACTCACTGAAGTGCCTAGCAGCCACGCGAGTGTATGGGTCGGCCCAGTGCGCAGGAGGTCGCTGCCTTGGTTTTTTTTTTCTTGTTTTTATTTTGTTTTCTTATTTTTCTTAACTTTTGTTCACACTTTCAAATGTTCTAAACCAGGGGTGGAATTTGAGCCGAGTTGAGCCAGCTCGACTCGACTCGCTAAAGCTCATTTCATTAACGAGCTAGCTCAACTCGACTCGTTACTATAACGAGCTCAAATCCAAGATTGGCTCGACTCGTATAACTCGCGAGCTGGCTCATTTAGCTTGTTGAGCTCCTGAAAGATATGAACATGAAACCTTACAAATACGATACAAATATTAATTGAGAATTTAACATGTACATATATTGTCATATACGTTTTTTTAACACATATATTGTCATATACGTGTGAGTCTCCTGGGTGGCTGGGCCTTGTGCTGGGACGCAAGGTGTTTAGTGGCTGTTTTTACTACCCCTAAATAAACACTGATTTTTTTTACCGAGCCAAGTGAGTTACATGAGTACTCATAAGGTCGGCTCGTTTAACTCGGTCTATAAATGATTTTAAACTAAAGCTCGGCCCGACTCGTTATTGTTCGAGTTTGAGTCGGTTCGAGCCGAGTCACGAGCTAATAGTTTAATTCGCGAGGCTTCGAGCCTTTTTCCAGCCCTGTTCTAAACATATATATTACAAAAATATACTTTCCATAATGTTTGAAAAAATGTTAATCATACGTTTGAAAATGTTAAAAGTGTATAGAAAAATTGTTGACCATATATACCAAAATGTATACAATAAATATACAGTGTGTGTGAAAAAAGTTTATCAAGTATTTTAAAAAATGTTAATCAAGCTTTTGAAAAAATGTTGACCATGTATTAAAAAAATGTTAAACTTCCGTTTGAAAAATGATAAATGTGTATAGAAAAAATGTTGACCATGTACTAAAACAAATGTTGAACATGTATTCGAAAAATGTTAAATGTGTAAAGAAAAATGTTGATCCTGTATTCGAAAAATGTTAATGTGTATAGAATAAAGGTTGACCATGTATTAAAACAATATTAAAGTTGCATTTTAAAAAATTTAAATGTGAATTGAAAAAAATGTTGAACATGGGTTCTAAAAATGTTCAGCTTGTATTTGAAATAATATTAACTGTGTATAGAAAAAATGTTGAGCATGTATTAAAAATGTTAAACTTGTATTTGAAATATATTAAACTTGTATTTAACAAAATGTTAAATGTGTGTAGAAAAATGTTGACCGTGTATTAGAAAAATACTAAATTATATTTGTAAATGAAAAGTGTGAATACAAATAATGTTGATCATGTATTCTAAAAATGTCAAACTTGTATTTGAAAAAATGACAATGTGTATAGAAAAAATGTTGACCATGTATTAAAAATATTAAACTTTCACAAATTTCTTATTTTTCCCTTTTGTGTTTTTAGTGTGAGGCTTTAGTCTTCCCTTCTTATTTTACTAACTGGTATTTTAAATTGTAAAATTTGTCTAAAATATTTCATGACAGCTAATAAAATGTTCACGGGCTTCACAAGAAATATCCGTGCCATTTTTGAAAATCTTTATACGAACTGTTCACGTAAATTTGAAATATTTATCTTAACATAATTCATAAAATTTATGAAATTGTTCATCATACTCAAAACACGTTTCACATGTTTAAAAAAATAGTGTATACAAAAATGTTTTTTTAACACAGTACAGATGTAAGCGCTCATACATATGCGTATACACTCATCCCTATGAACGCACACACGCATATCCTTATGAGCACCTTCGACAGACTGAGCCGGCATATCATCTTGAGATTTACGAAGTCACCGTAGGCGCCTCGTCGTCAACAGGAACGTCTCCTCCTACTGAAAGCGCGTCGCCGGAAATCCTGAAATAAATCCAGGAATAATGCAAGCACCAGGACTTAAACCCTGGTGGTGTTCAATGTTTGTTAAAAATGTCCATCATGTATTTTATTAATGTTCAGTGTCCATTTTGATAAATGTTCAAAATATATCCTGAAAAATGTTCAACATGTATCTACAAAATGTTCAAGCTGTATACAAAATGTCTAATGTGCATCTTTTGCGGAACATGTCTAATGTGCATTTGACAAATGTTCAAGATGTATTCAGATAAAAGATGTTCAGCATGTATTTAGAAGGGCCATTTGCATTTCTATCCCTAACTCGAACCACCTACTCAGATTTATCCCTAATTTCGAAGCATGCTCAAATTTGCCCCTCCGCCGTTAAGTGACCTTACAGAAATACCCTTCCGTTCCGTTTCCGTCCGGTCAAAGGGGTTTGACCGTCTAAATGACATTTTTTGGACAATTTGCCCCTGCCTCTATGTGTCACTTACAAGTGGGACCGAGTGAGAAAAAATAAAAAGGAAAAACACTTTCTCTCACCCCTCACTCTCTCTACCCTCTCTCTCACTTACACGTGGGACCCCACATGTAAGTATCTAGTTATTTTTTAATTAGTTTAGCAGTTTTGTTAATTGGTAGGGCCTGTCGATTAGTCTCGGTAATTTGCATAATATTTAACACACGGTAGGATTAGTGCTAATCTAGCTAATGGGCCCCACATGTCATAGGAAGCCCATTAGTACTAATCGAACCACCGGCGTTAAGCCGCCAGCGAGCACACGCCACGTACTGCGGAGGGCAGGGGAGCTCTGTTCCAGCGACCAAACGACTGGTGGAATGATCCTTTGCGCTCCTGGGCTTGCTCCGCGTTGAATAGAAGTGGCAGGGCGAGCGGGGACGGCCAGAGTGTCGGGCATGGCCGAGGCTGGTGGCGGCGGCGGTCAAAGCTAGGTGGCAGGGGGCTAGAAAGCAGGGGGAGAGGGGTCGGCATCAGCGTCTCACTGCGAGCATGCCAGAGTCTTCAATGGGTCTGGGGACGGCCGAGCATGAGCACATGGACCTCGCCTACGGCCGCCGGAGCAAGGCGTCGTGGGGAGGCGGCTGGACGAAGAAGAGCTCATCGGCGACATGTCCGGAAGTTCCGCAACACCATATGGATCTCCTGTACGATAAGGGAGCACCGAGGGACCTCGTACGACAACAAACGAAGACGGCGGCCGGTGGGTAGGGGTGGCGGTGATCTCGTCGGTTGCGTAGTTGCAAGGCACCCGAGGTCCAGATCTACGGTGTGGTGATGCTCTATTCTACGACGGGCCTTGCAGACACGGCGGTCCGGCTTCTTGCCGTCGTTGGCCACGTTAACGGCGGCGCTCGGGTGAACGGGCGAGCGGACACGCCCTTAGCCTCTGAAGACGAAGAAGGTGACCAGCCAGTGGGCTGGGCTGGCTGGGCTTTTTTGGGCCAAAAGCTAGCATGCACTCTCTCTTTTCTTTTTAAATTTCTGTCTTATTTTTTTCCAGGGGCAAAACGTCCAACAAACGCCCAAAAAACGGTCAAAGGCCTTTGACCTGACGGAAACGGCACGGAGGGGCATTTCTATAAGGAAACTTGACGGCGGACGGGCAAATTTGAGCAGACTTTGAAATTAGGGGCAAATCTGAGTAGTGGGTTCGAGTTAGGGACACAGATGTAAAAGACCCTATTTAGAAAATGTTCAATGTGATGATGTTTCAAAGATGTTCGGACAAAAGATCTTTTTTGTTCGGGGAAGGTACTACTACGTTATTGTGTGGGCATTGCCTTGCCGGTGTATGATGTGTGCGTGTCCGCGTAGGCTTATGAGTTCAATCAAGATCGGATCTGCTTGCTAGGTGTCCGTCTCCGTGTTGGTGTCCGTGTTAGCTCCTATATATACCCACGTATACAATGCTTTGTACCAGGACTAATTGAGACGAAATCTGAAAAAACTAGAGCGCGCCAAAAATAAGACTAGACGAAACCTGATCGAGATCTGCCCTCGTATACTCTATTGAAACCTAGCCGCAAGCCATGGCGACCAAGGCGGCGCGTTCCCGGCCGTTCATGCTGATCGGCGACATCGTGCGCAACTACGACCTCCTCAAAGACCCTGGATCGCTTGGCTTGGAGGTCGTGGAGTGCAAGAGGAGTGCCGTCGGCTGCGGGCCGACTGGCGCGCGCGTCTTGGAGGGCGTCTCGCTCTACTTGGTCCGCGGCGGGGACGACGCCGACCCGGAGCGCTACCCCCGGATGTGTGTCCGCGTGTCCGACGAGGCGTTCGACCTCCTCAGCGCGGAGATCGACGACAGGACGGCGCACTTCTGGGGAAGGAATCTCCGCCTCGGCTGCCGCGTCTTCTCCATGCAAGGGGATGTCATGGTCATCAGCCTGGTGTTCATCGTCAACCACGATTCCAGACCTTTCCGGGCGTACTACCTGTCTCCCTGAACTCTAGCTTGATTGTGTGAGAGAGAGGGAATTCAGAGAGGAAGAACACGCAGAGACACTGAAGTTTTTTTTTCTGCGCTCAACACTTGCAGCTTTTCTGTTTTTCTCTTCTTATTCATGAAGAGTACACCAACGTGCCCGAGCAACGTGCTCCACTACTGACCACGTCCATCCCCATGATCCAAGCTTCATGCTGGGCCTACTACGACTGAGCCAAGGCGCACAAAACGCAACCAATTGGCGAGAAAAGACGCTAACAGAAAAATGACTAGCTACTGTCGAAACTGAATGTGTCTAGCGACACTTATCTAAAGAAAACAAACTAAATTCAGAGAAGGCAGAGGGAGACAGGGTTTAAGCCAACAATCTCCCCCTCAACCCTGGCGAACGAGCTTGACGTCGACAATCCCAATCTTGCCAAGCAGCTCCTGGAAGCGAACACGGCTCAACGGCTTCGTCAGTATGTCTGCTTTCTGATCCCTCGTACCGATGAACTCCACGGCCACCCATCTCTTCTCAACATAATCACGAATGAAATGATATCGTAGGTCGATGTGCTTACTGCGATCATGGAGAACTGGGTTCTTGCAGAGGGAGATCGCAGATTTGTTGTCAATGAACAGAGAGAACGGCGCTGCTGGTTGATTCATCAGCTCGCCGAAGAGACGCGCAAGCCAAATGCCTTGGCAAGCTGCCGTCGCCGCCGCGATGTACTCCGCCTCGCAAGATGAGATTGCGACGACCTTTTGCTTCTGAGATTGCCAGCTGATGGGGCTTTCACCAAGAAAGAACAGCACGCCAGAAGTGCTCTTCCTGGTGTCCACGTCGCCGGCGTGGTCGGAGTCGCCGAAGCCTGTCAGGGACTCGCCGTCGCCGTTGCGGTACACGCAGCCGTAGCTCAGCGTGCCTGCTATGTATCGAAGGAGGTGCTTCACTGCTGCATAGTGGTCTACTGCTGGCGCCTCCATGAACCTGCTCAGGAAACCCACGGCGAACGAAATGTCCGGGCGAGTGTGTACGAGGTACCTCAGGCTGCCGATCACGCTGCGGTAGAGCGTTGCATCCACCGCGGCTTCCTTGCTTTCCTTTCTCAACGGGCACCGTGGCTCCATAGGAGTGCGAGTCGGATAGCACCCTGTTAGCCCAGTTTTGTCGAGCAGCTTGGAGGCGTACGCTGCCTGTGTGATCGTGGTGCGTCCACGCTCCTGCTTCACTTCCAAGCCGAGGTAGTAGCGAAGCAGGCCCAGGTCGCTCATGGAGAAGAGCTGCTTCATCTCCTCTTTGAACCCGAGGACCTCCTGTTCCTTTGCGCCGGTGATCACCAGATTGTCGACGTACACCCCGACGATGAGCAGGCTCTTGCCAGTTCCACGCGCATACATGCCGTGCTCTGCGACGCTGCGCGTGAACCCGAGAGATGTGAGACTAGCATCCAGCTTGTCGTTCCACGCTCTTGGAGCTTGACACAGACCATATAGAGCTTTGTGCAGCCTGTACACAGCCTTGCTCACGCCCCTCCGCGACGAATCCAGGTGGCTGGGACACATAGACCACTTCCTTGAGGTCGCCGTTCAAGAACGCCGATTTGACGTCCATATGGTGCACTTGCCAGCCACGGTGCGCCGCCAGCGCGCCAGGATGAGCCGCACGGACTCCAGTCTGGTCACCGGCGCGAACACCTCCTCAAAGTCCACGCTAGGGCGCTGCACGTAGCCTTTAGCAACGAGGCGGGCTTTGTGCTTGACGATGTTCCCTTCCTCATCCTTCTTCAGCTTGTACACCCATTTGAGACCGATGGCATGATGACCTGCAGGGAGCATGGTGAGCGTCCAGGTGTTGTTGTCGTTGATGGACTGCAGCTCGTCGAGCATCGCCCGGCGCCAACAGTCCTCGTGCTCGGCTTTGGCGAATGATGTCGGTTCCTCCCCCGTCACTAGGTGCAGCTCCTCATCATCACCACTGTCCTCCGATGGCGGGGGGCTCTCAGCACCTCCTGGTACTTCAGAGGTTGAGCCAAGCAGCTCCTTGACCAGGCGATATCGATGTGGTGCAGAGACCTTGTCCGCGTTGTCGAACAAGTCCGGCTGTACCGCCGGTGGTGACACGAAGGGCACCGGCGTGGTCTCTGGCGTGACTGCATCCGCTCCTCCCCCATGCATGGGCGGCGACGTGGCCGCGGGTGTGCCGGGGACGATGCTGCCTGCAGCAGACGAGGCACGAGATGAACTTGCAGAGGTAGGTGACGACGCTGCTTTTTCTGCTGCATCGGCCTTGGTGACGCCGGTTCTTGCGGCATACACAGGGTACTCGACGATAAAGGAGCTGCTCACCGGCGACTCCCCCGGCGCCTCCCAGTTCCAGCGCGCCTCCTCGTCGAATACCACATCTCTGGACACATGCAGGCGCTTGGTCACTGGATCATACATGCGGCACGCCTTGGACCCGATCTCATAGCCGATGAAGACCATCGGCGTGCTCCTGTCGTCCAGCTTGCGCAGATGTGGTCCAGCTGCCTTGACATGGCCAACGCACCCAAAGATGCGTAGGAACCTCACATCAGGCTTCCTGCCGTACCACGCCTCGTACGGTGTCATGCCATCGACGGAGCGCGTGAAGCTGCGGTTGAGGATGAAGGCAGCGGTGAGCACGGCCTCCCCCCAAAACAGGTTGGGCACCTGCTTCGCCTTGAGCATGCTCCTTGCCATGCCCAGGAGCGTCTGGTTACGCCGTTCGACGATGCCGTTCTGCTGCGGCGTGTACGGCGCAGTCAGGTGCCGCTGCACACCGCTCTCCTCGCAGTGTTTGTAGAATGTGGCCGAGGTGAACTCTCCACCACGATCGGTGCGGAGCATGCGAATCTTGTGCCCGCACTCCACCTCGGCTGTGGCCTGGAACTTGACGATGGCGCGCGCAGCTTCATCCTTCGTCTTGAGCAGCTCCACCCACATGAAGCGACTGCGATCGTCGATCAGCACGAGCACGTAATGCCGCCCCCCAGGTGTTGGTGGAGAGACGGGGCCGCACAGGTCACCGTGCACAAGCTCCAGCAGTGTCGTCGCCCTGTACTTGGCCTTTTGCCGGAATGGAATGCGCCGTTGTTTCCCTGCGAGACAGGCCTCACACAGCTCCTCGGCGTGAGCAATGTGAGGGAGCCCGCGCACCAGCTCTTTCTTGGCCATCTTCTCCAGGCCGTCGAAGTGCAGGTTGCCGAGCCTCGCGTGCCAGCGCCAGGCATCAGAGACCGCCCCCACAGCAAGGCACACTGGATGCTCAGGCGTGAAGACGAGTTTGTACAGGCGATTGGTGGAGCGTGATACCTTGACGAGGAGCTGCCCGCGATCGTCGCGGATGGTGAGTACGCCACGACGGATGTGCACATCGTACCAGCTCTCATCGAGCTGTCCCAGGCCGACCACGCTGTTCTTCAGTGCAGGTATGTAGTATACCTGAGTGAAAGCGTTGTGATCACCAGTCTCGGCGGCGAACACCATCGTCCCACGGCCGCAGATCTTCACCACTGATCCGTCAGCAAAGCGCACCGTGCTAGACACTGAATTGTCCAGCTCCGCGAAGGACTCCATGGAGCCTGTCATGTGATTCGTGGCTCCAGTGTCGAGGAACCACGACTGCCGCCCCTGATTGCCGTCGAGGGAGGGCGTGATGATGGCCTTCTCTTCTTCAGAAAGACTTGGCCGCCGTTGTGCACCGCAGAGTTGCACGATGCGGTCACCAATGTTGATGCAGGGGTGGCCACGTGATCTATGCCCTCGTGCACTTCCTCGACACACGCCATCATGAGGCCAGGACCGCCGTCCTCCTCTGCCTCGGCGAGATTTGCGGCCGCCGCCGGCGGTGCTGCACCTGCCTTGGCAGCCTCGTCGTGCTTCTTCTTGCGGCAGTCTTTAGCCCAGTGGCCTTTCTTTCGGCAGTAACAGCACTGGTCCTTGTCCACGCCTTGAGCCGAGCCAGGTGGAGTCGAGGTAGGAGGCGGCTGGCAACTCCTCTTGCCGCGGTCGTCGTTCTTGACGCCAGAACTGCCGCCACGGGGCTGGCGCTTGCATGCTTCCCACTGTTCCTCCGTGAGGAGCAGCTGCCCGCCTGTGGAGCCACTGCCCTGGTCACCATCCATGCGCTCCTCGATCGCGCGCAAATGGCCCGTGACCTCCTCGACAGTCAACGATGCAGGGTCGAGGAGGGTTTCCATCGAGAAGGCGATCTGCGCAAAACGCGAAGGAACTACTGAAAGGAATTTTCTCACTATTTTTTCTTCGTCGACGGCCTCCCCCAATGAACGCAGTGCAGCGGCGAGGTTGGAGATGCGGATGGCAAAATCCTGGATCTTCTTGCCGTCCGTGAACGCCACGGTCTCGAACTCAGTTCGGAGACGCCGCACTCGTCCGTCGCGCACACGATCAGGTCCTTGGTACTGGACCCGGATCGCCTCCCACGCCGCTTTGGCCGATCCCTTCCCGATCAACATGCAGTGCATGTCGGCCGGCGTCGATCGGAGCAGCGCCGCCAGGGTCTTCTTGTCGTCGACACGAGGGACGGTATCGTCCTCGATCGCGTCCCAGAGCGACGCAGCCTGGAGGTTTACCTCCATGACCATCGCCCAGTGCGTGTACCCGCCACGCGTCAGCATCGGGAACTGCAGATTTGCGCCGGAGCCACTGCTGGACTCGCGCATGACCTGCTGCACGACCACCTCGCCGCCACCACGTCGAACTCTACTCCTGCCGCGGGTGGGCGAGCGTCGTCGCTGCTTCGCGGGTGGAGGAGTTCGTGACTGGTGTGGCGCGCCGCTCTACGACATGGCCACAGGATCTCACTGCTCTGATGCCAATTGTCTCCCTGAACTCTAGCTTGATTGTGAGAGAGAGAGGGAATTCAGAGAGGAAGAACACGCAGAGACACTGAAGTTTTTTTTTGCTGCGCTCAACACTTGCAGCTTTTCTGTTTTTCTCTTCTTATTCATCAAGAGTACACCAACGTGCCCGAGCAACGTGCTCCACTACTGACCACGTCCATCCCCATGATCCGAGCTTCATGCTGGGCCTACTACGACTGAGCCAAGGCGCACAAAACGCAACCAATTGGCGAGAAAAGACGCTAACAGAAAAATGACTAGCTACTGTCGAAACTGAATGTGTCTAGCGACACTTATCTAAAGAAAACAAACTAAATTCAGAGAAGGCAGAGGGAGACAGGGTTTAAGCCAACACTACCTCGTCTACGACTCCGCCACCGCGACCTTCTTCATGATCCCGTACCTGCCTCCGGATTGCCCAACCGTCGGCACGTCCTGCCCTCTCCCGGTGCGCCGCCCAGACGACGACCGCTACACTTTGGCCCTCCTGGCCTACAGGTCCAGCTGCCTGGGTGATGACGAGCCGGATGCGCTCTGCCTGTGGTCACTGCCGCCTCCGCCTGACAACATGAAGCCTCCGGCACTGCCGCTTGCGCAGAACGACATGGATCCGTGGGTGGCCAAGAGCCGTCGGCCTGCCTTTTCCGATCGCTTGAATGTGCATGTGGCCTTCTCGTCCAAGGACTATGCTTTCTGGGTCGATCTCAAGCAAGGGATCCTGTACTGCAGCATTAATCATATGCTCAATGGTGAAGAGCCCGTGGATTTCATGTATATCCCATTGCCCCAGGAGTGCAGCATGCCCACCGACATAATGGACGCGGCGCATGTGCACCGCAATATGGGTTTGGACGGGGACTCCGCCATCTGGTTCGTTGCCATCGAACCATCGGTCAACAGTGCCAGACACACCAATGTGAAGGTCTGGACTCTGGACCTCACACAGCTCGTGTCCAAGAACAAGACTAAGAAATGGCAAAAATTGAGGGAGTTCAAAATGCAAAGCATCTGGCGGATGTACGCGTTCCGGAAGAAGGGGCTGCCGAGGACCGAACCCAGGTTTCCCGTTTGGAGGCAAGAGCGCGGCGGTGGCGTACTTTACATGCTGCTGCCTAGGCTCAACGACAGGCATGGCTACCTTGTTGGCATCCACGTCGGGTGCAGCACAAGTAAGATGCGTATTGTGTCGTGCAGATCTCTCTCCGTTCCATGGATCGACCACCCTGTTGTGTTGCCTTCTGATTTCTTCACTCTGGGGGATACAGTCGTCTGAAGTATGCCTGCATGCATGCAGTAGTTGGATGACCCATGTGGTGGAAGTGGAACGATGTTTTTCTTCTTGCCCGAGGACCAGACCCTTCGCTGCTGGCTTGAGCGTTTTTCTTCTTGCCCGAGGACCAGACCCTTCGCTGCTGGCTTGAGCTCCTCGTGAGGAAGGGTGGCTAACCTGGAGTATGCTCAGCAAGGGAAGGCCCACTACCTAGAGTCGATAACATACTAATGGATTTCGCCTTGGTGACATACAATGTATATATTTCTACATGAGTCCTATGAAATAATCCAGTTTAGAAGAAAATGTGTTAAGAGAAAACTGGGCCTACAAACACAATATTAAGGGGGATTGAGTATTAACGGGCTCTTGAGAAGAGTTGTGGAAGTTTTCATGACAAGTACGGTCATGATATGGTAATTGTTGGTTTTGGTAAAGCCACAATTGCACTCCCTATGGGTATTACATACTAATCTTGGATGTATTGATATATCTAGATTCTACTCATACCTTGCTGAGTTTCAAGGATCTCCGTAATGGTTTCTGTGTTGAAACTACATACTCATAACTCAGCAAAAGGGATTTGAAAGAAATCCTAGAGTAAAATGCCTTCCCTATTTCCTGGATTGTATCATTAAATTGGATACACTTTTGGCGTACAAGATAGTTTCCTAGAATCTTGATAAGTTCAAGATATGGCATGGTTGCCTGGGTCTCCCACGTATATTAGGATGATGAGAAAATTATTAGGTTCCGCAAGACACGATCTAACGGTGGGAATTTTTCAAATTCATTGAATTGTATATGTACTATATGTGCAAAAATAAATGATGGTATAAGTGATCAAATTCAACCGTTATATGGAATATTTAGATATTCCATAGTGCTTTTGACGCATCAACTAGATGTTCCAATGTGTGTCTTAATGGACCATGCTTTTACAAAGCTGATTGCTCAGATCATCCTGAGAATGGGTTAAAATTCATCAGATTGGATAATGCTAAAAAAATTAGTTCGTAGGCATTTGATGATTACTCCCTAGATTGCATAGTTGTGGAGTGTATTGGTACTTTGTGTACATATCCAGATTGATCTCGTGGAATCACTTTTGATGATAGCAAGATTGCTCCTACAGAACTGTACTCTCCCCCTTGCAGTTAGTACGTGAAAGTCAGCAGGTATTTCCTATCTGCGATATTCAGTTGCGCTTGATATGAACCGATTTCACCACCGCATCGTATAAATATGGCCCTGATAGAGAAACGAGGATCTACGTGAAGTACAATTCTCCGTCAAACATAAAGTACCTGAAGTCTGAACTTGTTTATGGCCCGGTATGCTGGTTGTATTTTGATGAGGAATTTTTCAGCATTAGGGGGAGATAAGAACCACATTGAAAGCCAGGAAATAGAATGAGGTGTGCATAGAGATCTAGTCCTCATGTCCAAGTACGAATGAATCTGAACTAGAGATTCTTAAGATTATCATTTTGTAAAATACCGCAAATAATCTGCCAGATGCATTTACTGAGTATAAAGGTGTCACAAAGTAAAATGTTCCCATACTGAATGTGCCAAAGAGAGAGCGTATGTGACTCATAGGTCCACTCGGCTACCCAAGAGGGGGAGGAATTTAGACACATAGGACAAGGCTTTAAAGAAACGTCTGGAGGGGAATTAGGAATCCTCAAACATTAAATACAGGTTACTTTCATGTTGACATTTCAACCTAGAGTTGAAGGACACTTAAATGATGTTGGACACATCCAGGACCCAACATGAATGTGCACACAAATATTGGTGTTCGGACATCGGAATACCTTGACTCTACTATTGTGGGAAATCATGAGGAGTCAAAAGGTAATGATAAAATCTCCACTATGTATATGGATTCAGGAGAATCATATAATAAAGACTACTCTATATCAACATTTATTTCTCCTCAAGAATTGCAAAAGACCCTGGATTGGATCTAGAACCTAAGTCCATGCATGTTTGAGTGCCTTAAGCACTCTGGTTGATCCACAGGAAGACAACAATTGTGGAGGCGCTCGCTCTCAAGAAGAGGGGTGTTGGTGCTAAGATCGGCGGATCTAGGGTAGGGGGTCTCGAGCTAGTAATCATTGAACGATGGTTAACAAGAACTAAAGTGCAGACAATTTTATCCTTGTTCAGGCCCTCTCGAAGAGGTAAAGCCCTACATCTTGCTTGTATTGTATTGATAGTGGATGGAGTACGAAGTACATATGATCTACCTCGAGATTGTATGAATGAGTTCTAACCTCTAAGCCTTGAATGCCTGTAATCATGCCTCTACATACTAAACCCCTCGGCTTATATATGCAGCAACGGTATTTAGGGTTTACATATGGTCGGTTACAATCGAGGATCAACACGCCGAACATTCAAACACGCCTTGAAGTATATGCAAAGTCTTTGGAGGACCATCTTGAGTACGCCGAGAGCCAGTGCACATGTGGCCCGTTCTTTAGTTATGGATGGGTCTTCCTCTGGCCCATGATCAGCAGGCCGACGTGGTGTGCATGTTGGGAAACATAGTAGAAAACAAAAAAAAATCGCCCTACAAACACCCAGGAACACTATGAATATGGGATAAACGTTTTGGATCAGATCGTTACCGACTCCGAGTTGCAACGAAAGAAGACGAGTCGGTATAGATCGTAGTTGGAGTCCCTTGTACCGTAGCTGAACGATCTCGCAAACAGCCCAGGAACAATGCCTCGAACGGAAGACCGAAAGCCCGGCCTCTCCATACATTGCAAGCGTACGGTCTTCATGATCCGACAGCGCTTCACCGTCCAGAGCTAATGATCGCCGAAGAATTAGAGAGAGGAGATTAGAACCGCCCCAAGCTTCTAATTTTGAGAATTAGAGAAACTAGACCTAGCTTTAATTGGAACAACTAGAACTAGACTAGAGAACTAGAGGTGGCTCCAAAACTTGTGTATCTAGAAGTGCCAAAATCTCTAGTATATATAGGTCGGAGGGAGGGGAGAGGGGGCGCCACAAGGGAAAGGAAAACCTCCTCATTTGGCTAGCTAAGGAGGGGGAATCCCCCTCCAATTCGGCCTCCTCTTTCCCTCTAAGGGGGGAAAGGGGGCACCATCTATATTGGGCCATATTGGGCCCAAGTGGCCCAATATGGTTTCCGCCACTTGGCCTCTTAAGGCCCGTTGATATTCAAATAAATATAAAAGCCTCCTAACTATTATTAGAGTCTTTTAATTTTTGTTTAGCATCTCCAAAAACTATTTCCACCTATATATAATTTGTCGGTAATACCCGGTATTGCCCGATAAACCCCGAAAACATCCCGGTGCCCCGAAACGCTTCCGGTTCCTCTTGAAATTATTTCGAATATTAGTGAAACTATTTCACAAATACATTCTCATTAGTGCTGTCCTAGTAACACTTAGAAGATCATGATTACCTTAAGCTTGTGATCGTGTAAGTTCGGTAAAACATAGACATGAAGAATACCCCTTTTGTTCAATGACCGATAGGGGACTCGTGGACATCCATATATCCCTATGAGTACACGGATGACATTCAAATGAACCTTTGGTTCTCATGTGCTATTCCCTTCTAGACACCAAAATCTTTTCTTTTTTTATGAGATAAATCAAGATATGACCGTGGTTGGATATCGGATGATGGGCATATATCATATTCCCGTAATGCTAGTTCACAAACTGATTTTCGCTGTCTCGAATGAAGGTACAACCTTCTCTTAGAAGTCGAGAAGACAAACTTTAGTGGTTGCATCCACTAATCATTCTGAAATCATTGATTGCATGAAGCATCATGCAAATGTTTTCATAGAATGATGAGCTTTCTTGAAAGTTCAAGTGGGATTGATTGGTAGGAATCACCACCATTATTTATGATGATAATGTTATGTGTATTACGCAGATGCAGGCAGGTTATAAAGAACAACATTCGAATATTTATGGCTTTGAAAGTATTTTATTCCCAATGAACTTGCAGATGAAGTCATGCGATAATTTATCCACAAAGTCCATACCAAGTTCTTCATTCCAGAAATATGTTACTGGAACCGGTACGATATGACTTTGTTATTTGCAAGGTTAATGGAACCAGTGCACTCCCAAATGATAACCTGTTCGAGATCTCTGGATCTTTGATATTGCACTATTTTCCTTTATGAGTTTTTTTATATGGTTTCTCATAGAATGTTTTTAATGACCACAATAGTAATACAAACATCATGATATGTCATTTTCTCCTTATTTTTCCACTGGTTTTTTGGAAGGGGTTTTCATGGCATAGTATATATTTCTCATATTTTCCCTGCAGGGTTTTCGGAGGAACATTTTTCAAGAGATGATTCTACATAGGTGTCGGAGTAATGGGCCACGGGTAGGCTCACCCGAGTCCCTGAATTTATCAAGACTTTGGGCCAGCTCCGCCTAGCTGGACCCCAAGCTGAAGCTCTGCCCTCTGGGGACCGGCTGGCTCAACGGCCGGCTGCCAGAGGGCGGCCAACCCAAGCCTAGGGCACTACGAGCGGCCGGCTCCAGCCGGCCGGCCTCCAGGGAGGGCGGCATCAGGCAGGCGGCCACCTCGCGGCCTCGGTACAACTGAGCCCCCATCGAGAGTACAAGCTAGAGCATGGTTACAGTGAAGCACGTCGCCCCCGATGTACGGGACAGGCATGGCTACAGTGCTACATACAGGCGGAGATCTCCACACGGCGGGGTACTGTGCCATGTCTCCCCTGACGTCGCTCCAAGCAGGCGGAACCCTGTTCCCCATGACGGCCTGTCGGTACGGCCTGCCAGCCACAGGTCCTACCGGGTAGTGACACCGCCGAAGACGGTAGACGCCCAATCAGTCGGGCTTGGGAAGGGCCGGCCTCCAGCAGGCGGTTGTCCCTTGCCTCGAGGCAAGCGCGCCATTAACCTGGTGAGACCAGGTATGGCTACAGTAACCTCCCGCCAGCCGGCGGGACTGTAGCCACGATAAGATGACCAAGCCCTTGTCATAGACAGCACGGCTACAGTAAGCAGCCACCAACCAGCCGGCAGGGCCCACTGGGCGGCAGGCCCCAGTAGTCGGTGGAGAAGCCAGAGGCTGGAGACGCTGACAGACGGGCCCCAGTAGCCGGCCCGATTACCATTGTACCCCTGGGGGGCGGGCCTATATAAGCCCTCCAGGCCACCCTTGCAAAGGGTTCCAGCTCTGATAGAACTAGCCAGTTACCTAGGGCAAGGAAGAGCTAGCATTGCCTTCTCCTACCTCTAGACACAGCTCAAGGAGCACCTTGTATCACTTGTGCCTTAGTGATCATGCGGAGACCCCGCAGAGCAGGAGTAGGGGTATTATCTCCATGGAGAGCCCCCAACCTGGGTAAAGTTCGTCGGCGTACGTGTCTACACCTTATCCCGCTTTCAGGCACCGGCGACGTTCTACTCGCTCCCACCATGATAAGCCATCCTTTGGCATATGTCGCACCCAACCCCCGACATTTGGCGCCCACCGTGGGGCGAGGTGCACCGTCTCTCGGAGACCTGCTCTGGACGGGAACCTTGTTCCTTCCTGGCGAGCAAAGCCTGCCCAGCACGCCCGACGGTGTCAGCCTCGACACCCTGCATGGCGTGGAGATTGCCTGCGCGGTGAGCTGCCTCGCTGACCTCATTGGTGAGATTCACCTCTCCGATGAGCCGGCCTCCGACGCAGGCATCGGCTGCCCCAAGAGCCGCCTCGTCAGCCTCCTCGACCAGCTTCACGTCACCAGCGAGCCTGCTGTGGACTGGAGTCTGTTGGCTCCACCGACCCGATGATGGTCGACTCCGACACGGTGTCGCTTGACGCGTTCCCCACCAACATGGTGATCTACGACGAGCCGCCTCCTCGCGAGCACAGCGGCGGGAGCACTGTCAAGGAGGTGCTCGTCATTAACAGTGGCAAGCGTTCGAACGGAGAAGCTCGAGACCCACTCGATGCGGCGCTGCGGGACTTGACGGCGCCCATCCCAGAAGATGCAGATACTGAGATGCTGGAGGCATGCCGCGTCCAGCTTCTCGAGAGCGCTGGACGGCTTGCTAGCATGCGGCGCCTCTCGGACGCCTATCGACGCGAGATGGACCGGGCCGTTGGTGGCACACCGCCTCCTAGGAGGCCTAGCCGCATTGGCCCTGTCCGGCAGCGTGGCGGGACCATCGCCAGCATGTTCGAGGCAGAACACCCCGTCTATGCCATGCCTGTAGAGAACATCCGGGCCGCCCAGGCGATGACGAATATGAGGGCCACATGATGGAGCGAGTCCAGCAGCTCCTAGACGCGGCTGCCGCATTGCACGAAGCCGGCTGCCACGCCGAAGAACCCGCACCGTGGAATGACGAGCCGCCCCTTTGCCAAGAGCACGGGGCGACCTCCTGGACACCGACTGGCGGCGCCCGTGGAAAACGAGGCAACGAGCCGGTGGCCAGCCGAAGCCGGACTCGCGTTTCCATCAATCGTGACGAAGACAGCCACCCTTGAGCGGTTGAGCGCCGAAGCGATCCTCCTCCCCCCCGCCTCGCGGAGCAAGATATCCCACTCCGCCGCCTGTCACGCACCCGACACTCGGCGACCGCCTCGGCCGCCGAGAGGGAGTCGGAGAGAACGACGCCCGCCATCGGATCGACCGCCTCAACCGATCCCTGGCACTAGCTAGAAGAAGAAGATGCGCTGGGTCCGCCTTGCTTCGTCCCACGAATCCGGGATGAGCCCTTTCCCAAAGGGTTCGCCCTCCCTCAAGTATACTGGCTCCGTGAAGGCGGAGGACTAGCTGGTCGACTACTCGACAGCCGTCAGCATAGCAAACGGCAACAAGCGTGTTGCCATGAAGTACGCCCCGCTCATGCTTTAGGGCACAGCCCGAACATGGCTCAACAACCTGAAGCCCTGCAGCATCAACAGCTGGGTTGATTTCACCGAGGCCTTCATCCGCAACTTCACCAGCACCTACAAGCGGGCTCCCAAGCCCCGACAGCTCTCCTTGTGCGTTCAAGGGCCCACAGAGTCGACTCGCGACTACCTCACATGCTGGACCGAGCTGCGCAATTCCTGCGAAGGCATGCACGAGGTGCAGGCAATCGAGTAATCCACCGCCGGGTGCCGAGAGGGCACCCTCCTCAAGCATCGACTCCTCTGCGACGAGCCCGAGACGCTCGACGAGCTGCTGGTCATCTCCGACAAGCACGCCATGGCTGACTCCTCCATGAAGGCGGAAATCCTAGTTGATGCATCCAGCAAGGTGGCACCTCAGGCCCCACGGACTCTGGCTGGTGACACCAGTCGGCGACAGCAGCCAGGTGATAACAAGCGGAAGGCCACCCAGCCGGCTTCCACCAGCCGGCAGGTGGCAATGGTCGAGGATCAGCAGCAAGAAGGGCAGCCCGCACCCAAGCGGCAGAAGGGCGACAAGTCCAATTGGTTGCCCACCTTCTATTACGAGCAAACCTTAGATGCACCCTGCAAGTTCCATAGCAGCGCAAAGCCATCCAACCACACCACTCGGAAGTGTCACTGGCTCACCAGAATCGCCAAGGGAGATGGACTCCTGCCTCCTCCGCCCGCCGGACCGCCGCCTCCTCAACCCCAGCAACCGGCGGCCCGACCATTCGGTGCCATACAAGACGAGTACCTAGAGGAACACACAGCCTACGTTGTGTTCACCAGCATGGCCAATGACAGACGCAGCAGACGGCAACAACAACAAAAAGTGCAAGCAGTGGCCTCCAGCACTCCAGAATTCATGCATTGGTCCGAGAAGCCTATCAGTTGGAGCAGGGCCGACCACCCGGAAGTGATGCCTTCCCCTGGTTCATACGCCCTGGTCCTAGAAGCTACCCTTGCAACGGAGAGGCGGGCAACACGTTTCTCCAGAGTCTTGATAGATGGCGGCAGAAGCATCAATATCCTGTATCGTGACACAATGGAGAAGTTGGGAATCAAGCAGAAGCAGCTCATCCCCAGTCGGACTGTATTCCATGGCATAGTCCCTGGCCTTTCCTGCTCACCAATCGGCAAGACCCAGATTGATGTCCTCTTTGGAGACAAGAATCATTTCCGCCGTGAGCCAGTTTGGTTTGAAGTGGTGGACCTTGAAAGCCCCTACCATGCACTGCTTGGCCGGCCAACTCTGGCCAAGTTCATGGCAATCCCCCACTATGCCTACCTCAAGATGAAGATGCCTAGTACCAAGGGGATCCTGACAGTAGTCAGAGACTACAAGAAGTCGGTCGCTTGCGCCGCAGATAGCAGCTGACTGGCCGAGTCCCTCGTGATCGCAGCCGAGAAGCGGCTCCTTGACCGGGTGGTGGCATTGGCAAGCAAGAAGCCGAAATGTCACCCATCCCCTAGGAGTCGGAGGTTGAGGGCTCGTTCAAGCCGGCCAAGGAAACAAAGAAGATACCCCTGGACCCGGGAGCACCCGGAGAAGCACGCTGTCATAGGTGCAAACCTTGATAGCAAATAGGAAAGCGAGCTCGTCGATTTCCGCCGTGAGAATCGGGACATCTTCGCATGGTCTCCCAAAGACATGCCGGGTGTTCCGAAAGATTTCGCCGAGCAGAAGCTACATGTCCGACCTGACGCCAAGCCGGTCAGGCAGCCCTTGCGCCGCCTGTCGGAAGAGAAGAGAAGAGTTGTCGGAGAAGAAATAGCCCGGCTTCTAGCAGCCGGATTCATCATGGAAGTGTTCTTTCCAGAGTGGCTGGCCAACCCAGTCGTAGTGTTGAAGAAAAACAAGCAGTGGCGCATGTGCATTGACTACACCGGCCTCAACAAAGCCTGCCCCAAAGATCCCTTTGCTCTGCCAAGGATTGATCAAGTGATAGACTCCACAGCCGGATGCGAGTGTCGGATTTCGGGTTCCGGCAGACCCTCAAGGTTTGAACTTTGGGGTGCGCGTGGAGATCACACCTACAGCCTACCCGTGTCTCGTCACCTCGCAAGGATCTAAACTACACGAAGAACAACACAGAGGACACAAGGTTTATACTAGTTCGGGACACCATTGTGGTGTAACACCCTACTCCAGTGTGTGGTGTGTGGATTGCCTCTGGGGCTGATGATGAATAGTACAAGGAAGAACAGCCTCGCGAGGGTCTGTTCTAGGCTAGTGCGATGAACTGCTAGGGGGAGTTCAGTCGCTTCTCTCTCTCTATCTTTTTATCCTTGTTCTGTCGATCCCTCTACCCTGTGGGTGGCTAGTCCTATTTATAGGCGGAGGCCCTGGGCCTCTTCCCAAATATTGAGCGGGAAGGGCGCCAACTGTTGGCCATTTTGAAGGGGAACATCTAGTACACTTATCCTAACTAAAGTTGGTCCTCGCCTGCCAAAGGCCCTGACGATGACGCCAGCTTGGGCTCCACGATGACCTCCATTCTGCCGTCCTGCTGGTCCTGGTCTTGTTGCACCAAAATGGTTGCCTATGCTTGATACTCTTGCCTGCGCTTGCCCCCTTTGCACCAAAGAGGAAACAAGGACTCTGCACAGGCCGGCGCCCGCCTGGCGCCCGCCTGGCCTTGGTCGTCATGGCTTGCGTCATGGGCACCTCGTGAGGTACCCTGTCTTGATCTCTCCGCCTCCTCGCGAGCCAGCCTGACGAGGCTGTGCCCAAGGAAGCCTCCTGTCGTCAGCCCCGCAAGGCTTGGCCCCTTGCGAGGGTCTTGAGCATGTGTTGATGAAGATGGGCCGTACTGGGCCACTCCTTGAGCCACACCGCAGGCCGCATGTAGGCAAGTCTGGGTACCCCCGTTCCCAGAACACCGACAGTAGCCCTCGGGCCCAAGGCGCGCCCGGACTTGGCTTAGCAAGGAAGCGAAGGGGCAAGTATGAAGCGCCACGGGCCCCAATAGCCTGCGGCCTTGGGCGCCGTGTGGCAGCTGATTGGACGTGAGCGTCCTGGCTCCCCCACGACACGTCGGTAAGTGCACGGCTTGACAAGTCCCTGCGCGCAAAAACCGGTCATGATTACCTGCGATCGGGGAGGCCGGCGGTTGGCAACCCCCGGCTATATGTACGGAACCGCGCGGCCTTTTCCAGTTCATCACTCCTTGCTACTCTCCTTCTTCTTCTTGGCCGCTCGCCATCCCCATGGCCCCGCCGAAGAGGTTCTCGGCCGCGGAGAAAGGGAAGGCTCACCAGGAAGGGCCCGGCTCTCCTCCGGCCAAGCGTGGCCGGGGCCGCCCTCGCAAGCACCCTATGGCCCCTGCTGCGGCCTCCCGTGGCCGTGGAAACAACCCTCTGCGCATCGGTGGGCATCCGGCTGCCATCAAGAGGTACGCTGGGGCTGCGCGACCCCCAAGGCCGTGCTTCAGCTCGGTGGAGGTGCTGCCGGAGTTCGTCGTGTGGTCGGCGGACCCGACCGGCACATGGCTCCGGCTCCCCCGCTTCTTCATAGGTGAACTTCCGGCTGGTGCCCCAGGCGGCCTTTGGCTTCAGGCAGATGGTTGCTGCAGCAGGGCCTCTTGGGCTACTCTGGAGGTCTCCACCGCCGGGGAGGCGGCCTTGACCCGTGGCTGGCAAACATTTGCCCGCGCGCGCGGCCTGTGCCGTTGATGCACTCTACACTTCAAGTTCGACGGCGACGCCACCCTCTACGTGAGGGTGTTCGGGGAAGACGGCCGCCGCGCCAGATGCTACCCTGAAGATGATGACCGCGGCCGCATGCCCAGCCCCGGCGTTGGTCGGGGTGAAGGTGGCAGAGGGCGCGCGGGCAGCAGAGCCCGAGGCCCGCCAAGCTCTGGTGACTCCCCTTCGGACGACAGTTCCTCTAGTGGCGGTCGCGACCGGCCCCCTCGTCGCCGCGCCCGCCTGGGAGAGGGCAGCGGGTCGGTCCGACGCCATGCCTCGGTGAAGCGGGAGGCGGAATCCAGCTGAGCTCCGGAGGCAGTACGAGCCTTCGCTGAGAGTCGGTGCCGGGCAGGTCATGCCCCCGTTTGCTTTCCTTTCTTTCCTGCGCAAAAAGAATGTAGTCTGGTCCCCCACGGGTGTGCGTTGAACTGTTGCTATTTAATTAGCATGCTATTTCTACCGTTTCTGCGCTATATTTTTGTTCCGTGTGTTTATGCGTGGAAATCACTTATCTTGGGGGGAAGCTCGTTGCGATCCTCGCCTCCTGAGGCTAGGGCCTTGTCGTGCGCCTTGTGTCCTCTAGGGTTTATTCAGTGGGGATAGTCCCCAGCCTTGGTAGCGAGGACAACTAACCCAAGTCCCGTGACTGTGTCGCGATGCCCGTGAGGCACGGAATGGGAGGGGTGCTTCCGCAGCGGACTCGGATAAGGAAGTTCCAAACCACCGGGGCAGAAAACACTCGCGAGGGTGCCCGTGTTCCTCCCTCGTGAGACTTCGCGCGAGAGAAAACGAAAACAAGCAAGTGAAACGGACGAGGGGTCGCGAGTTCGAAACGGTAACAGCTTCAGAAAAACTCCAAATAGAAACAAACAAGCCAAATGTGGAAAGCAAATGAAAGAAGCTGCGTCCGGCACCTAGTCTAGTCTTCGACGTCTTCTCACCAGTGCGGAGCTAAGTGCTGCCACAGGGCGTGGGCGGGAGCCCCCGAGGCCCGAGGGCGGCCCTCCAGAGACTCCTGGGCGTGTACAGCCCCACTCATTATTACGTGAGAGTGTCACGGGCGGCAAGCTTCACAGGCGTTTGCCTTCTTCACAGGCACCGGGCCTTTTCCAGAACACATATACTTCATAGGCATTCGCCTTCTTCATAGGCACCGGCCCTTTTCCCAGAACACAGCTACTTCACAGGCATTCGCCTTCTTCATAGGCACCGGGCCTTTTCCAAAACACAACTACTTCACAGGCATTCGCCTTCTTCACAGGCACCGGGCCTTTTCCAAAACACAACTACTTCACAGGAACATGGCCTTTTTTAGGGGTAAAACCTTCAGAGATGTTGGATGTTCCACGCGTTCTAGATAGGCACCCCCTCCTGGGTCTCCAAGCGTGCGGAGCCGGGCCTGGAAACATGAACAACCTTAAACGGGCCCTCCCACATGGGAGAGAGCTTATGCAGCCCCTCCCTGGAGAGAACCCGTCTGAGCACGAGGTCCCCTACCTCGAGAGTCCTGGGGAGGATGTTGCGGCAGTGGTATCGCCGCAGTGCTTGTTGGTACCTTGCTGCTCGCAGCGCGGCTTCTCGGCGATGCTCCTCCCCCAGCAAGAGATCCGTCCTCCGCATGGTGTCCTACTGCGCTTCGTCGAATGCCAGGACCCGCGCGAAACAACGTCTGACCTCGTGAGGGAGAACGACTTCAGCTCCATAAGCCAGAAAGAACGGGGTTTCGCCAGTCGGCTTGGTTGCGGTCGTGCGGATTGACCACAACACGGACTGGAGCTCGTCGTACCAGCCCCTGCCGCAGGCCTCCAGCTTCTTCTTGAAGGTCCTGGTCTTGAGGCCCCTTAGGACCTCTGCGTTGGCTCGCTCGGCCTGACCGTTGCTTCGCGGGTGCGCCACCGAAGCGTAGCATATCTGCGTTCCAAGGTTAGCACAGTATGTTTTGAAGAGGTTATTGGTGAACTGTGAACCGTTGTCGGTGATGATGCGGTTCGGCACCCCGAATCGGCTCACGAGGCCCTTGATGAACTTGACCGTGGAGCCTACGGGGATGGTGCGGACAACTTCCACCTCAGCCCACTTGGTGAATTTGTCCACGACGGCGTAGAGGTAGCGGTAGCCCCCTGGCGCCCGAGGGAACGGGCCCAGGATATCCAGTCCCCAGACTGCGAAGGGCCATGAGAGGGGTATAGTCTGCAGTCCTCCCGCCGGCTGATGGATCTGCTTGGCATGGAACTGACAGGCCTCGCAAGCTTTCACCAGTTCCACAACGTCATTGAGTGTCGTGGGCCAATAGAACCCGCTGCGGAACGCCTTGCCAACGAGAGTTCGTGATGATGAGTGATGCCCACAGTCGCCACCGTGTATGTCTGCCAGTAGCTCCTTCCCTTGCTCCCTGGAAATGCAATGTAGGGACACATCATTCGGTCATCTTCGGTAGAGCTCTCCATCCTTAAGGCAGTATGCTGTGGCCTGCCGTGCCACACGCTCCGCTTCCTCCTCCTTTTCCGGCAACGTGCCCCGTGTCAGGTAACTCCTTAGCTCCGTGATCCAGCACCCCTCCTGAGGTTCCAGCGCCAGGAGCAGGCGCGCTCCTGATGTCGGG
>NC_041389.1:644375523-644411936 GCF_002162155.2 Triticum dicoccoides
TGCGCCGTGCTTGACAGTGATTGCATCGCCGAGGGCTTGAAGAGACGCTCCTCGAAGACACCGGGCTCCTGAGGCAGCCGCCTGGAGGCCCTTTTGGCGATGTCATCAGCCTCTTGATTGGTGCCGCGAGGCACATGCTGCAACTCCAGCCCCCAAAACTGCTTCTCCATCCTGTGGACCTCCGCGAGGTAGGCTTCCATGTGCTCGTCCTTCGGTTCGTATACTTTATTGGAGAAGTTGACGAGGAGCTGCGAATCACCCTTGATGGTGAGGCGCTTCACCCCTAGGGCGACTGCAGCCTTCAGGCCTGCTATCAGGCCTTCGTATTCTGCTATGTTGTTGGAGAACTTTTCCCCGTGCTGGAAACAGAGTTGCACGGCGTAGTAGAGCTTGTCTTGAGTGGGGGATACGAGCACCGCACCAGCCCCCGCGCCGTGTCGGGAGAACGCCCCGTCGAAGTACATGACCCATCCGTCCGGTTCCTCGCTCCCTGGGGAGAGCGATCGATCCTCGCCAGCCTCGAGGCCTGGCGCCTCTTCCCATTCCGCCACGAAGTCCGCAAGCGCGGCCCCCTTGATGACTCTGGTTGTGCTGAATTCTATCTGAAATGCTTGCAGCTCGATGTTCCACTCAGCGACTCTTCCAGCTGAGTTGGGGCTCCTGAGCACCCTTTCCAAGGGGTATGCTGAGACAACCTTGATGGGATGGCCTTGGAAATAGTGCCGCAGCTTGTGCGAGGCCACCAATAGCGCGAGGAGGAGTTTCTGAGGCATGGGGTACCGCGCCCTTGCGTCCCGTAACACCGTGTTGACGAAGTATACATGGTGCTTGACTAGGTTGGGACTGCTGGCATTGCCAGTGTCCTCCGGAGGCCGGGGCGCCTCCTGAGACAACGGAGCCCCCAGCGACTGGTCGCCTGGAGGAGGGGCCTCTTCTGTTTTGGGTGTGCTTCCCTGTTGTGGCCGATCCTTCTCGGCTGCAGCCGCGGTCTCTGTGAGGCCCTCTTGGCCTTGCTTTGCTTTAACCCGGACGGTTGCTATGGCCTTGGTCCTTCGCTCCTCCCTAACAGCCACCAGGGCTGCGCTGGCAGAGTAGGGGGTGGCCGCAAGGTAGAGCACCAGGGGCTCCTGAGGGCGCGGAGCCACCATCACCGAGGGGCTGGTCAGGTACCTTTTGAGATCCTGGAACGCCCTATCGGCCTCTTCAGTCCATTCAAAGGGGCCCTTCTTCTTCATCAGCTTGAAGAAGGGCAACGCTCGTTCCCCCAGCTTGGAGATGAAGCGCCCTAGTGCGGTTACGCGCCCGGTGAGCTTCTGCGTTTCTCTGAGCGTCTTCGGCGGCCTCATGTCCTCGACTTCTTTTACCTTTTCTGGGTTGGCCTCGATGCCCCGATGGGATACGAGGAAACCCAGGAGCTTGCCGGAGGGGACTCCAAACACACACTTCTCCGGGTTGAGCCGCAGGTCCACTTCGTTTAGGCTCGTGAAGGTTTCCTCCAAGTCCTGTATCAGGGTTTTGGCCTCCCAAGACTTCACCACAATGTCATCAACGTAAGCCTCAGCATTCCTCCCGAGTTGCCGGCCCAAGGCGATGTGCATCAGCCGCTGAAAGGTCGCACCGGCATTGCGCAGCACGAACGACATGCATGTATAGAAGTACACTCCGCACGGGGTCAGGAAGGCCGTCTTTTCTACATCTTCTACTGCCATCTTGATCTGGTGGTAGCCGGAGAAGGCGTCCAGGAAGCACAACAAGTCGCACTCAGCGGTGGAGTCGACGATCTGGTCGATGTGAGGGAGCGGGAACGGATCCTGGGGACAGGCCTTGTTGAGGTTGGTGAAGTCGACACACATGCGTTCCTTTCCCCCCCTCCTTCGGCACGACAACTGGGTTAGCCAGCCAATCTGGGTAACGGACCTCGCGAATGACCCCCGCCGCCTCCAACTTGTGGGTCTCTTGGACGATGAAAGCTTGCTTCTCAGTGGACTGCCGCCTCGCCTTCTGCTTCACGGGGCGCACGTTGGGGCACACGTTGAGGTGACGCTCAATTACGCCCCTCGGGACACCTGCCAGCTGACCAGTTCCCATGCGAATACCTTCTTGTTCGCACGTAAGAACCTCACCAAGGCTTCCCCCTGTTCGGGCTCGAGGTTGGCGCCTATGGTGAAGGTGGCGCTAGTAGATCTGTCTTCGTCGACCAGTACCTGCTTGGTTTCCGCCTTGTCCTGAGTGAATAGTTGCTTCTTCTTGGCCGGTGCAGCCCCCTTGGGTTCGGGGGCGTCTGAGTCGGCGGGCTGCGCCACCGCCGCGGCCTTGAAGGCGAGCTTGAGCGCTTGCAACGCATCCCCGGTGTCTCCAGACACGGTGAGGACACTGCTACTCCCGGGCATCTTCGTGAGGTTGTACGCTGGGTGAGTTACGGCCATGAACCGGGCTAGTGCCAGGTAGCCAAGGATGGCATTGTATGGGAGGCCGATGGGGGCGATGTCGAAGTCGATTAGCTCCGTGTGGAAGTTGTCGTAAGTGCCGAAGGTCACCGGAAGGCGGATCTGCCCCAGGGAGCCGGTGGAGCCGCCTCCGACGCACAAGAAGGGCCTGCTGGGCTGCAGCCGCTCCAGCGGTACGTGGAGAAGGCTGAAGGCCTCCACTGAGAGCATGCTGAGGCCTGCACCGCCGTCGATGAGGGTCCTGGTGACGGCCACCTGACAGATGGTGGGGGTGCATAGCATTGGGAGCATGCCCGAGCAGGCCGAGTTGGAGGGGTGATCATCCGAGTTGAAGGCCAGATCGGCTTTAGGCGCCGCCCAGCCCCGGAGGCGCCCCACGTAGCGGGGAAGCGGCGCCGATCTGGCGGATGAATGACTTGACGTGGCGGCCTGAAGGTGGTGCCTGCGAGCCGCCTAGGAGAGATGCGACGACCGGGTGCGCTGGTGCAACGTACTGGGCGAGGAAGAGGCCGCGCAGTTCCCCCCAGGAGGCCATGGAAGCCGCCGGCAGGTGGAGCAGCCACATGCGCGGGACACCAGTGAGGGCCATGGGAAGCCAGTTGGCCATGACCCTGTCGTCGCCCCACCCTCGAGGACGGCCTCCTTGTATGCCAGCAGGAAAGCCAGCGGATCGGCCGTCCCGTCGTAGCGCGGTGGCATCTCCGACTTGAACTTGTTCGGCCACTGCACTTGTCGCAAGGCGGGGGCCAAGGCTCGGAGCCCCCTGGCCCCCACGCTGGCGCCGGGGATCAGAGCAGGCGGCGTGTTGCCCATCATGAGGGCGAATTGCGGTGTCGGCGGAGCGCGGGTTGGTGGAAGGGAAAGCTTCGGTGCACCCCTACCTGGCGCGCCAAATGTCGGATTTCGGGTTCCGGCAGACCCTCAAGGTTCAAACTCTGGGGTGCGCGTGGAGATCACACCTACAGCCTACCTATGTCTCGTCGCCTCGCAAGGATCTAAACTACATGAAGAACAACACGAGGACACAAGGTTTATACTGGTTGGGGCGACCATTGTGGTGTAACACCCTACTCCAGTGTGTGGTGTGTGGATTGCCTCTGGGGCTGATGATGAATAGTACAAGGAAGAACAGCCTCGCGAGGGTCTGTTCTAGGCTGGTGCGATGAACTGCTAGGGGGAGTTCAGTCGCTTCTCTCTCTTTCTCTATCTTTTTATCCTTGTTCTGTCGATCCCTCTACCCTGTGGGTGGCTAGTCCTATTTATAGGCGGAGGCCCTGGGCCTCTTCCCAAATATTGAGCGGGAAGGGCGCCAACAGTTGGCCATTTTGAAGGGGAACATCTAGTACACTTATCCCGACTAAAGTTGGTCCTCGCCTGCCAAAGGCCCTGATGATGACGCCGGCTTGGGCTCCACGATGACCTCCATTCTGTCGTCCTGCTAGTCTTGGTCTTGTTGCACCAAAATGGTTGCCTTTGCTTGATACTCTTGCCTGCGCTTGCCCCCTTTGCACCAAAGAGGAAACAAG
Organism: Triticum dicoccoides; assembly: GCF_002162155.2. NCBI lineage: Eukaryota > Viridiplantae > Streptophyta > Magnoliopsida > Poales > Poaceae > Triticum > Triticum dicoccoides. The sequence continues at coordinate 644,379,497 of NC_041389.1, forward strand.
GACTCTGCGCAGGCCGGCGCCCGCTTGAACTCGTCGTCATGGCTTGCGTCATGGGCACCTCGTGAGGTACCCTGCCTTGATCTCTCCTCCTCCTCGCGAGCCAGCCTGACGAGGCTGTGCCCGAGGAAGCCTCTTGTCATCAGCCCCGCGAGGCTTGGCCCCTCGCGAGGGTCTTGAGCATGTGCTGATGAAGATGGGCCATACTGGGCCACTCCTTGAGCCACGCCGCAAGCCGCAGGCAGGCAAGTCTGGGTACCCCCGTTCCCAGAACGCCGATAGCGAGCTGTTGAGTTTTTTTGGATGCATACTCAGGGTATCACCAGATAAAGCTAAACCCGGCCAACAGGCTGAAGACCGCCTTCATCACGCCATTCGGAGCCTTCTGCTACCTGACCATGACGTTCGGCTTGAGAAACGCCGGTGCCATGTTTCAGCGTTGCATGCAGAAGTGTCTCCTCAAGCAACTCGGCGGGAATGCCCATGTATATGTGGATGATGTGGTGGTGAAGACGGAGAAGCGTGGCACGCTTCTAGAAGACCTCAAGGAGAACTTTTGAGAATTTGCGCCGATTCCAGATCAAGCTCAACCCAGAGAAATGTGTCTTTGGAGTACCAGCCGGCCAGCTCCTTGGCTTTCTGGTCTCAGAGCGCGGCATAGAGTGCAACCCGGTGAAGATCAAGGCCATTGAGAAGATGGAGGTACCCACCCGACTGCTCGACATGCAGAAGTTCACCGGCTGCCCGGCATCAATTAGCCGTTTCATCAGTCGGCTGGGCAAGAAGGCTCTCCTCTGTACCAACTTATGAAGAAGACCACTTTTTCGAGTGGAATGACAAGGCGGACGAAGCCTTCTCCCAGGTCAAGAAGATGTTGGCAACCCCGCCTGTCCTGGCAGCTCCGACTGAGAAGGAGCCCATGCTCCTCTACATTGCTACCACCAGTCGGGTCGTCAGCACAGTCATTGTGGTAGAGCGCAAGGAGGAAGGCAGAGCATTGCCGATCCAGAGACCGGTATATTACTTAAGTGAAGTACTGTCCGCCTCCAAGCAAAACTACCCGCATTATCAAAAGATGTGCTATGGCATGCACTTTGCCGCCAAGAAGCTGAAGCCCTAATTTCAAGAGCAACCAATAACCATAGTCTGCACGGCTCCGCTTGCTGAGATCCTGGGAAGCCAAGATGCTTCTGGTCGAGTGGCCAAGTGGGCCTTTGATCTACCACCTTACACCATCTACTACCAGCCTCGCACCGCCATCAAGTCGCAAGTGTTGGCCGACTTCCTCGTCAACTGGGCCGAGACCCAGTACCTACCGCCAGCACCAGACTCCACCCATTGGCGGATGCATTTTGATGGATCGAAGATGCGCACCGGTCTGGGAGCCGGCGTCATCCTCACTTCTCCGAAAGGCGACAAGCTCAAATATGTGTTGCAAGTCCATTTTGCCGCCTCCAACAACGTAGCAGAATATGAGGCACTCATACACGGACTCCGGCTTGCCAAGGAACTCGGGATTCGCCGGATCTTGTGCTATAGTGACTTTGACTTGGTGGTCCAGCAATCGTCAGGCGACTGGGACGCTAAGGACGCAAATATGGCAAGCTACCACTTCCTCGTGCAACAACTTAGTGGATACTTTGACGGGTGCGAGTTTCTCCACGTGCCAAGAAATGACAATGAACAAGCAGATGCCTTGGCACGGATTGGCTCCACCCGACAAGCAATACCAGCCGGAATCACCCTACGCCGCCTTCTCAAGCCGTCCGTCAAGCCGTCCCCAGAATCAGATTCCATCTTTGTGTCGGCCCCTCCCGAAGTAGTCGGATCCGACTTGAGGGTACCAGAAGTCGGCATAGGGACTTCGACAGTCGTCCCGGGGACTGCTGCAGTAGCACCCGGTTCGAGGACTTCAGAGCCCGGCCCGGGTACTTCAGTAGTTGACCCGGGGACTCCGTCAACTCAGTAGGCGGAAGCAATTGCCAACCCGCCACCTCCCGGCCCAACCACCCTCATACAAGTTGCAGTTGTGGCAGTAGAAGAAATAGCAGCACCATCCTGGGCTCAGCCAATCCTCAAATTTCTGGTGAACAAAGAACTGTCGACTGATGAGATCTCAGCCAGGCAGGTGCAACAGCAAGCAATAGCATACACCATAGTCAACAGAGAGCTAGTTCGGCGCAGTGTCACTGGTGTGTACCAGCGCTGTGTGGAGCCGGACCAAGGCCATGCAATCCTGAGAGACATTCACAAGGGTGAATGTGGCCATCACGCGGCCTCAAGAGCCCTTGTTGCCAAAGCCTTTCGGCATGGTTTTTTCTGGCCGACTGCTCTTGAAGAGGCCAAAGAGTTGGTCCAGAAATGCCAAGGGTGCCAAAGATTCCGCTCCAAGCTGCATTTGCCAGCTTCTGCACTCAAGACTATCTTGATTGCTTGGCCATTTGTTGTTTGGGGTTAGGATATGGTGGGGCCATTTAAGACAGCCCGTGGCGGCATGACTCATCTGCTTGTCGCTCTGGACAAGTTCACCAAGTGGATAGAGGCCAGGCCAATCAAGAAACTAAATGGGCCGACTGTCGTGACCTTCATCGCCGACATCGCCACTCGGTACGGCATACCACATAGCATCATCACTGACAATGGCACAAACTTTGCCAAAGGAGCCTTGGCTCGTTTCTGTGCGACACAGGGCATCCGACTGGACTTAGCGTCCGTTGCCCACCTGCAGTCAAACGGCCAGGTTGAGTGAGCAAACGGCCTCATCTTGTCCGGCATCAAGCCCCGACTGGTCGAGCCTCTTGAGTGTTCGGCCGGCTGCTGGCTCGACGAGCTGCCAGCCGTCCTCTGGAGCCTACGCACAACTTCGAACAAGTCGACCGGCTTCACGCCTTTCTTCCTCGTCTACGGTGCTGAAGCCATCATGCCGACGGACATAGAGTTCGACTCCCTGCGAGTCACCATGTACACCGAGGCGGACGCCAAGGAGGCGCGAAAAGACGGCGTCGACCTGCTGGAAGAGGGCCGGCTGTTGGCACTCAACCGGTCCGCCATCTACCAGTAGAGTCTGCGCCGATACTACAACCGCAAGGTGAAGCCAAGATCCTTCCAAGAGGGAGACCTTGTGCTCCGGCTGATCCAGCGAACAGCCGGCTAGCACAAGCTCTCGGCGCCTTGGGAAGGCCCCTTCATCATCATCAAGGTGCTGGGCAACGACTCCTACTATCTGATCGACGCTCAGAAGCCTAGAGCACGCAAGAGAGATGATTCAGGCACAGCGGATCGTGGGTCGTGGGATTAACTGCACCCACGACCCCGCATTTATCGCACGCATTCACCATGCCGCAAAACGGTCATGGGAATGGCAACTGCCCCCCTCGGCACAACGGATCCGCCCGGTTGCCGAGGCGTGGTAGTGGCGGGCCCGACCCATTGTCACGTCCCGTTAGTGGCGTGGGGTGGCAGGGTGGCCGGGTTGGCATGCACCGCGTGGTGCGTCTGTGACGGTGGCGGCCCGGGAAGCTTAGCAGGCACGCCACCTGTTTCCCGCCTTGAAGCTCAAAATCAACCACATAGCTCCGCCTGGGAGAGGCCGGCCTCAGCAGTCGGATAGCCACAAGACGGATCAACATTCTCCTAGAGCCCGCTGAGGGGGGAAGCCACTGAGACTTCGCGGCCCCTCGACCACAACGCCTCACCGGCTTCGGGGACTACAGTCGGAGTAATGGGCCACGGGTAGGCTCACCCGAGTCCCTAAATTTATCAAGACTTTGGGCCAGCTCCGCCTAGCTGGACCCCAAGCTGAAGCTCCGCCCTCTAGGGCCAGCTGGCTCAACGGCCGGTTGCCAGAGGGCGGCCAACCCAAGCCTACGGCACTATGAGCGGCTGGCTCCAGCCGGTCGGCCTCCAGGGAGGGCGGCATCAGGCACGCGGCCACCTCGCGGCCTCGGTACAACCGAGCCCCGATCGAGAGTACAAGCTAGAGCATGGTTACAGTGAAGCACGTCGCCCCCGATGTATGGGACAGGCATGGCTACAGTCCTCCGTACAGGCGGAGATCTCCACATGACGGGGTACTGTGCCATGTCTCCCCTGACGTCGCTCCAAGCAGGCGGAACCCTGTTCCCCACGACGGCCTGTCTGTACGGCCTGCCAGCCGTAGGTCCTACCGGGCAGTGACACCACCGAAGACGGCAGACGCCCAATCAATCGGGCTTGGGAAGGGCCGGCCTCCAGCAGGCGACTGTCCCTTGCCCCGAGGCAAGCACGCCATTAACCTAATGAGACTAGGTGTGGCTACAGTAACCTCCCACCAGTCGGCGGGACTGTAGCCATGATAAGATGACCAAGCCCTCTGAGGGAGTCTTGAACTAGGGGGTGTCCGGACAGCCGGACTATCATTGTCAGCCGGACTCCAAGACTATGAAGATACAGGATTGAAGACTTCGTCCCGTGTCCGGATGGGACTTTCCTTGGCGTGGAAGGCAAGCTTGGCGATACGGATATGTAGATCTCCTACCATTGTAACCGACTCTATCTAACCCTAGCCCTCTCCGGTGTCTATATAAACCAGAGGGTTTTAGTCCGTAGGACAACACAACCATTACAACAATCATACCATAGGCTAGCTTCTAGGGTTTAACCTCCTTGATCTCGTGGTAGATCCACTCTTGTACTACCCATATCATCAATATCAATCAAGCAGGAGTAGGGTTTTACCTCCATCGAGAGGGCCCGAACCTGGGTAAAAACATCGTGTCCCTTGTCTCCTGTTACCATCTGCCTAGACGCACAGTTCGGGACCCCCTACCCGAGCTCCGCCAGTTTTGACACCGACATTGGTGCTTTCATTGAGAGTTCCACTGTGCCGTCACCGATAGGAAGGATGCCTCTTCCCGTCTTTAAAGACGGTATCTTCGCCAAAGGAGCCTTGGCCGCTGGCCAAACTATCCGGTTGGGTGGTTTTCTCATGACCGCCTGTTCGGCCACCGCTTCGACGACGACCTCCCAGGTCGTTAAAAGCAATCTTCGCGTCAACTCGGAATTCGCCGAGGAGTTGGATCCAATAGAGCTCTCGTCCGTAAACAAGCTCTTGGATCGCATCGCCGCCCTGGGAGTCGCTACAGACTACAATCAGATTGGGCTTAAAACCGATCTGAGAGAGATTAACTCTCCACAGGTTACCCACCATGTTGTGGTGGTAGAGGAACAACGCGGCGACTCTTCTCCCAGATTGAAAACTAGTCGTGTCCGGGCTTCCGAACCCTCCATGCCGGATTCCCGCGGGGGGACGGACTTCGATCAAGCACTGAACCTAAAGTCAGGCGTCGGACCGGACTCGTTGGACAACGTCCAACGATCCAAGCTTCCAAATTCGGAAACTTCTCAGCCCTTGAGCCTCGAGATGGGTAGGATTCCGGACTTAATTCCACCCACCCACCCAGACATATGCGATCTATCTCAAATCCGGCAAGAGCCCACTGAAACAGTACATCATTACTGGGCCAGATTCCTCCTGGTTATGGACAGGATAAAGGACTGCCGAGAGGAAAACACAATTTCAATTTTCTGCAATAATTGCACGGACGAGGGAATCTTGAACGCCGTCAGTCACCGTGAAATTACACGCTTCTCCAACCTGGCGTCCATAGTATGAAAGTACTGTGCGATGGAGAGTTTCCGAAAAACCGAGACTAAGTTTTGGGACAATCCGGCCCCGAATACAACCCTAGTCCGAAACAAAAGGGTGCAACACACTCAGGCACCAGGTACAAAAACCAAAAAGCAAAAACCCCATAAAGGGCAAGGAACCGTACTGGAGGGATGGCTCAGCGGACCCTGTAAAATTCACAGTACAGAAGGCGCCACCCCAACACATAGCCTTCGAGCATGTTGGATATTGCGGCAGGTGGCCAAAAGTGGCTAGGAGCTTCTAGCCCCGGAAAACCACTCCAACAGTACCAGTACGGTGTCAACAGTCTTCGAGACTTTCGCATCAAATAATATGCGAAAACGAACAACCCGCAGCCTCGCCGAAGTCTACCAAGTAGCAACAACAAATCCATGGAGCGACACGGCCATCACCTTCAACGCCAGCGACGAACCTAAATTCCGAACAGCCCGAGCACCAGCCGCATTGGTCCTCAGTCCAATAGTGGACGGCTTTCGTCTTACCAAGGTACTCATGGATGGCGGCAGCGGACTAAACCTCATCTACGAGGAAACCCTTCAAAAAATGGAAATAGACTGGAGCCGCATTGAGCGAAGCAGCACAACCTTTAGAGGAATAATCCCTAGCCGAGAAGCGCGCTGCACAAGAAAAAACACACTTGATGTGGTGTTCGACTCGCCGGACAATTATAGGTCCGAAGAGGTCATGTTCCAAGTGGCCCCGTTCAGCAGCGGATATCACGCTATATTAGGACGGGAGGCATTCACAATTTTTCAATTCACATGCCATTACGGGTACATGAAGTTCAAGATGCCTGGGCCCGGCGGAACAATCACTCTCGCTAGTGATCCGGACATAGCACTCCGCGCCGAAAACAAGACAACCGCATTAGCCCTGGAGGCACTATCCAAAGCCCTAGCGGCAGAAGAACTCACTGCGCTGCGCTCTACGGTAAATAGGGACGATGTGATACTCGATAAGAGATCCAAGTCCACCTCTTTCAAACCAGCGGACAAAATAGTCAAATTCCAGGTCCACCCAACGGACCCAACAAAGACGGCCTCCATCGGGGCACAGTTAAACCCTGATGTAGATGCCACACTGCGAGAATTCCTTCGGGAAAATTGGGACATCTTCGCCTGGCACCCTTCAGATATGCCAGGAATCCCACGCAGATTGGCAGAACACAGCCTAAACATCCTAAAAGGATTCAAGCCAGTCAAACAGGCTCTTCGGCGATTCTCCGAACCCAAAAGATAGACAATGAGAGAAGAGCTAGCCAAACTACTGGAAGCCGGATTCATCAGAGACATCAAACATCCGGACTGGCTAGCAAACCTGGTAATGGTACCAAAGAAGGACAAATCCTGGCGCCTATGTGTCGATTTTAAAGACCTCAACAAGGCCTGCCCAAAGGATCCCTTCCCCCTCCCCCGCATCGACCAAATAATCGATGCTACTGCAGGGCACGATTCATTGTGCTTCCTTGACGCATATTCCGGCTACCATCAAATCAAGATGGCGGAAGCGGACCAAGCCACAACGGCATTCATTACTCCATATGGACCATTCTGCTTCAACACGATGCCCTTCAGGCTCAAAAACGCCGGCGCAACATATCAGCGCATGATTCAGACATGTCTGGCTACCCAGATCGGCAAAACAGTAGAAGCATACGTAGACGACGTAGTCGTCAAAACCAAACACGTCGAAACTCTAGTAGACGATTTGAGGCTCACATTCGACAACCTCCGAGCATATGACATCAAGCTGAACCCGGAAAAATGTGTTTTCGGCGTACCAGCCGGAAAGCTCCTGGGCTTCATTGTATCCGGTAGAGGAATTGAAGCAAACCCAGCCAAGATCCGAGCTCTGTCACAGCTAGATATTCCAAAAGACCTCAAACAAATACAAAAACTAACCGGATGCGTGGCGGCCCTAAGCCGCTTTATCTCCCGTTTGGGAGAAAAGGCATTGCCCCTCTATCGCCTCCTCAGGCGCACCGAACACTTCGAGTGGACGGATGCTGCCACTGCCGGACTCGAAGAAATCAAAGCCATATTGGCAACAAATCCGGTCCTGGCTGCGCCTAACCTGGGCGAACCAATGTTGTTATACATCGCGGCAACACATCAAGTGGTAAGCGCGGTACTCGTCGTCGAACGAGAAACAGAAGGGCACAAATTCCCTCTTCAAAAACCAGTGTATTACGTATCCACTGTCTTAACTCCCTGCAAGTCCCGTTACCCGCACTATCAAAAGATAGCCTATGCGGTGTTCATGGCATCCAGGAAGCTCCGACACTACTTTCAAGAGTGCTCAATAACAGTGGCCCCCGAAGTGCCCCTCAACGACATTATAAACAACCGCGACGCAACGGGCAGGATTGCAAAATGGGCCAGTGAGCTCTTACCATTCGATATAACTTATAAACCTCGGCGAGCTATAATGTCGCAAGTCTTGGCTGACTTTGTCGCCGAATGGACTGAAGCCGAACTCCCTAAAGAGTACGGCGCATACTCCAATTGGATTATGCATTTCGACGGCTCCAAAATGTTGGCCGGCTTAGGGGCTGGTGTCGTATTGACGTCCCCAACCGGGGACACAGTCCAATACGTACTTCAGATAATGTACATGGACTCCAACAACGCAGCCGAATACGAGGCCCTCCTACATGGCCTCCGAATGGCAATCTCCATGGGCATTCAATGCCTAGAGGTTTGCGGGGATTCAAACCTTGCAATATCCCAAGTAAATGGGGACTTTGACGCCAAGGATCCGAAAATGGCAGCATATCGTAACGCTGTCCTAAAAATGTCAGCTCGGTTCGAAGGACTCGAATTCCACCACGTAGCCCGAGATAATAACCAAGCAGTCGACGTATTGGCACGCATCGGCGCGAAACGCGACGCTGTCCCTCCAAACATCTTCCTGGAACGGCTCTTTAAGCCATCCGTACTATGGGAAGAAGAGTCCGGAAATAACAACCCGAAGGCAGCCGCACCACCCAATACAGAACAATCTGACATAATCGGCGATTCAGCCGATGAAATAACACCTTCAGCCCATGAAATAATGGCAGTAATCGCCCCGTGGACAGAGCCATTCCTAGCCTACTTACTCAGGCAGGAACTTCCCGAAGACCAAAATGAGGCCCGCTGCATAGTCCGGCGATCTAAAGCCTACAAGGTCCATGAGGGAGAACTCTATAAGAAAAGCACAACCGGAGTCCTTCAACGGTGTACCTCCGAAGAGGAAGGGCGAAACCTTCTGGCTGAAATTCATGCCGGACTAGGCGGACACCACGCCGCAGCTCGGGCCCTTGTAGGCAAAGCATTCCGTACATGATTTTATTGGCCGACGGCCCGGGCAGATGCTCAGGACTTATTCCAAAGATGCGTCGGTTGTCAGCTCTTTGCTAATCAGAGCCATATGCCACCCACCGCCCTCAAAACTATACCCATTACCTGGCCGTTTGCGGTCTGGGGGCTTGACATGGTCGGACCCCTGAAAGGGGGAACCCACAAGCAAAGGTACCTATTGGTCATGGTGGACAAATTCACCAAATGGATAGAGGCCAAGCCAGTTAAAACGGCAGAGTCCAGACCAGTGATAGACTTCATATCCGGGGTAGTACACCATTATGGTGTCCCCCATAGCATCATTACCGATAACGGCACGAACTTCACGGCCGACAAGGTTAAATTATGGTGCAAAAATATGGGCATTAAGCTCGATTACACTTCAGTCTATCATCCTCAAACCAACGGTCAAGTGGAACGAGCAAATGGTCTAATAATGAGCGGCATTAAACCCAGACTAGTGCGGTCCCTTACGAAATCTGACACGCACTGGGTAGAGGAGCTCGACTCTGTACTCTGGGGGCTGTGGACAACGCCCAACCATACTACCGGATTCACACCATTTTTTATGGTATACGGCGTAGAGGCAGTTTTGCCCTGCGACATCATTCATGACTCACCTAGAGTGCGCATGTACGAAGAAAGAGAAGCCGAGCTGGATCGGCAGGACAGCTTGGACGCATTGGAGGAAGAACGCGACGTCGCCAAGGCTCGTTCCGCATTCTATCAGCAGCAGGCTCGAAGATATAAAAGCAGAGAAGTACGGGCTAAAACTTACAATGTTGGTGAACTAGTTCTACGCCTGCCGGACAAGAAGAAGGATAAGCTCAAGCCCAAATGGGAGGGACCCTTCATTATCGACCAAGTCCTGACCGGCGGAGCGTACCGTCTACGAAATGCGTCGGACAACCGACTCAGGCCGAACCCATGGAACGCAGCCCGCCTCCGAAGATTCTACGCCTAGCGCCGGACTAAGACTTCGTCTCCTTCCCCCGTCCAAATTTTTACACTTCAGCTGTCTTTCGTTTCTCTTTTTTCTCTCACCCTTTTCATAAAAGCCCTTAAAGGCCTACTTGCGCATTGTTCACACACACTTGATGTGCTATACGCACTCATTATACCTGGGGGCTTCTTTACCAGAAGCTTACTTATAAGGGCTTCATGCCCAGAACATGTGTCAAACTTCCACATGTACCTTTTATTCACCATTATATGCATCTATATGACTTAAGTTTTGGCCAAGCTGGGTTGCCTGGCTCCTGTGCTTACCCCTACGTTCCCGATTGTTCGGCTAGGAGGTAAAGGGAGCACCTCTGCAATTGTTACTACCGGGTCAGCCGGATGTGTACCTCAGACTGGGTGAAGCTGAAAGCTAGCGTTCTTAAGGGAATATTCGGTCGGTGACTTGAAAGATGATTTTTTACCTATTTATTTATCTGCCCCCAGATGTTTTCCTGCTCTTTTCGCAGTCCGGACATGCACTTTAGGGCATGCCTCCCAGGGAAAGGAACCCTTAACGGAACTATTCTCCCTGGAAGATGTTTCTTACTAACCATGTAATATAACATAACTAGTTGGGCACTTGTCTGATAAAGCACTAATGACCCCTACGCCTTGTTTCCATGCATGCCCCGGTTGTTTCTTAACCGAGAAGGTATTCGGACACACTCCGGACTCTAGGGTCCCGAGGTTGAAGCGAAAAGGTCGGCAAAGACAAACGATCTACAATCCAGCTAGAAGGCATTTTACATGTCATTTTAAAATACATTGTCAAATCGACTAACTATATTCCTCCTCAATCCCGTCTAACAGGCTGTCTAATTTACAGTCCCGTTGGGAATATTTAGCGGCCAACTCTACTTGGCCGTACACTAAACTCACAGGGATCTCCTTCCCATCGGGCCCCACAGGTCCGACCTCGGCCATGTGGTTGGGATCCGCCTTCTTGTACCGCGTCTTCACCATGGCCCAGGCATCCCTGGCACCTTGGCGGCAGGCCAAAATCTTCCATAAACGGAAGCGCTGCCGCGCTCCCTGAAGCTTCTCCGCAAGCTCTCCAAGGCCCTCGAGTAGGGAGAGGGACGGCCACAAGGCCTGGACGACGCCGCTCATTGCATGCCGAACTCGTTCGAGCAGTTGCACCAGCTCGGGAAGTTGATCACCCGTTGATACAGGCATCTCCTCCGCAGGGCGACCTGTGAATACACCTACAGACATATTTTTGTCAATTGACTTCCTCACCGGACTCTTCTTTTCAAAGGAGTTCGCTCAAGCACTTACTATAGATGCCGCGACGAAGCCGCTGATTCTCCTTCACGAAGCCAGACAGCTCGGCCCGAACACCTTTCAGCTCTTCTCCAAGCTGGGCGTGGGCATCCTGGAGCTTGTTCCTTTCCTGCTGCACCCTCGTTAGCACCCTCTCGCCGGCGTTCAGCTGGCGCAGTAGTTCTTGCCTGTCCGGATCCTGTCCGGCACCACCTGCAATGTCATTGTTAGACTTACACGCATGCCGCACACCGATTATCTTTTTGAAAGAATGTGTTACCAGGAGGGGTCTCTGTGTTTCCTCCTGCGGCAGCTAGTGCGGCCTCAAGTTGGGCCTTGCACTCTTGTAGCTCCTGGGACAATCGGGTATTCTTCTCTGTAAGATCCTGCATATCAAATGATCCTTAAATCAGTTATTCCAACTACTTTAAGTCTCGGGGGCTACTGGCATATACTACTATTAAAATCTCTTACCCGTATGTCCTTTACGTACTGCTCCGCGGCTCTGGTCAAACCATCTTGAGCAGCACGGAGGTGCGCGTCCCCCGCATTAAAGGCGTTCAACGCCTCAGGGGAGAAGCACGCGTCACGAAAAGCTGTCCGGCGGCGCCTATGGTTCATGGCACTCTCCACCTCAGACCTGGTGGCGGACAGTCTGTCGGCATCCTCCGTTGGAGGAGTATCCGGCTCGCGCCTTGCGCTCGCCTCCCCCTCCAGACCAGGTGTTGGAGCCTGGCTGGCAGAGGCTGGGTTGGCAACCTCTACGCCCACAGTCCGGCGGGCACTCTTTCTCCTGCAAAGGTCATGAGCATTCAAAACACTTCTTAGGAAGTTCGTCCTAAAATACAACCGCGAGCTATACCGTTGCGGCGATGTTTCGATCCGCGCCGCACTCCTCTTCCGCCTGCTGGGCCGGACTGACCCTTGTTGGCCAGCCGCCGCGGGTTCAGCTTCCTGCCTTGAAGGTACCTCCTGCGAGACACCATTGTATACGGTGGTCAGAAATGTGCAAGGACGAAAATAATGGTGTCAGGACTTCGATCACAATCACCTGGGGAGCAGGAGATAGGCCGGGGTAGTCAGCCGTAATGGCAACTAGAGCATTATCCATGCTGAGCTGGTGAAACACCCCGTCAATTAGCTCCATCTTTATGTCTGGATCCTCTTCGGAGGACGGATCAAGGGATCTTTCTGGATCCTCAGGCTGTGGAGCCGGGCTATGTATGCTCTCCACAGTCCGACGCAGATCCTACGTAAAAACCATAAAGTAAGGTACTTAACTTTGAAAGCGTGGGTCGGATAAATGAACGTCCGCTTACCCAGCTTCGAGGGTTGTTCATGGAGAACCCATTCAATGGGCTCGTCTGGAGAAAGTCTTCCTTCTCCCCCTTGTATAAGTCGGACAGAATCTTCACCAGATCTTCAGCCGATCCCGGCCCTTGGCGGCCATGACGAGTGGCATCATTCTCTCCGTTGAAATCCCACATGGGGTGGCCCCTGTATTGCAGTGCCTGCACCCCCCGCATGATGCACGTGGCCGTGACTCCAATCATGGTCAGTCCGGAATGTACCAGTAACCTTATCTGGCCCATCAAATAATGGACGCTCTTGTCTTCCTCCAGCTGGGGGCTCCGCGGACGCCAACTCAGGCGTTTCTTCAGAGGAGCATTACTGAACTCCGGGAGGCCGATCTGAACAGGGTCCGGCAGCGGAGCGTCTTCTACGTAAAACCATTCGGAAGGCCAGTCTTTGGACGCCTTCTTAGGGGTTCCGGATGGATATCCGGTCTGCGCCATATTTCGGCACCGCCCACTTGATATATGGACCCCTCGTGAGAGCAGGGTACGAGGCAAAATAACCTCTTCCATAGCACAAAATGGGGCTCGATGCCCAGAAATAGCTCGCAAAGAGCTACGAAGCCCGCTATATGCAGAATCGAGGCGGGCGTGAGGTGATGGAGCTGGAGTCCGTAGAACTCCAGGAGCCCGCGGAGGAACGGATGTACAGGAAATCCGAGCCCCCTTATCAGATAGGGGACGAAGCGTACCTGCTCCCCTTTGTTGGGACTTGGGGTAGCCTCCGCTTGCTTCCCACCTTTGTAGGTGGCCAGCCCGGCTCGAACCGGAACCATAAAGGCCAGAGGAAGATATCCCTCCGCTTGGAGCATTACTAGCTCGTTGTGAGGGACAGAACATCTCCTCCAATCTCCTGGCAGAGGGCTGGGAGCGCGAGAGGAGGAGCCGCGTCGACGGTCCATGATGGAATGGATTTTTGGTCAGAGGCGCTCCGATGAGTACTCGCGGAAGGAAGATGGTGTGATTTGGATCTGGATTCTTGCCTCTCTTATAGGCAGATTATTTGCGCAGCTAGGGGGTAAAACATAAAAGATACCCTGGCTTTTCGCATTCGTGCGACGCATGGAAGAAGGCCATTATTGGCCGTGGAAGCCAAGGAACGCAACGTTTACAAAAGAGCCGGACACTGTTCGGCAGGTACATGGAACTTAAAGGAGAACCCGCCTTGCAACGCCGAAGACTATATACGCGCTGGACTTATCGTCATTGAAGCCTGGTTCGAGGGCTACTGAGGGAGCCCTGGACTAGGGGGTGTCCGGACAGCCGGACTATCATCGTCAGCCGGACTCCAAGACTATGAAGATACAAGATTGAAGACTTCGTCCCGTGTCCGGATGGGACTTTCCTTGGCGTGGAAGGCAAGCTTGGCGATACGGATATGTAGATCTCCTACCATTGTAACCGACTCTATGTAACCCTAGCCCTCTCCGGTGTCTATATAAACCGGAGGGTTTTAGTCCGTAGGACAACACAACCATTACAACAATCATACCATAGGCTAGCTTCTAGGGTTTAGCCTCCTTGATCTCGTGGTAGATCCACTCTTGTACTACCCATATCATCAATATCAATCAAGCAGGAGTAGGGTTTTACCTCCATCGAGAGGGCCCGAACCTGGGTAAAAACATCGTGTCCCTTGTCTCCTGTTACCATCCGCCTAGACGCACAGTTCGAGACCCCCTACCCGAGATCCGCCGGTTTTGACACCGACACCCTCATGATAGACAGCACGGCTATAGTAAGCAGCCACCAACTAGCCGGCAGGGCCCACTGGGCGGCGGGCCCCAGTAGTCGGCGGAGAAGCCGGAGGCTGGAGACGCTGACAATCGGGCCCCAGCAGCCAGCCCGATTACCATTGTACCCCTGGGGGGCGGGCCTATATAAGCCCCCCAGTCCACCCATGCAAAGGGTTCCAACTGTGATAGAACTAGCCAGTTACCTAGGGCAGGGAAGAGCTAGCCTTGCCTTCTCCTACCTCTAGACACAGCTCAAGGAGCACCTTCTATCACTAGTGCCTTAGTGATCATGCGGAGACCCCGCAGAGCAGGAGTTAGGGTATTATCTCCACGGAGAGCCCCCAACCTGGGTAAAGTTCATCGGCGTACGTGTCTACGCCTTATCCCGCTTCCAGGCACCGGTGATGTTCTACTTGCTCCCACCATGATAAGCCATCCTTTGGCATATGTCGCACCCAACCCCCGACAATAGACAAAGTAGAGATTAAGTGGAGTGTTAGAAATTAATTAATACATAATTAATTGTGTGGATAATCTCGAGGTTATTTTTTTGAAGCTAAATGCCCATCGGCACTTTATTCATCAGGCGCTAGCATGTCTGACTGTAGGAAACCAGTCAACCAACCAGAGATTGTTTCGTACAATTGCTGAATAACAGAATGATGTAAAGCAAGCCTAGCTAAGCGGTGAGCCACCAAGTTTGTATGGCGACTTTAAAACCGCAGCTTGAATCCCCGAAACAGAACACTCATCTCCTTCATCTCTCTTATAAGGTGGAATCCGCTAGACTTCTTTGGTATCCCCTAAAGACGTTGTATCTCCTGACAGTCTGTCTGGATCACCACATGCTGGAGTCCCATCCCATGCGCCAAAGATAGTGCACTTCTGCACACGAGGAGTTCAATCACTACAAAAAATACACTTCCGTGATGATACGTGTTTGTCACAGTAGGTAGCGTTTTTTGTCATGCATGTACATCCATGACAAATTTATGACAGAATCAAGATAGTCATACCTATGCTGTCGTAGAAGTGTTCGATGACATTACCAAAATTATCATCACGGAAGTGTCCACTTCCATGACGATAAATTGTGCGTCATAGAAGTGCTTTCATCAAGGGTGACCGACACGTGGCATCCACCATAACGGAATGCCGTTAAGCTATCGGGTCGGGTTTTGGATCCAATAACCCATTAACAGCCCCGACCAATGGGGATTTTCCACGTGTAAAATCATCATTGGCTGGAGGAAACACGTGTTGGCTCATCGTTGGGACAGATGTCATCCACTCATTGGACATAAGGCACCTATGATACGTCGACACGTGGCACGGCCCAACAGAGGCCCATTCCTGTGAAAAGGCTGGCCCATTTGACTTGGTCAAAAGGTGACGGGTCGACCCATGGAAAGCCTGTTAACGGCCTGTTCGCATATAGCCCATTTACAGCCCGCTAACCCAAGGCTCGTTACGCCCTATCCGAATTAGGCCCAGTAGCGTCATCTGGGCCATCCAATATGATTCCAGTCTGTTTTCACTTCTGGCCCATATATGGCCCATGACGACTTTCGGCCCATATGAGGTCCTATGTAACTCTTGGCCTATTAACGGCCCGTGGTGAAACTGGCCCGCGATGAACAGTGTATTACTTTAGACCCATTAACGGCCCGTGGTGAAACTGGCCCGTAATGAATAGTGTATCGCATTATACCCATTAAGGGCCTGTTATTCAGTTGGGCCGTTTACAACCCATGTTATCTTTCAGCATTCGGTTACTTACGGCCCGTTACTGTCATTTTCTGCTTGTGGGCCAAATTCAGCCCGTCGTTACAGTCGGCCCGTTTGTGGCCCGTCAGTCTGTTGGGCCATTTTCATAGAATCACCAAATACGGCCTATTAATGGCCCATTATGGTCAGCCAATAAAACGTACGATTTCCATTATAGGCCCGTCTACGGCCCATTAAAGGCTAGTACAAGACCCATAAATGAGTCGGCGGCCCATGGATCCTACGTTATGTAGAAGGCCCATGGATCCTACGTGACGTAGAAGGCCCATGGACACTGCGAGACGTAGAAGGCCCATGGATCCTGCGAGACGTAGAAGGCCCATGGATCCTACGAGATGTAGAAGGCCCATGGATCCTACGAGACGTAAAAGCCCATGGTCAGGCGAGTTGGCCCCCATTTGAACGATATAACATATTCAAAGAATTATCCTACTCAATACTATCACCTCTAAAAATCATACACTATACATCAAAGAGATCAAGGCATAGAAAGGTAGAATAATCCTACACTATACAATAAAGAAATTATAGCCGATTATACCCACTGGGCATTATGGTACGGCACAGGTGATAATAAAGCATACACAAATAGCAAATTACACACACTAGGCAAATATGGCTCATACATCATGGACACGCATTAACTTAACTCCATTTGAACTATAATCTCTTTAAAAAATAGGATTGGCCGGATTCAGATAGCACAAATTTCAGTCTGCAAAATCTCCAATTCCTTCATGGTCACCTCAGTGTCCTGTTTCATTTTTTGACTCCTGCATCTAATACCTGCATGTCCAGTCTCAACTTGTTGATTATACGTTGACAATCATGTACGCGTTGTCTTGCCACCTCTATTTGATGCTCGAGAACATCAGCACATTCCAATTCCAATCCATAATCATTTGGTAACGGCCATGCCGCACTGCTCGCAGATTTTTGTGTTGATGTCACTTCATCCTGAAATGTTTTTGTAAGTACACATGACTAGGGCAAAAATATAGTTACAACAGTGAAGCGAACAAGACACTATTTTGTACTACATGGCTAAACAGGACTAACAATAATGTTACACGTCACTTTCACAAAAAAATGTTACACGTCATGAAGCATAAGCAGGTGATATTTTAAAAATGATCAAAAAGATAGTCTGTGCAACCTGATACAGAAATCCCTCTTAGCTCACCAGAGGAGCATGATGTTGGGGCCCAATCAAAAACACAGACAAGTTACAAATTTAGACAGCACGTTGCGTACAAGTAAGCAAGCAGTTGGCCATTCTGTACCTTAATTAAAGTCTTAGGGAGCATAATGAACAGCAGAGGGTTTCATACAAACATACTACAGCAGGCAAAACTATGCAATCATTAGCATAGTATAAACTAGATTGTGAGCCTCATGCAATAATAGTTGGTTAATAGACTTCAAAGCTTCAGACACACTTCAGCAGAGTAATTAAATGGTAAGTGAAGGAAATATGCCCTAGAGGCAATAATAAAGTTATTATTTGTTTCCTCATATCATGATAAATGTTTATTATTCATGCTAGAATTGTATTAACCGGAAACATGATACATGTGTGAATACATAGACAAACATATAGTCACTAGTATGCCTCTACTTGACTAGCTCATCAATCAAAGATGGTTATGTTTCCTAACCATAGACATGTGTTGTCATTTGATTAATGGGATCACATCATTAGGAGAATGATGTGATTGACATAACCCACTCTGTTAGCCTAGCACTTGATCGTTTAGTATGTTGCTATTGCTTTCTTCATGACTTATACATGTTCCTGTAACTATGAGATTATGCAACTCCCGTTTACCAGAGGAACACTTTGGGTGCTACCAAATGTCACAACGTAACTGGGTGATTATAAAGGAGCACTACAGGTGTCTCCAAAGGTACATGTTGGGTTGGCGTATTTCAAGATTAGGTTTTGTCACTCCGATTATCGGAGAGGTATCTCTGGGCCCTCATGGTAGTGCACATCAATATAAGCCTTGCAAGCAATGTAGCTAAATGAGTTAGTTACGAAATGATGCATTACGTAACGAGTAAAGAGACTTGCCAGTAACGAGATTGAACTAGGTATTGGATACTGACGATCGAATCTCGGGCAAGTAATATACCGATGACAAAGGGAACAACGTATGTTGTTATGCGGTTTGACAGATAAAGATCTTCGTAGAATATGTAGGAGCCAATATGAGCACCCAGGTTCCGCTATTGGTTATTGACCGAGAATAGTTCTAGGTCATGTCTACATAGTTCTCGAACCCGTAGGGTCCGCACGCTTAACGTTACGATGACAGTTTTATTATGAGTTTATAAGTTTTGATGTACCGAAGTTTGTTCGGAGTCCCGGATGTGATCACGGACATGACGAGGAGTCTCGAAATGGTCGAGACATCAAGATTGATATATTGGAAGCCTATATTTGGATATCGAAATGGTTCCGGGTGAAATCGGGATTTTACCGGAACACCGGGGGTTACCAGAACCCTCCCGGGGGTTAATGGGCCTTAGTGGGCCATGAGGGAGAAGAGGAGGGCCGGCCAGGGCAGGCCGCACGCCCCCTCGCCCCAAGTCCGAATAGGACAAGGAAGGGGGGGCGGCGCCCCCCTTTCCTCTTTCCCCTCCCCCCTTTCCTTCTCGACCAAGGCAAGAAGGGGGAGTCCTACTCCCGGCGGGAGTAGGACTCCTCCAGGCGCACCCCTAGGGGGCCGGCCGCACCTCCCCCCTCCCTCCTTTATATACGGGGGCAGGGGGGCACCCTAGAACACACAAGTTGATCTTCAAGATCGTTCCTTAGCCGTGTGCGGTGCCCCCCTCCACCATATTCGACCTCGGTCATATCATCGCGGAGTTTAGGCGAAGCCCTGCGCCGGTAGAACATCATCATCGTCACCACGCCGTCGTGCTGACGGAACTCATCCCCGACACTTTGCTGGATCGGAGTCCGGGGATCGTCATCGAGCTGAACGTGTGCTGAACTCGGAGGTGCCGTATGGTCGCTACTTGGATCGGTCGGATCGTGAAGACGTACGACTACATCAACCGCGTTGTCATAACGCTTCCGCTTACGGTCTACGAGGGTACGTGGACAACACTCTCCCCTCTCGTTGCTATGCATCACCATGATCTTGCGTGTGCGTAGGATTTTTTTTGAAATTACTACGTTCCCCAACAGTGGCATCCGAGCCAGGTTTTATGTGTAGATGTCATATGCATGAGTAAAACACAAGTGAGTTGTGGGTGATACAAGTCATACTGCTTGCCAGCATGTCATACTTTGGCTCAGCGGTATTGTGAGATGAAGCGGCCCGGACCGACATTACGCGTACGCTTACGCGAGACTGGTTTCACCGTTACGAGCACTCGTTCTTAAAGGTGACTGGCGGGTGTCTGTCTCTCTCACTTTAGCTGAATCGAGTGTGGCTACGCCCGGTCCTTGCGAAGGTTAAAACATCACTAACTTGACGAACTATCGTTGTGGTTTTAATGCGTAGGTAAGAACAGTTCTTGCTCAGCCCGTAGCAGCCACGTAAAATTTTCAACAACAAAGTAGAGGACGTCTAACTTGTTTTTGCAGGGCTTGTTGTGATGTGATATGGTCAAGACGTGATGCTATATTTTATTGTATGAGATGATCATGTTTTGTAACCGAAGTTATCAGCAACTGGCAGGAGCCATATGGTTGTCGCTTTATTGTATGAAATGCAAACGCCCTGTAATTGCTTTACTTTATCACTAAGCGGTAGCGATAGTCGTAGAAGCAATAGATGGCGTAACGACAACGATGCTACGATGGAGATCAAGGTGTCGC
The DNA here is from genome assembly GCF_002162155.2 of Triticum dicoccoides. Lineage (NCBI taxonomy): Eukaryota > Viridiplantae > Streptophyta > Magnoliopsida > Poales > Poaceae > Triticum > Triticum dicoccoides. The sequence continues at coordinate 644,399,500 of NC_041389.1, forward strand.
GCCGGTGACGATGGTTATCACGACGGTGCTTTGAAGATGGAGATCACAAGCACAAGATGATGATGGCCATATCATATCACTTATATTGATTGCATGTGATGTTTATCCTTTATGCATCTTATCTTGCTTTGATTGACGGTAGAATTTTAAGATGATCTCTCACTAAAATTATCAAGAAGTGTTCTCCCTGAGTATGCACCGTTGTGAAAGTTCTTCGTGCTGAGACACCACGTGATGATCGGGTGTGATAGGCTCTACGTTCAAATACAACGGGTGCAAAACAGTTGCACACGCGGAATACTCAGGTTAAACTTGACGAGCCTAGCATATAACAGATATGGCCTCGGAACACGGAGACCGAAAGGTCGAGCGTGAATAATATAGTAGATATGATCAACATATTGATGTTCACCGTTGAAACTACTCCATCTCACGTGACGATCGGACATGGTGTAGTTGATATGGATCACGTAATCACTTAGGGGGATGTCTATCTAAGTGGGAGTTCTTAAGTAATATGATTAATTGAACTTAAATGAACCTAGTACCTGATAGTATTTTTCTTGTCTATGTTTGTTGTAGATAGATGGCTCGTGCTGTTGTTCCATTGAATTTTAATGCGTTCCTTGAGAAAGCAAAGTTGAAAGATGATGGTAGCAATTACACGGACTGGGTCCGTAACCTGAGGATTATCCTCATTGCTGCATAGAAGAATTACGTCCTGGAAGCACCGCTGGGTGCCAGGCCTACTGCTGATGCAACTGACGACGTTAAGAGCGTGTGGCAGAGCAAAGCTGATGAATACTCGATAGTTCAGTGTGCCATGCTTTACGGCTTAGAACCGGGTCTTCAACGATGTTTTGAACGTCATGGAGCATATGAGATGTTCCAGGAGTTGAAGTTAATATTTCAAGCAAATGCCCGGATTGAGAGATATGAAGTCTCCAATAAGTTCTATAGCTGCAAGATGGAGGAGAATAATTCCGTCAGTGAACACATACTCAAAATGTGTTGGTATAATAATCACTTGATTCAACTGGGAGTTAATCTTCCTGATGATAGTGTCATTGGCAGAATTCTTCAATCACTGCCACCAAGCTACAAGAGCTTCGTGATGAACTATAATATGCAAGGGATGGACAAGACTGTTCCCGAGCTCTTCGCAATGCTAAAAGCCGCGGAGGTAGAAATCAAGAAGGAGCATCAAGTGTTGATGGTCAACAAGACCACCAGTTTCAAGGAAAAGGGCAAAGGGAAGAAGAAGGGGAACTTCAAAAAGAACAGCAAACAAGTTGTTGCTCAAGAGAAGAAACCCAAGTCTGGACCTAAGCCTGAAACTGAGTGCTTCTACTGCAAGCAGACTGGACACTGGAAGCGGTCTGGCCCAAGTATTTGGCGGATAAGAAGGATGGAAAGTGAACAAAGGTATATGTGATATACATGTTATTAATGTGTACCTTACTAATGCTCGCAGTAGTACCTGGGTATTTGATACTGGTTCTATTGCTAATATTTGCAACTCGAAACAGGGACTACGGATTAAGCGAAGATTGGCTAAGGACGAGGTGACGATGCGCATGGGAAATGGTTCCAAAGTCGATGTGATCGCGGTCGGCACGCCACCTCTACATCTACCACCGGGATTAGTTTTAGACCTAAATAATTGTTATTTGGTGCCAGCGTTGAGCATGAACATTATATCTGGATCTTGTTTGATGCGAGACGGTTATTCATTTAAGTCAGAGAATAATGCTTGTTCTATTTATATGAGTAATATCTTTTATGGTCATGCACCCTTGAAGAGTGGTCTATTTTTATTGAATCTTGATAGTAGTGATACACATATTCATAGTGTTGAAGCCAAAAGATGCATAGTTGATAATGATAGTGCAACTTATTTGTGGCACTGCCGTTTAGGTCATATCGGTATAAAGCGCATGAAGAAACTCCATACTGATGGGCTTTTGGAAGCACTTAATTATGAATCACTTGGTACTTGCGAACCGTGCCTCATGGGGAAGATGACTAAAACACCGTTCTCCAGAACTATGGAGCGAGCAACTGATTTGTTGGAAATCATACATACTGATGTTTGTGGTCCAATGAATGTTGAGGCTCGCGGCGGGTATCGTTATTTTCTCACCTTCACAGATGATTTAAGCAGATATGGGTATATCTACTTAATGAAACACAAGTCTGAAACATTTGAAAAGTTCAAAGAATTTTAGAGTGAAGTGGAAAATCATCGTAACAAGAAAATAAAATTTCTACGATCTGATCGTGGTGGAGAATATTTGAGTTACGAGTTTGGTTTACATTTGAAGCAATGCGGAATAGTTTCACAACTCACACCACCCGGAACACCACAATGAAATGGTGTGTCCGAACATCGTAATCGTACTTTACTGGATATGGTGCGATCTATGATGTCTCTTACTGATTTGCCGCTATCGTTTTGGGGTTATGCTTTAGAGACGACCGCATTCACGTTAAATAGGGCACCATCAAAATCCATTGAGACGCCGCCTCATGAACTGTGGTTTGGCAAGAAACCAAAGTTGTCGTTTCTTAAAGTTTGGGGCTGCGATGCTTATGTGAAGAAACTTTAACCAGATAAACTCGAACCCAAATCGGAGAAATGTGTCTTCATAGGATACCCAAAAGAGACTATTGGGTACACCTTCTATCACAGATCTGAGGGCAAGATTTTCATTGCTAAATTCGGATCCTTTCTAGAGAAGGAGTTTCTCTCGAAAGAAGTGAGTGGGAGGAAAGTAGAACTTGATGAGGTAACTATACCTGCTCCCTTATTGGAAAGTAGTTCATCACAAGAACCGGTTCCTGTGACAACTACACCAATTAGTGAGGAAGCTAATGATATTGATCATGAAACTTCGGATCAAGTTTCTGCTGAACCTTGTAGGTCTACCAGAGTAAGATCCGCACCAGAGTGGTACGGAAATCCTATTCTAGAGGTCATGTTACTTGACCATGACGAACCTACGAACTATGAGGAAGCGATGATGAACCCAGATTCCGCAAAATGGCTAGAGGCCATGAAATCTGAGATGGGATCCATGTATGAGAACAAAGTATGGACTTTGGTTGACTTGCCCGTTGATCGGCAAGCCATTGAGAATAAATGGATCTTTAAGAAGAAGACTGACGCTGATGGTAATGTAACTATCTATAAAGCTCGACTTGTTGCAAAAGGTTTTCGACAAGTTCAAGGGGTTGACTACTATGAGACTTTCTCACCCGTAGCGATGCTTAAGTCTGTCCGAATCATGTTAGCAATTGTTGCATTTTATGATTATGAAATTTGGCAAATGGATGTCAAAACTGCATTCTTGAATGGATTTCTGGAAGAAGAGTTGTATATGATGCAACCAGAAGGTTTTGATGATCCAAAAGGTGCTAACAAAGTGTGCAAGCTCCAGCGATCCATTTATGGACTGGTGCAAGCATCTCGGAGTTGGAATAAACGCTTTGATAGTGTGATCAAAGAATATGGTTTTATACAGACTTTTGGAGAAGCCTGTATTTACAAGAAAGTGAGTGGGAGCTCTATAGCATTTCTGATATTATATGTAGATGACATACTATTAATTGGAAATGATATAGAATTTCTGGATAGCATAAAGGGATACTTGAATAAAAGTTTTTCTATGAAAGACCTCGGTGAAGCTGCTTACATATTGGGCATCAAGATTTATAGAGATAGATCAAGACACTTAATAGGACTTTCACAAAGCACATACCTTGATAAAGTTTTGAAAAAGTTCAAAATGGATCAGGCAAAGAAAGGGTTCTTGCCCGTACTACAAGGTGTGAAGTTGAGTCAGACTCAATGCCCGACCACAACAGAAGATAGAGAGAAAATGGAAGATGTTCTCTATGCTTCAGCCATAGGCTCTATCATGTATGCAATGCTGTGTACCAGACCTGACGTGTGCTTAGCAATAATCTTGGCAGGAAGGTACCAAAGTAATCCAGGAGTGGATCACTGGACAGCGGTCAAGAACATCCTGAAATACCTGAAAAGGACTAAGGATATGTTTCTCGTATATGGAGGTGACAAAGAGCTAGTCGTAAATGGTTACGTCGATGCAAGCTTTGACACTGATCCATACGATTCTAAATCGCAAACCGGGTACGTGTTTTTATTAAACGGTGAAGCTGTAAGTTGGTGCAGTTCTAAACAAAGCGTCGTGGCGGGATCTACATGTGAAGCGGAGTACATAGCTGCTTCGGAAGCAGCAAATGAAGGAGTCTGGATGAAGGAGTTCATTTCTGATCTAGGTGTCATACCTAGTGCATCGGGACCAATGAAGATCTTCTGTGACGATACTGGTGCAATTGCCTTGGCAAAGGAATCCAGATTTCACAAGAGGACCAAGCACATCAAGAGACACTTCAATTCCATCCGGGAATAAGTCCAGGTGGGGGACATAGAGATTTGCAAGATACATACGGACCTGAATGTTGCAGACCCGTTGACTAAGCCTCTTTCACGAGCAAAACATGATCAGCACCAAGACTCCATGAGTGTTAGAATCATTACTGTGTAAACTAGATTATTGACTCTAGTGCAAGTGGGAGACTGAAGGAAATATGCCCTAGAGGCAATAATAAAGTTATTATTTATTTCCTCATATCATGATAAATGTTTATTGTTCATGCTAGAATTGTATTAACCGGAAACATGATAGATGTGTGAATACATAGACAAACATATAGTCACTAATATGCCTCTACTTGACTAGCTCATCAATCAAAGATGGTTATGTTTCCTAACCATAGACATGTTTTGTCAGTTGATTAATGGGATCACATCATTAGGAGAATGATGGGATTGACATGACCCACTCCATTAGCCTAGCACTTGATCATTTAGTATGTTGCTATTGCTTTCTTCATGACTTATACATGTTCCTGTAACTATGAGATTATGCAACTCCCGTTTACCGGAGGAACACTTTGGGTGCTACCAAACGTCACAACGTAACTGGGTGATTATAAAGGAGCACTATAGGTGTCTCGAAAGGTACATGTTGGGTTGGCATATTTCGAGATTAGGTTTTGTCACTCCGATTATCGGAGAGGTATCTCTGGGCCCTCTCAGTAATGCACATCAATATAAGCCTTGCAAGCAATGTAGCTAAATGAGTTAGTTACGGAATGATGCATTACGTAACGAGTAAACAGACTTGCCGGTAACGAGATTGAACTTGGTATTGGATACCGACGATCGAATCTCGGGCAAGTAACATACCGACGACAAAGGGAACAATGTATGTTGTTATGCGGTTTGACCGATAAAGATCTTCGTAGAATATGTAGGATCCAAATGAGCATCCAGGTTCCGCTATTGGTTATTGACCGAGAATAGTTCTAGGTCATGTCTACATAGTTCTCGAACCCGTAGGGTCCGCACGCTTAACGTTATGATGAAAGTTTTATTATGAGTTTATAAGTTTTGATGTACCGAAGTTTGTTCGGAGTCCCGGATGTGATCATGGACATGATGAGGAGTCTCGAAATGGTCGAGACATAAAGATTGATATATTTGAAGCCTATATTTGGATATCGGAATGGTTCCGGGTGAAATCGGGATTTTACCGGAATACCGGGGGGTTACCAGAACCCTCCCAGGGGTTAATGGGCCTTAGTGGGCCATGAGGGAGAAGAGGAGGGCTGGCCAGGCCAGGTCGCGCGCCCCCTCCCCCCTAGTCCGAATAGGACAAGGAAGGGGGGGGGCGGCGCCCCCCTTTCCTATTTCCCTTCCCCCTTTCCTTCTCCTCCAAGGCAAGAAGGGGGAGTCCTACTCCCGGCGGGAGTTGGACTCCTCCAGGTGCACCCCTAGGGGGCCGGCCGCACCTCCCCCTCCCTCCTTTATATACGGGGGCAGGGGGCACCCTAGAACACACAAGTTGATCTTCAAGATCGTTCCTTAGCCGTGTGCGGTGCCCCCCTCCACCATATTCCACCTCGGTCATATCGTCGCGGAGTTTAGGCGAGGCCCTGCGCCGGTAGAACATCATCATTGTCACCACGCCGTCGTGCTGACGGAATTCATCCCCGACACTTTGCTGGATCAGAGTCCGGGGATCGTCATCGAGCTGAACGTGTGTTGAACTCGGATGTGCCATACGTTCGGTACTTGGATCGGTCGGATCGTGAAGACGTACGACTACATCAACCGCGTTGTCATAACGCTTCCGCTTACGGTCTCCGAGGGTACGTGGACAACACTCTCCCCTCTCGTTGCTATGCATCACCATGATCTTGCGTGTGCGTAGGAAATTTTTTGAAATTACTACATTCCCCAACAGTAAGGCCTTTAATTATGTTAACTAATAGTGATACAAGTACCGAACATCAGGCACAATTATTGGGGCATCTCATTAAGTGAGGACAAATAAAGCAATTGAAAAGAGAAAATTAACTATGCCCGAAACAAACAAGGAATTGAACTGTTGAGTTGCATACAGTGACTTACCTTAGCAGGTTGAAGAGGCTTAGCGCAGCTCCTACTTCTCTTGCAAGGCTCCCTCCTAACATCTTGTACTTGGAAATCCTCCATCTTATCTTCATTGCACCCCCTCTGCAAGGTGACACAAACTAGTTACTTGTCTCCTTGGAAGATAAATATGCATACTTTCCAGTCTGTGAACACAAAAGGATGAGATTATAACAAAACGACACCACATAATGAAACATGCCGCATCTCTTGCACTTGCACACAATGAAATGAGCATTTACTATGTCTGCACTATGTAAAAACTAGGCATACCTTTGAACTGGATCTCCAGGTACTCTTGGAGAGCCTACTGTAGTGTACAACCAAACCTTTATTCACCTATGAGTTAGACAAGGCCCCACTACAGCAGCCCTTAGTGTTTAAATCGTTGACAAGCTCTGTTAGAGTGTTAGGTCAAGAACAGCAAGTAATCAAAGCAAACAGTCCTAGTATGGCTGGCTGATGCAAACAAGCAATTGAATAGATGTGTGAGCAAATCTTACATATCAAGAAAAGAAGCAAAGAAGGAGGCTTAAAGACCATCACTCGACTGACCAGATTTAAGGGGCATTTAAACATCATGTGCAACGTATGAACTAACATAAACATTGCATATTCCAGATTCTACAATGGAATGCACATGTATTAGGTTATGCCACGTATGATGATGCCAAAATGTACAGATAGCAGGCAGGAGTGATTCATCATTGCACGCACAATTGAATTGCAGGTTAAGGGCCAGTTCGATTCCGCCTTTTCAGGGTATATTGTCAAAATAAGCCATAAAAGATGTAAAGAAGTCATTTTTGAGTTATGGGCTTGGGTTTAACTAATTTCGCTTTGGAGGGGGGTGTTTCGGGTAGAACCTCACTAAAAATTGAAGTGAAGGGGAATAGTGAATTGACTCTGTTGTCTGCCTAAATTACACTCAAAATGCAACTGCTGATGCCTGTGTCACACCTGACCCTCAAGTAAAAACAAACACACAAGCATTCAATGCCCTACCCGCTTGCATCTCCTCTCCCCTTTCCCTCTACCTCGATCCCCTGCGTGCAGCACTAGGGTTCCTCCAGCGAGCCGTCGCCACTGGTCCCATCTGGCCTGGTCCTCGACGATGCTATGTCCAGCTAGGCTACATGGCCGGCAGATAGGGGCAAATATCCCTGGCTGCTCCTCCCTCTTGCGCCGCCCCTCATTCTCATGGTCTCCAGCAGCTGCTCCACTGTGGTTCGTCCAACGCACTACTCCAGCGGGTGCTGCACAACTACGGCTAATGCCACACTGCGGCAGAAGGCACCTTGTTCCCCCTCCCCTCCCCCCAGGCCATGGCCTTGAGGTGCTGTTGAAGGATGAGCTCATCCAACAAGGTGAGGATCTCCTCTGATTTTTTGCCAAATTTTCATTCTGATCCACTATACGATGAATTGCTATGAGCTGCTTCTGCTGCTGCTATATGATGCATTGCTATGAGCTGCTCCTGCAGCTGCTATATGATGAATTGCTATGAGCTGCTGCTACTGTATGATGAGTTGCTATGAGCTGCTGCTGCTATATGATGAATTGCTATGAGCTGCTGCTGCTATATGATGAGTTGCTACAAGCTGCTCATGTTGCTGCTATATGATGAATTGCTATGAGCTGCTCCTGCTGCTGCTATATGATGAATTGCTATGAGCTGCTGCTGGTATATGATGAATTGCAGACTTCTATTGCTGTATGATGAGTTCCTATGAGCTGATGTTGCTATATGATGAGTTGCTACAAGTTGCTCCTGCTGCTGCTATATGATGAATTGCTATGAGCTGCTCCTGCTGCTGCTATATGATGAATTGCTATGAGCTGCTGCTGGTATATGATGAATTGCAGACTACTGCCGCTATATGATGAGTTGCTATGAGCTGCTGATGCTGCTATATGATGCTTTCAGGTGGTGCTGCTATATGATAATAACCAGCCACTTGGACCATCGCATTTCAACAAATAATTGTTCTTCATTTAAATGTGGGTCATGCGTTCTTTGTTTAAATTAGGCAATGGGATCTCTATGGAAAACATTGACCAAAGTAGATTGTGCCAAGTAGATGGTATCTTTGTATTTGCATTTTGAGCATATAGTGATGGTCCGTTTTCATATCATATTAATTACTGCACTAGGTTCAATTTGTGATGTTTGCAAGTCAAATTAATTTCCATATGTGCAGCAAAATGAAAAATATATATAATGCAATCTAGACTTTCCACTGATCATACCAAAGATAAGCTGAAAACGCAATGAAAATAACTGGTTGGCGTATTACATGGAGCTTAAATTCACAGGTGCTTATTTTCTTAGGATAACTCGTAATAACTGTCCCTAAGAAACTTGGCTAATAGAACTAGCATACAAATAACATGTCACGATGATTGCAATGGAGGAGTGACGTACCATAGCACACTGTATAGGCTCACCGCTGCCTCTCCTTTTTTTGCGATGTTCCATGAAATTGCCACATACATCTTGTACTTTTTCATTGTGTAACCCTATCTGCAAGTTGACACGGCTAATTTCAGACATCTCTACATGATACTACATTGCATATCCCTTGCGCATATTTAAACCACCAATTAACGATTGTGTGCGTACCATATACTAGCCATGACTTTGTATGCTGGACTGGCAGGCACTCTAAGGGAGCCTAATGTAGTGCACTGGAATTCCTACATGCCACCTATGATTTTGTGTAATGTACTGCCCCTGTTCCTAAATATATGTCTTTGTAGAGATTCCAGTATGAACCACATACAGATGTATATAGATGCATTTTCGAGTGTAGATTCACTCATTTTGCTCCGTATGTAGCCTATAGTGGAATCTCTAGAAAGACTTATATTTAGGAACGAAGGTACGAGGTAGTATCATGTATGACATTTACATATCTAATTTAGCAGCCAGTAGTAGAAATCATTGTCTGCACAAAGGGATTACTGGTCGAAAATCCTAGCAAAGCACGCTGGCAGGCACAGAACAATACAAGAGAGAGAGACGCGCTTACAAGATCATAGCAATGCCTCAGTCCAGGATCTTGGTTGGCCAAGCTGTTAGATCCAGAAGAAATATCGTCCTTGTAGTTTTTGCCAGCTGCATAACAGGTAACAGCGACCGGTTAGTATATTTGAAGTACATCGGGCAGGTGATGCTGGACGGGTTTAAAGGTGACAAGTACCTAGGCCGTGGCGGGTGTTTGGCATCTCTCTAGACGGTGGGAATCAGGTTAGAAACGTCGAGGGTGATGATGTTGCGCTGGCTGTCGGGGTCCGGTAAGGAGATCTAGAACCGTCGAGTAGGGTGTTTGTGGAGCGGCTCCGGTAGGGTGGACTACGGTGTGGGCGAAGCGGATCTGTGGCCGTGGACGAGGGCGTAGGTGAAGCTGCTCCGGTGGTTGGGTTAAGGATGGTGTCAATGACGCGGATTTGCGGCCGTGGACGGGGCGTCAGAAGCTGCTCCGGTGGTTGTGTTAAGGATGGTGTCGACGATGCGGATCTGCGGCCATGGACGGGGCATCAGAAGCTGCTCCGGTGGTTGGGTTAAGGTTGGTGTTGACGACGCGGATCTGCGGCAGTGGACGGGGCGTCAGAAGCTGCTCCGGTAGGTTGGATGAGGGTGCGAGGAAGCGGATCTGAGGCCGTGGACTTGTGAGTTGGCAAAGCGGCCCCGGTAGGGTTGAGAATGGTATAGGTGAAGCTACTCGGGTAGGGTTGACGCTGGTGCCGGCGAAGCGGCTCCAGTAGGGTTGAGGAAGGTGTCGGTGAAGCGCCTCCGGTAGGGTTGAGGAAGGTTTCGGCAAAGAGGATCAGAGGCCGTCAACGGGGGCGTCAGTGGGGCGGCTCCGGGGGTGTGGATGAAGCGTCTCCGGTGGGGAGTACGAATGAGCCGCTGCAGATGCGCGGCGGTTCACGAGAGTACTGGCGAAGCAGATCCGGCGCCGTGGACAAGGCCGACACTGAATGGGCTGTGGTACAGTGGTGGATGAGCAGTCTACTTGTTTCTAGGGGAGGTGGGAGGGGTACATGCGGCCACAGAAGCAGATCCGGCGAGGTGGACGCCGCTGGCAGTGAATAGGCTATGGTACGCCGGTGGATGAGCAGTCTAGGGTTTCGAGAGGGGAGGGGAGAAAGGGCGATGAAGTACGGACGGTGTGATGTAAGATGCTCTGGTGCTGTGGAGTTAGTCATTTTTGCGGGAGGAGGGGAGAGGAAATGGGGGTGGCGTGTAGTGGGGGGAACCGGAAGTTACCAAAGCAGCCCCGACCTATCATGTAGATGAGGGCGGTATTGTAACTGTTGGTCTCCGTGCACCAAGGACAAAAGGGGGATTTCGCATGCTAAAGACTAAGGTGGCGGAAATTTTAGAAGGAGGCGGGAGATTTTGCCGCCCGCGGGATCGTTCGTATCCAGTTTCAACTAATTTTGGACCGTGCTAGCGGGAAGGTCATGCTAGACTGTGTACACGGGGCACGCGTCAGCAGTTAATAACTGGTGTGAAGTCCACCCCAGAAAAAAAGACAATAACTCGGGAAGATGCGCCGATAACTTGGACGTTCACACGGGCACGGCCAATCATACGGGTGTAGTGGCGCGTTCACAAAAAAGGGATCAAACGCTCAGCCTATGTATTTCTCGTGTAAATAGATAATTTAATGCCATTGGTTATTTACTTTAAACATAATGCATTGACGTGTTAGTGTAGAGGCGCACAAAAAGAAATGGATATTGTAGTTAGCTACTTAAAAGTGTTACCTCATATGATTACATAGCCTCCATTTCATAAATTGCCTAACCGTTGAATTCATATATGAATATTACATATATATTACTTCAAAATAGAAACTTAAATCATCCAAGACTAATGAATTTGAATGCAAGAGTAACAATGGTGCATGTGCATGATAGCTACATTGGTTGTTTGAAGAAACATCACTGTAACTTTGGCATGCACAACTGAAAAAGGTTTATTTAAATAGAAAAAAATGTGATATGTGAGTGTCCAATCTTTATAGCATTGAATCGATATTGTACCTTTGGCCACGATACGAAGTAGATATTGACTTATGTTCCAGCGATGCACGTCCACGGTTGCTAGATAGTGAGACGTGAATGAATTGTGCAATCTCTCTCACACGCATCCATATCTCATTTCCCTGTGGGCATCGGAATCACACACGCGCACTTCGTGTATTTCTCTCCCTCCGTCAGGGTTAAATTCGTCTTTCTACCCCATCCTACAAGTCTCTCGCACAGAAACACACACGCTCTCTATGTCTAACACGCCCACCCCTTTAATTCTGCCCACCCACAACCACTAATGTCTCAAAGTATAATAATGTCTCTCACACATATGCTATCTACCTATCCCTTAATATAGCTAGATATGTGTCACACAAACTCCTTCTCCCTACTAGCTAGATGCCCATGTGCGTTGCACGGAACATCAAGATGCATTTGTATGAGAAGTTTATCTTGTGGGGGAAAAGGATGAATGAGGGAATGCCTTGTTTGCAAATGCGGAGAGGGGTGTGGGTATCTTTTTGCAAAATTGCCATATTTTCCTTCATGTCCGTCGGATATAAATCGGATGGCCTATATTGCAGGATGGCAGGAACACCATCATCACCAACTCTGTTTTTTATAAGAGTAGAGATATGTGAGTGTCACTGCCCCCTCCCCCCCCCACACACACACTTCCCAAGACCGAAGGAGTAGGGTGACACCTCGATCTTGATACTAATCTATCGACTGGCTTCTCTCTCATACATACACACACACACACTACCCAGCACCGAAGGAGTAGGGTGACACCTCGATCTTGATACTAATCTATCGACTAGATTCTCTCTCAAACATACACACACACACACACTACCCGGCACTGAAGGAG
>NC_041389.1:644412338-644417976 GCF_002162155.2 Triticum dicoccoides
GAAGGCTGACAACTCAATCTGATCATAATCCGTCAATTGGTTTCTCTCTCAAACATTGTGTCTCGGTGCCTCGCTTGGTAGCCCCCTCGATATGTAGACTTCTCGCACGCGCACAACTGTAGTGACGATGACGCTGAACCCAGTGTGCCTTGTTTTTACCGGCCTCATGTGATAGTTTTCACCCTGTTTTCTGTTAATTAACAAGGCAACCTTTTCTTTGTTACTAGTACTAGTGAATCTGAAATCATTCGGGGCAGACATAAAACATATCACTTCAACCGAATTATCACAGCAACTACTTTAAAAGAAATTAGCTAGCTGCCCGTGCGTTGCACGGAACATCAAGATGCATTTGTATGAGTAGTTTATCTTGTGAGAGAAAAGGCTGAATGAGGGAAGGCCTTATTTGCGAACGTGGAGAGACGTGTGGGTATATTTTTGCAAAATTGCCATAGTTTCTTTCCTATCCATTAGATATAAATCTATATTGCAGGATGGCACGCACACCATCATGATCAACTCTGTTTTCTACTCCCTCCGTCCAAAAATACTTGTCATCGAAATGGATAAAATAGATGTATCTACAACTAAAATACGTCTAGATACATTTCCTTTTATCCATTTTGATGACAAGTGTTTCCGGACGGAGGGAGTATTTGTCTTTTTAGAGATTTCAACAAGTGACTATGACCGGACCTTACCAACATACTCAAAAAAGTAGTCCATAATTTTGATGTTACCCTCTTTTCTTGGCGGTGCAGTGCCATCTGGATACCTCATAAATAAATCAAGGAAAAATCTGACCCCTTCCTGAAAAGACATACGTAGCGAAATGAGAGAATCTACACTCTAAAATATGTCTACATACACATCTGTATGTGGTAGTCCATTTGAAATCTGAAAAAGACAAATATTTAGGAACGAATGGAGTATATATAAGAGTAGACATGGAGATATATCTCCAGCATGGTCTACAACAAAAATGTGCTGGGCTGGTTAGCGCCGGATGCTCGCAACGCGATGACATGAGTTTGAATTCTTTCTTTTAACTTTAGATTTGTATATTATATATTACTCTACTTATTTAATATATACTTCTTTTGCTACTGTACTGACAGTGGAACCCCAAGAGTACTTACAATATTAAGGATGGACTTGCTTCTTTTTAACTTTCTATACGAAGCTGTAGCCACCCTGCAAGTCACGTGTACACTGTACATGCAATTAACTTTTTATAGAGGGATAATCATATAGGCAATTAACACAAATGGATTGGATGTCACTCTATTATTTCCAGCATAAAGAGCATCTCCAACGGCAGCCGGCAAATTTCCTCCCGCTTCCTTCCGCGGAGGACGACATCAAACGCCAGCGGCATACATTTTTACAACTCTAACCAACCAGATGAAATTCGTGCAAACACAGACTGATTTCATATAAGCATGAAGGATTTTGTATAAAAAAGCCGGATCTTCATATAAACATGATGGATTTCATTACATTTACATGAACTAAGAGGTGCCAATCCGGCTCTCTTGTATAATTAATACTCCCTCCATCCGGAAATACTTGTCCTAGAAATGGATATATCTATACTTATTTTAGTTCTAAATGGCCGCCCGCGGATCCCTTTGTCTTCCTCATGTCCGTCAAACACTTGCGGGGTCGACGAAGGTCCTCGGAAGAGACGAAGTAGCAAAGAAACCACCTGAATCCGCGGTCGTCGCCTCGGCGGTGGCCTTCATGGGTCCCAAGTGGTGGCGGCCTCCCGTGTTCTACTTCTCCTCGATGATGGCGGCGGACAGGGAGAAGGTGGCCACCGACTAGTCGCTCTCCACGCACCCGGCTTCTGTCTCTGCCTGCATGGCGCTGCCGCAGGCACGGGAGGCGCGCCCATAGACACGGGAGGCGCGACCACCGCAGATACTGGTGGCGCGGTATGACGCGGCAGCGACGGTGCCCGTACCGGCGTGCTCGCCGCCGTGCCGGCGTGGAGCAACTCGCCACTCCTCATCGAGCTGAACTGGAGTGGCGAGTTGTTGAACCACGCACCTGCTTGGGGCGGCAACTGGCTTCGACGGGCCAAGCGAGGTTGGTGAAGCAACGAGCGGCCTCGCCCGTATCCGGATGGCTCGGCGGGCCACCCAGCCGGGTAATATGCCGGAGAACGGCTCATCGGAAGCCATCGGAAGGGTGGATAAAATGGTGAAGGAGGAGATGGGGGAGCGGCGGAGGGGTGAGATTCTTGCCCGCTGTCTGTCTGGCCTCGTGTAAATAGAGGGCGGACGGTAGGAGCTTGGTCGGCGTCTGGCCTCGTTTAAACTGAGGGCGGACGGGAGGAGCTCGGCCGGTGTTGCGTTTAATTCCGGCCCGCTCATGAATGGACGTGTGGCCGGAGTAGGATTCTCGGTTTGCATGCGGGTTTAATGGAGGGGTTTAATGGAGGCGCCGGGCGTGCAGCGGGCGACACAGTACTATTCGATTTGACAGCATTAATGAGCCGTTAAATCACAAAGGCCCTTGCCTCTCGTGAAACCGACCGAGCTAGACTGCCCCGCCCTCTAGCCTTTTAAAAAATGTATATACTCCACTTTTGTACAGTTGAAGTATCGATGGATTGCACCATGGAGCAAAACTTGAAAATAAAAAAAAGGTGGTACATATAGAGAGCGTTCGTGAACTTTTATAGTTTATAGGTCCCTTTTGTAGTTTGTGCCAAATTTTGACTAAAGATTTAACTAAAAAAATGTTAATGCATGTCAAGAAAAATTATCTCATTGGATTCATCTTTGAACATAGTTTTGAAAAATATAATGTTTGGTGACATGCGTGAACATTTTCTTAGTTTAATCTATGGTCAAAATTTGGCACGAATACAATGGGGACCAATAAACCCGGACAGAGGTAGTAGTAACATAAGTGTGGTAACATGCAAAGCTTCATTTATTAGGTTATAGACTCATATTGCATTGGGACATGTGATGTTACAGTAACTAGCCACATAAGCAAATTTGCTGAGTTGGACTCGATGTTACTGTTGAAGCTACTCCCACGGTGGCTAGTCTTACTAGTATTTAGTTTTCGTAAGATGACTTATATTACTCACCTAGACGGAGGGAGTATTCGATTTGACAGCGGGCGGCGCAGTTCCCGATACGCCTTTAATGCAGACGAGGGAGGGAGTAGCGGTTCCTGATATGTTGAACGGCCAATGCATCCTCCTTCAATTAATGCATGAGGGAAGTAATGGGAGGAGGTCTGGGAAAAGAGGCTACACGATGTGAATGCAACGCAGTTTGCCCTCATTGCCCTCATATAAAGGCGCCCCTCCTCCATTCCAATGCATCTACCACATCGTACGCACCTAAGCTCTTGCCTAAGCACCTACACTAAGCGCAAAAGAGCTCGCTCCAGACCCATGGCGGCGATGTGCGTGAGCGGCCAGCGGCTGCGCCAGATGGTCCACGACGCCGGCCTGTGGCATGGCGCCGAGGATCGTCTCCAGACGGTGTTGGAGACCAGCTGGTGGATGGCCACCGTCAACGCCAACTACGACTCTCAGTTGGACCAGATGATCAATGGCACCGGCAACAAGTTCACCATCCTCAAGAAGCTCGCGGACTACATCGCCATACTCCTCCAGCCCGCGCGCTCGGGCTCCTCATTGCTTGCCACCCTAATCGGCCTCCATGGCGGGAACCTCTTTCAAGCACCGGTTGCCCTGCGACTGCCCGCTGGCGCCATGAAGAATGTCCACCTGGAGGTCGCGCTCGCCGCGAGGCGCCTCGCCCTGCAAGAATTCGTCGACCTACACATCCACGCGTACGAGCAAATCGTGTACATAGGTATCTACAAGGCCAGTGAGGATGCTACGACGTTGGCCTTCCTCAACCGGCTGGAAGCCTTGGATGCCTTTGTTGAGAAGCACCTCGACCTCGCCACAAAAGCCGCCGCTCCTTAGCCGCCGGACGGTGGCCCGACGCACTAAGTTGAGGAGGAGGTCGTACGTTCGTGGATCCATCTTTCTTCTTGCCTTCTGTAACCACCACTGGATCGCATCATCGTGGCCTTAATTCTTATTGTGTTGTTGCATTCTCGTTCCAGTCAATACCGACATGTGTGATCCCTTTGCTTAATTATATACATCACTGTAACTAGTACTCCATCCGTCAATTTATAAGTTGTGCTTACCTTTTCCATCAACTTCGTGCAACGCGCGGGCATCTTGCTAGAAACACTAGAATATGTCTATATAATCCGTATGTGATAGTCCATTTGAAATCTCAAAAAAGATAAGTATTTAGGTACGGTGGGAGTAATATATTAGGAGTATATCAAAACAATAGTGATTTCTTTCAAGTTTGTGAACAAATACTACTATTCTACGACTTTGGATCCGTCGCAATGCACGGGCACATTGCTAGTAAAAGGAAAAGGCCTGCCACGTTCGCATCGCACCCCCACACGCCCGGGAATCGGGAGTACAACACGGCCCGTCCGGCATAACACATAGCTTAGGGAAGGCGTGTTGCCTAGCAGTGGCGGAGATTAAAGCAAAATGGTAGGCGTGCCAGTCTAGCCAGGCTATAGAAATTACCCTTGCGTTGACGTTCCATGCCTCAAAACTGGATGTACAACTACGAAAATCCTGCTAGGTTGGGCGGGCCAGGGCACGTGTTGGCCCTCACGTAGCTCCGCCCCTGTGCCTAGCATTTCCACTTTCATGTGGGACCGCCCGTTGAGCAAACCGACACCCCGGCCGCCGCCGGGTTGGTAAACAGAAACAAGGGGAAGATCTAGCTGTAGCACGGAAGCCAAGAAATTTTGTGTCAGACGGGGCTCGTTGATAGAGTAGGAGCATTCTGTATTAGTACCACTCCTACCAAGTTTGTACTCCTAATACTATTATATTACTAGTACTACCACTATACAACTAGTAGATACGTGCACGGCACAACATCGTAGGAACAAAAAACGGGAAGATCTTGTTTTGGGTGATTTATCTTTTTTTTCAATCAACGCAGTATGAATAATATGATGTGGGGGCACCCATGAAGCTTATGTGGCTTGGTTGCATGGCTACGGAAGGTTAGAGAAAAATAAATAGATAATGTGTTTAGAGTGCACTCCACTAAATAGATATACTTTGGATCCATTGCAACGGACCGGCACATCTATATCTATACCCCCTATGTAGTGTGTGAAAAACTTTGATAGTTGGTCGTTGGATGAAGCCAATCTGACGGTACAAAGATGGCAAATCCGAGCACTACTGGCCATTGGATATCATCCACCAGATTCTGCCACATGTATAATCTAGAAGACTCCATGGTTGAACTTAATTCATGACTAACTTTGCCACAACTAAGCTCAGGCAAAGTTATTAATAAGTTCTTCAAAATGAGAGCCACATGTTGGCAAGCCTAAGGGAATCTTGCCACATTTTTTGTGTGTATGTCATGTGGGGCCAGTGTGGCTTGCCTAAGGTGTGGCTTGAACCAAACACTCACCTAAGTTAATCAAACTTGCCTAACCTTACATTCCACCAAATTTTGCCACAAGTTGGCAAGCCTAAGGGAATCTTGCCACATTTTTTGTGTGTATGTCATGTGGGGCCAGTGTGGCTTGCCTAAGGTGT
>NC_041389.1:644418196-644441913 GCF_002162155.2 Triticum dicoccoides
GTATGTCATGTGGGGCCAGTGTGGCTTGCCTAAGGCGTGGCTTGAACCAAACACTCACCTAAGTTAATCAAACTTGCCTAACCTTACATTCCACCAAATTTTGCCACAAGTTGGCAAGCCTAAGGGAATCTTGCAACATTTTTTGTGTGTATGTCATGTGGGGCCAGTGTGGCTTGCCTAAGGTGTGGCTTGAACCAAACACTCACCTAAGTTAATCAAACTTGCCTAACCTTACATTCCACCAAATTTTGCCACATGTTAGAATCCAGAAAACTCCACATGTAGAAGCATAATGCACAAACCACCAGAATCTCATGCGTGCAATGCGCGTGTACCTTCCTACTATTACTAGTAGTAGTAAGGAACAAATTCTAGTTTTGGCACGAGCTCGTACTGCGGGAGCACCACAAGGCTTGCCGCAGGAGTTACATTTTCCTCTCGGGGCCGTACAAGTAGGAAGACGTTGTGCTCCTTTCTAACCGCATCTTCGCAGTGACAAACTAGGGGACTTATTTTGTATGGGACACATCCTATGATATACTCCCTCTCTCCCAGTTTTTTTTTGAATCTTTTCATTTTATAAGTTTCAAATTCAAATTTAGATCTCCCCATCACATGTTGAGATTACAATGTCCATTAAATTGTTGCGTGCATGTATACTAAAGAAACAAATCTCGAGTTTGGCACGAGTTCGTGCTGCGGGAGCACCATAAGCCCTGGCGCAGGAGTTACATTTCCCTCTCAGGGCCGTCGGGACTGAGCTTCAGCGCCTTACTACACCTACCTTTGAGTCAATAACATGTGGACCCGATAGGTGACTGGTCCACATGTAATGCTCCCGAAGGCAGAGGGGCGGTGGGGCCAAGAGGGGTGAGCCGCAGGTTGGGGGACGTGTGGTTTCATGGATTCGAGTGGCGTCGTGGGAATCGTGAGTGGCTGTGGTAGAAACTTGATGCTCGCAGCATTTTAGGTGGCCCACATGTCATGCACACAAAGGCAGAGGGGCGATGCGGCCGAGAGGGGTGAGGCGCACATCATGGGGCGTGGTGCCGTGGGTTGGAGAGGCGTCGTGGGAATCGCGAGATGAAACATGATGGTCGTCGTAGTTGAACTTCCATAGATAAGCTGTCATGTCTACGGACACATGCACTATATACCGATCACTGGAAGGAGTAGCAAAGAAAGCTATATATGCGGATAAATAGTTCCTTATAGTCAAGCGGACCCACGCTACTACTCTATTCCAAAGACATGAACACCATCGAAATAGTCAATCTATATCAATATACACCGAGAGGGAATAATTTTTTTTACAAGAGAGGAAATAGTTCATCCATCCATAATGCCCTCCTACTGGTGCAGCGTTTTCTTCTTCTTCTTATTCTTCTTCTTGTTCTTGTTCTCATTCTCTCTAGGAGACGGCTTCGCAATAAGCTCTCTGGACCTTGCAGCTATCTCGAAACTCACACGGGCATCGAGGGCAGCATATTTTATCCGCTCGTACGTCAAGGGATAATTCTCCCATCCAGACGACCTTAATGCCACCGTCTCGTCACCCTTCTGAAGATTTGTACCGAGCACAAAATTTGCTACGTCGAATAGGGATGGTGTCTGTTTAGCACAATCTTCTACAGGAATTTTGATTCTAGTTTGTAGGTCAGCGATGCTTTTAAAATCAAGGTTGTACGGCTCCAACTTCTGTTTGTCCCCTTCGATGGCTGCCCCACAGAAGTATACGTCCTCCCGAGACAAGAAATCATGAAGCTCACTGTCACATCCCTAGCTTCTGGTGCTGCCTAGTGTGTGCATCATGTTTAAATTCCTTTTAAATTTGAAATGGGGATTTGTGAAACCCTTAGAATCATTTTTGTAAATGACCCAAATAAAAATTGCTCCAAAAAGGTCCAAGAAAATGCTCATGTTGCTCTCTGAAAATATTGGACAGAAATAAAAATCAAACCAATATTTTTAGGAGCCCATAAGTATTTATTCTGGGCATTTGGAATTAATGCATAAATATTTGCATTGGATATATATATTATATATAATTAATATATGTCCAATAATTCTGGAACATTTTATGTGGTTTGGTATATTTTAGTTCTAGCCACATAATTATTTTCAGGATTTTATAAAATGGTTTAGTATTTTTACTAAACCAAAACAAAACAGAACAAAATAGAAAACAATAAATAAAAGACAGAGGAGAGAAATCTCACCTGGACCTACCTGGCAGCCCACCTAGCTGGCCCAGCTGGTGGCCTAGCCCACCAAGGCCCATGCCAGTCATCCTCTACCTCTGCCAGTAGGCAGAGGAGGGAGACAGCGCACGCGTGCGCCGTGGCGACACGCCACCTCCCTGCCTGCCTGCATCCCACGCCACCGCGGCGCCTGAACCGCCTCCCCGGCCTCCCCTCGACCCCTGGACACCGCACTCTCCCCTCTTCGCTCCTCTCTCGCCGTTCCCCACCACAGCCGAGCGCGCCCATCGCCGCCGACGCCGTTTACCGGGGCCACAGCCACCCCCTCGCTCCCTCTATGCATCCCTGAGCTCCGCCCTGACCCCGTGGAGCTACACACGCGACGCACGCGGCCAGAGGAGGCCGCAGTCGACCGGAGCGTCGTCGTCTTCATCTCCGGTGCCCGGAGATCGCCGTCGTCAATTCGCCGTTGCAGAGGCTTCCCCGAGCCCACCGAGCTTCTCTCCCAACCCCTCGTGAGCCCCTGTCCATTTCCCCTCTCTCCCCGTGCCGTCCGCGCCTTCTAACCACCCCGGCTGTCGGAGCCGACAGTTCCTCGCCGCCGGCGATGACACAGACGGGGCTAGAGCCACCGTAGCTAACCCCCGAGCACGGCAACGTGCTCAGCACCCTTCCAGGAGCCGAGCTCGCCCACCCGTGCGACCTGCCGCGCCCCCTAGCGCCAACCCCGACCTCGCCGTGCTCCGGCCGCCGCCCCGCTCGCCGTCGTCGCCAAATCCGACCTCCCCAGCACGAATGGATGCCACGATTCGATGCGCGCACACACTAGCTACGCGTAGAGCCCCTCAGTCTCCGATTTGGTCGCCGGAGGAGGAATTCCGACCCCCTCCGCCGTCTCTGGCTCCGCCGGTGACGAGCCGCGGGTCAACTCCGGCGAGTTGACCCGGGGTTTGACCCCCCTGACGTGTGGGCCCAGGCGCCTGCTTGATTAGGGTTAGATTAGTCAGCGCTAATTAACTTAGCTAATTAGATAGGCCACTGACATGCGGGCCCCGCCCGGCTAACTAAGTTAGTTAGGGCTAACTAACTTGGTTAGTTGACTGGGTCACTGACCAGTGGACCCCACTGGTCAGGTTTGACCTGGTCGATGCCTTTGACCTGCTGACGTCACCCCGGCGTCATGCTGACGCAATATTCCTTTTCTGGAATTTAGTTTATTTTATAAATAATCAGGAAATTCTAGAAAATAGCTAAACTTCAATAAATCATAGAAATTCAACCGTAACTCCAAATTAAATAATTTATATATGAAAAATTATCAGAAAAATTCAAGGAATCCATCTGTACCATTTTCATGCATGTTAGAACAACTTATCACTACTGTTTAGGACAAATGAAGTGAATGACATTTAAATAACCACATATGGAGTTTGAATTTGAATCTTGGATTCAAACCAACTCCATTTAATCTGGTTTTAGGTGCATTAGCCCAAAACACATTCATATTGCCATGTCATAGCATGCATCATATTGTGCATTGCATTGATCGTGTTTTTCTATATTTGCCGATAATTGTCCCCTCTCGATAGACGTGTACCTACGATGTGATCGATGACACCGATGAAGAGCTATATTATCTTCAGAAGTGCCAGGCAAGCAAAACCCCCTTGTTCATTCCGATAAAATCCCGCTCTCTCGCTCCTGCTCTCTTTTACTGCATTAGGACAACAACGACATATTTGATACTTGCTGCGGTAGCTGAACCCTTTATCCTTTGCATGACCTGTCATTGCCACAGTAAATAGATGAAACCCACTAGCATGAGTAGGAGTTGTTTGAGCCCTGATGTGCCTACTCATTCATGCTTGTTTGTCATGCCTGCTACTGCTTAGAGTTGAGTCAGGTCTGATTCATCGGGGATGAATCAGAGGCGTGTGAACATGTCCTACTGTGTGTGAGCTAAGTGTGTGAACATGATTTGGTAAAGGTAGCGGTGAGAGGCCATGTAGGAGTACATGGTGGGTTGTCTCATTGCAGCCGTCCTCAGGAACTGAGTTCTGTGTTTGTGATCCATGACCAGCTACTACCACACATTGGAATGCTTAAGTGCCCCTCTCGACTTATTAATCAACTTGATCTCTGTCCAGGAGTTGCAACTAGTTTCTGGTGTTTGTAGGTAGTGTTAGTAGTCTACCAAGTGGCACCCGGTACAGGTGGGCTTGGGACAGACTAGGCACAGTGGCCCGGTGTACCAAGTGGCACCCGGTTGGTGGGCTTGGGAACCCTGCACACATCGTTTGGGGCCGTAAGCGACACCCTGGCTGGATCTCCTTGCGGATGGAACCCGAATAGGCGATAAACCTGGACTAGAGACTTGTTCGGTTAGTCAGGTCGTGGCCGACTCCCTTGCCCGGCTTCCGCTTGAAGGTTGCCGAGGTACATGACGTGTACAGGGCGATAAGTGGCGAGAGCGTGTGTGAAGAAGTACACCCCTGCAGGGTTAATATCATCTATTCGAATAGCCGGATTCCTTGGATATGGAAACTTGGACCCCTTGTACAGTTCATAGACAATTGAAAGTGGATACTCTAAAATACGCAAGATAAGCGTGAGTGCTATGGATGGCGTCCTCGTAGGGAGACGGGAGCGGATCCATAGTGGTGTATTGGTTGGTGAATATGTGGACTCGTGTGCGCCACTTCAAAAGAGTTACTTGCAGTCGTAGTTCAGGATAGCCACCGAGTCAAAGCTGGCTTGCTGCAGTCAAACCCCTCCACCCCCTTGTTGATAATGATGCATATGTAGATAGATCTGATGTAAGTCTTGCTGGGTACATTTGTACTCACGTTTGCCTATTTTATGTTTTTGCAGAGAGACTTCAGTCTCACTAGTAGTTCCGCGTGGACTTCGACGTTTAGCTTGTTACCTCAGCTACGATCTTGTGCCCTCGGCAGGATCTGGTAGATAGTCAGGCTCCTCAGCCTTTTCCATTTATAGATGTCTGTACTCAGACATGATAGCTTCCGCATGTGCTTTGACTTGTATGCTCTGATTGTTGGGTCATGAGACTCATGTTTGTAATATCTCGCTCCTCGGAGCCTATTGAATAATTACTCAAGTCATAGAGTCATGTTGTGATGCCATGTTGTATTTGCATATACCGAGCATATTGTGTGTATGTTATTGAAATGCTTGGTATGTGTGGGATCTGACTATCTAGTTGTTTATCTTTAGTAGCCTCTCTTACCGGGAAATGTCTCCTAGTGTTTCCACCGAGCCATGGTAGCTTGCTACTGCTCCGGAACACTTAGGCTGGCCGGCATGTGTCCTTCTTCGTTCCTGTGTCTGTCCCTTCGGGGAAATGTCACACGATGAATACCGGAGTCCTGTTAGCCCGCTACAGCCCGGTTCACCGGAGTCCTGCTAGCCCAGTGCTACAGCCTGGATTTACTCGTTGATGACCGACACGTTCGATGTTGGGTCATGGATGCCTGTCCCTGTAAGTTTGTGCCACTTTGGGTTTACGACTAGCCATGTCAGCCCGGGCTCCTTACCATATGGATGCTAGCGACACTATCATATACGTGTGCCAAAAGACGCATACGGTCCCGGGCAAAGGTAAGGCGACACCCGTGGGAATACCGTGCATGAGGCCGCAAAGTGATATGGGGTGTTACATGCTAGATCGATGTGGCATTGAGTCGGGGTCCTGACAGCGTTGGTATCAGAGCTTGACTACCTGTAGGATTACCAAGCCAAACTGGTCGAAGTTGAGTCTAGAAATTCTTTAGTTATATAAGGGAATTGATTGTGGGATGGAACGTAAGGCTCTTTTACTCCTTATACCTCATGGCCTTCTGATCTGAGTCATCATCTTATCTTTCCTACGGGGATTAAGAACTAGGCTATCTCTTCTTTCTATTAGGATCACGTGTTACTAATCCGTAGACTTATAAGATTGTTGATTCAAGCCTCAGTTCAGTTCCTACTATCTTCTGTATGTTAACTGTTGATCTCGAAACCTTGATATTGTGCTTCTGAGTGGTTATGCCACCATTTTTGTGAATGTCTCAAATCTTTTCTGAGCATTTACAGCCGTTATGCTGTCCGAGTCATTCCAGGTTTCTAAATAGTCTGATGCATTTGCAAAATCCTTTTCCTCTGGTTTCGATGCTCCTTTATGCCAGCTCAATCACACTAATTGTGAGTTGAGGTATTCTATTGCCTTGACATTATGTTGGAGTTACTATTATGACCCTAGGTGTCTTAGGGGATCATCTAGTAATTTAGCCATGATTTGTGTTCCCAGTGTGATGATTCTGGCCATCATTCTCGAAAGCATCCCGTGATGCTACTTAGTAGTAGGTATTCTATTCATGGGTTTTGAACCCGAGATTCACCCTACCTACTTCATGTTGATAGTAATTGCTAGTGCCTTTAGGATATTAGTAACCTTTGCAGTAGTTCTCGAGGTCCGTGGTATATCCTTCTTCCAAATACCATGAACCACTTACGGCAAAAGTTTGTTGGATCAAAAGATCACAACAGGAGTGCTCTCGATGGGTTCTCCATTCATAATTGTGACTCTGCCAGTTCTACCTTTCCGCATGGATTGTCCGGAAGAAATATGTTGAACTCGTTCGACATGCTAATCTATGCATTCACAACTCAGAAAATCATATGTTCCTTTGAGTTGTCCCTCTTTAGTTGCATTCTGACCCTCGTCTATCAATTGATAGTCAGGAGTAATTGTGCATTCGTGTTGTCAATGCTTATTACTCTTGTGGTCCGTCAAGCCATTCTGTCCTGAATGACTTGGAGGAACAAACTCCAGTACCTCATCCATATTTAGGATTGGGTCAAAGTAGTTGTGTTCCGCAGATCAAGTTACAATCCAGCTTCTGGTCTGCTCTACCCTGAAGTATTACCTTCTTTATGACAGGAATTTCATGAGAATTGCACCACCTTTTGTGAATTCTTGACATAGTGATACTTCTCGCCATCCTTTTTCATTCCTCGGTTCCGTGTTGTTGCAGCCGGAGTGCCGACAAGTGAATCATGATGTGTGAACTCAATACTCCTAGCAACCCCATTGCTTGGTAGTTAATGGACAATAATCTTATTATTAGCGTGTTGGTTTTTGAATCATCCTTCTAAGACTGATCGTGCTACCTAGTCCTTATTTTGGTGCACCCTTCGATTGATGAGTTAGGATCTTGTCAAGTCCTCACCCATTTGATCATATCGTCTTGCCCTCAAAAGCGAGATTGTTCTCGAGCTTAGTAACATATCGGTGGTTCGTGATTTCCGAAGATCTTCTCGGAAGTATTACCAGGTTGTCACCTGACCGCTATGTTGAGCTCGTGATCAAGTTGGTTTCTTGTGAACCACCTTCTCTCCAAGAATCGGTGTTAGATATCCCTGAGCTAGTTGGTTAAGCTAAACGACAACTTGGAGGGTTGGAAGATAAAAGCTTGCCTGACTTAGTTCGTTCCAAAGGGATATTCTTGTGTAGTGTGTGTTGAAGAAAGATGATATCTTCATCGATTGGTCCCTGTGATTAGTTGTTGGACCTATTGTCTTATCAATCCTTTGATTTGAGTGTGGGCTATCGTCAAATCAAGTCAGAACCAACGATGTTCGTAATGTTGTCTTACTCGTGGTTGATCCCTCGAGCATACACCATTATATCTTTTGGGTCTGACCAATGCTATCACCGTGTTCACACGATGGTGGAAGTCCAGTGATATGGAAATTCCGATGAGTTGTTGTTGAGCCCATTGACAACATCCTTATCTCCTCCATGATGTTGTTGAACATTACGTTAGTGTTGGAAACTTTTGAAAGCATTTTCTTCATGCTAGCTCATGAAGTACTTGTTTGATGAAAGGAGTGACTTCCTTTGATTCACGCGCATTTTGATGTAAGTTGCCGTCGTGAATTCGAGAAAGTTTGTTTTTGCTCCTTTGGAATCATCCCAAGTCGGTCATGCACGTGCGAAGAATTCTGTGGTCTGTTAGACTGATCATCTTCATTCCATATGTATATCCTAGCACACCAAGCCACTGATTGACTCGTTCAAGGAAAAGAAGTCTATGCTTGGGATCTAATCCATGGACTTGCGTAAAGACTTCGATATCCTCGATGATGGCTCCCAACCAGAACTCGGTAGTGTTTTATTGTAAGACTACCATGTGGGCATGCTTGTCTGGAACAACGTGTTCACATGTTTGCAGCAGAACCAACTCATGTTTTGGAGCTTGCTATCGTAGTTCATTTCCTGAGAATCTCGCAACGTCATCTCGTCGATTTGTGTTGCAAACTTTCATTTTTCTTCCTAGACTCGATGAGTCTGGAATATCCTGACACCAACCAGATCTGAGTCTCAGGCAGATATGATGGTTGGAATATTTCCCAAGAACTATAATATTGGTCCCTCGATAACCGGTAAAGTGGATGTCGTGGCCAACACACCCAGCCGGAAGACCTATTATTGTAGTATCTTGTTTGAGGAAGTTGGCCACCTCCCCATAAGGATTTCGTAGGATTTACCTCCGTAACTCTTCCTTATGGATTCTATTGCTCCCGAAGTCCGACCTTTACTTGATGTTCTAGTTATCAAACCATATCTATGAATGGGTTACACTAGCACGTCAAGGAGAACATTAGAAGCGGAGTGCTAAATGTCTCTCGGTCGATCATCCAGATTTTGTTTCCTTGGCCTCGCTAGGGTGAAACCTGAGTTGATGTTATCTTCCTATGCATCTGCATCGTCCATCGTTGTTCATCATGGTGGTATGTTGTGTTGCCAGGATCCTTGACACGGATGTTGGTAAAACCTTGATGAATATGGAAATGCTCAAGTTCTTGAGAGCACGCACAAGCGCTACGTGTTATCATCGGCACTAACTGGGTTTGCTCTCAGTTTCCTCGGCAATGCTATGATCTTTTCAAACAGTGAATTCACTCTCTGTTGTTGGGTTCCTCCCCAGTTACCAGAATCATTCCCAACATTTGCATTTTGTTCCTAGCTTGCACCGCCAATGTGCCATTCTACCATGGGTCTCTTCCATCTCCGGTGATAAGCAAATTCATCCATTACGTTGTCTTCAACAAGGTAATCCACATCATCCAAGTCCGAGTATGCCATTCTACCGACCCCCGCCAATCAATTGCTGTGATTTGCCTTAGGCGGATATAGAGAGTTTCAATGATCTCTATATCAAAGGTAACTCTTTTTGCCACATAAGATAATAATCTACGAATCACCCTTCTCCAGGATGTTTCGTCGTAGTGTCATGGCAATTCAACTCCTCGCTACGTTGACAACCGATCGCCACATTCTTAAGTATGGAATTGTTGTCTACCTAGTGAACCTCGTCACCTGCTCCACTCCATCCCTCTAGAGGTATGCTTCGTCTCTCAGCTCGAGAGATGTTGCTATGCCACATTCCGGGAGTTAATCCTGAGTTGTTCGACCTTCGAGAAGACCGATCCTTCCAGAGTTTTCCTTTCCTCTTCTTGTCATGATTAGCTGGAGTTCTCAGAGCAAGACGACAAGACAAGGATGGTGTTCAAATCAACGTTCATTTGAAGTACAACCTGGATCGTGAAGATTGTGCTAGTTTGCGTTCCCCTTTCACCTTACCCTACGCTTGAATCTCGAGACGAGATTCTTGTTTAGTGGGGGTGAGTTGTCACATCCCTAGCTTCTGGTGCTGCCTAGTGTGTGCATCATGTTTAAATTCCTTTTAAATTTGAAATGGGGATTTGTGAAACCCTTAGAATCATTTTTGGAAATGACCCAAATAAAAATTGCTCCAAAAAGGTCCAAGAAAATGCTCATGTTGCTCTCTGAAAATATTGGACAGAAATAAAAATCAAACCAATATTTTTAGGAGCCCATAAGTACTTATTCTGGGCATTTGGAATTAATGCATAAATATTTGCATTGGATATATATATTATATATAATTAATATATGTCCAATAATTCTGGAACATTTTATGTGGTTTGGTATATTTTAGTACTAGCCACATAATTATTTTCAGGATTTTATAAAATGGTTTAGTATTTTTACTAAACCAAAACAAAACAGAACAAAATAGAAAACAATAAATAAAAGACAGAGGAGAGAAATCTCACCTGGACCTACCTGGCAGCCCACCTAGCTGGCCCAGCTGGTGGCCTAGCCCACCAAGGCCCATGCCAGTCATCCTCTACCTCTGCCAGTAGGCAGAGGAGGGAGACAGCGCACGCGCGCGCCGTGGCGACACGCCACCTCCCTGCCTGCCTGCATCCCACGCCACCGCGGCGCCTGAACCGCCTCCCCGGCCTCCCCTCGACCCCTGGACACCGCACTCTCCCCTCTTCGCTCCTCTCTCGCCGTTCCCCACCACAGCCGAGCGCGCCCATCGCCGCTGACGCCGTTTACCGGGGCCACAGCCACCCCCTCACTCCCTCTATGCATCCCTGAGCTCCGCCCTGACCCCGTGGAGCTACACACGCGACGCACGCGGCCAGAGGAGGCCGCAGTCGACCGGAGCGTCGTCGTCTTCATCTCCGGTGCCCGGAGATCGCCGTCGTCAATTCGCCGTTGCAGAGGCTTCCCCGAGCCCACCGAGCTTCTCTCCCGACCCCTCGTGAGCCCCTGTCCATTTCCCCTCTCTCCCCGTGCCGTCCGCGCCTTCTAACCACCCCGGTTGTCGGAGCCGACAGTTCCTCGCCGCCGGCGATGACACAGACGGGGCTAGAGCCACCGTAGCTAACCCCCGAGCACGGCAACGTGCTCAGCACCCTTCCAGGAGCCGAGCGCGCCCACCCGTGCGACCTGCCGCGCCCCCTAGCGCCAACCCCGACCTCGCCGTGCTCCGGCCGCCGCCCCGCTCGCTGCCGTCGCCAAATCCGACCTCCCCAGCACGAACGGATGCCACGATTCGATGCGCGCACACACCAGCTACGCGTAGAGCCCCTCAGTCTCCGATTTGGTCGCCGGAGGAGGAATTCCGACCCCCTCCGCCGTCTCTGGCTCCGCCGGCGACGAGCCGCGGGTCAACTCCGGCGAGTTGACCCGGGGTTTGACCCCCCTGACGTGTGGGCCCAGGCGCCTGCTTGATTAGGGTTAGATTAGTCAGCGCTAATTAACTTAGCTAATTAGATAGGCCACTCACATGCGGGCCCCGCCCGGCTAACTAAGTTAGTTAGGGCTAACTAACTTGGTTAGTTGACTGGGTCACTGACCAGTGGACCCCACTGGTCAGGTTTGACCTGGTCGACGCCTTTGACCTGCTGACGTCACCCCGGCGTCATGCTGATGCAATATTCCTTTTCTGGAATTTAGTTTATTTTATAAATAATCAGGAAATTCCAGAAAATAGCTAAACTTCAATAAATCATAGAAATTCAACTGTAACTCCAAATTAAATAATTTATATATGAAAAATTATCAGAAAAATTCAAGGAATCCATCTGTACCATTTTCATGCATGTTAGAACAACTTATCACTACTGTTTAGGACAAATGAAGTGAATGACATTTAAATAACCACATATGGAGTTTGAATTTGAATCTTGGATTCAAACCAACTTCATTTAATCTGGTTTTAGGTGCATTAGCCCAAAACACATTCATATTGCCATGTCATAGCATGCATCATATTGTGCATTGCATTGATCGTGTTTTTCTGTATTTGCCGATAATTGTCCCCTCTCGATAGACGTGTACCGACGATGTGATCGATGACACCGATGAAGAGCTATATTATCTTCAGAAGTGCCAGGCAAGCAAAACCCCCTTGTTCATTCCGATAAAATCCCACTCTCTCGCTCCTGCTCTCTTTTACTGCATTAGGACAACAACGACATATTTGATACTTGCTGCGGTAGCTGAACCCTTTATCCTTTGCATGACCTGTCATTGCCACAGTAAATAGATGAAACCCACTAGCATGAGTAGGAGTTGTTTGAGCCCTGATGTGCCTACTCATTCATGCTTGTTTGTCATGCCTGCTACTGCTTAGAGTTGAGTCAGGTCTGATTCATCGGGGATGAATCAGAGGCGTGTGAACATGTCCTACTGTGTGTGAGCTAAGTGTGTGAACACGATTTGGTAAAGGTAGCGGTGAGAGGCCATGTAGGAGTACATGGTGGGTTGTCTCATTGCAGCCGTCCTCAGGAACTGAGTTCTGTGTTTGTGATCCATGACCAGCTACTACCACACATTGGAATGCTTAAGTGCCCCTCTCGACTTATTAATCAACTTGATCTCTGTCCAGGAGTTGCAACTAGTTTCTGGTGTTTGTAGGTAGTGTTAGTAGTCTACCAAGTGGCACCCGGTACAGGTGGGCTTGGGACAGACTAGGCACAGTGGCCTGGTGTACCAAGTGGCACCCGGTTGGTGGGCTTGGGAACCCTGCACACATCGTTTGGGGCCGTAAGCGACACCCCGGCCGGATCTCCTTGCGGATGGAACCCGAATAGGCGATAAACCTGGACTAGAGACTTGTTCGGTTAGTCAGGTCGTGGCCGACTCCCTTGCCCGGCTTCCGCTTGAAGGTTGCCGAGGTACATGACGTGTACAGGGCGATAAGTGGCGAGAGCGTGTGTGAAGAAGTACACCCCTGCAGGGTTAATATCATCTATTCGAATAGCCGGATTCCTCGGATATGGAAACTTGGACCCCTTGTACAGTTCATAGACAATTGAAAGTGGATACTCTAAAATATGCAAGATAAGCGTGAGTGCTATGGATGGCGTCCTCGTAGGGAGACGGGAGCGGATCCATAGTGGTGTATTGGTTGGTGAATATGTGGACTCGTGTGCGCCACTTCAAAAGAGTTACTTGCAGTCGTAGTTCAGGATAGCCACCGAGTCAAAGCTGGCTTGCTGCAGTCAAACCCCTCCACCCCCTTGTTGATAATGATGCATATGTAGATAGATCTGATGTAAGTCTTGCTGGGTACATTTGTACTCACGTTTGCCTATTTTATGTTTTTGCAGAGAGACTTCAGTCTCACTAGTAGTTCCGCGTGGACTTCGACGTTTAGCTTGTTACCTCAGCTACGATCTTGTGCCCTCGGCAGGATCTGGTAGATAGTCAGGCTCCTCAGCCTTTTCCATTTATAGATGTCTGTACTCAGACATGATAGCTTCCGCATGTGCTTTGACTTGTATGCTCTGATTGTTGGGTCATGAGACTCATGTTTGTAATATCTCGCTCCTCGGAGCCTATTGAATAATTACTCAAGTCATAGAGTCATGTTGTGATGCCATGTTGTATTTGCATATACCGAGCATATTGTGTGTATGTTATTGAAATGCTTGGTATGTGTGGGATCTGACTATCTAGTTGTTTATCTTTAGTAGCCTCTCTTACCGGGAAATGTCTCCTAGTGTTTCCATCGAGCCATGGTAGCTTGCTACTGCTCCGGAACACTTAGGCTGGCCGGCATGTGTCCTTCTTCGTTCCTGTGTCTGTCCCTTCGGGGAAATGTCACGCGATGAATACCGGAGTCCTGTTAGCCCGCTACAGCCCGGTTCACCGGAGTCCTGCTAGCCCAGTGCTACAACCTGGATTTACTCGCTGATAACCGACACGTTCGATGTTGGGTCATGGATGTCTGTCCCTGTAAGTTTGTGCCACTTTGGGTTTACGACTAGCCATGTCAGCCCGGGCTCCTTACCATATGGATGCTAGCGACACTATCATATACGTGTGCCAAAAGACGCATACGGTCCCGGGCAAAGGTAAGGCGACACCCGTGGGAATACCGTGCGTGAGGCCGCAAAGTGATATGGGGTGTTACATGCTAGATCGATGTGGCATTGAGTCGGGGTCCTGACACTCACCTGGTATGGAAGGCGAGTGTATGATGTGGTACACCAAAACATCATCTTCGAGGCACAGCTGAAGGACGGTGGCGCGCTGGATCTTCACAGGGGCACGCTCTGTGTACTCTGCGTCGAGACCGATGACCCTTGTCTCTACCTTTTTGAGGGAGTTGGATACATTGTTGATCCACTGCCGAACAACCCTTGGGTTGACGGTGACAGTGGCAACTATGCGCATCGAGCCTTCGACGAGGACATGTTGGACACTAAAAACCTGCATCTCGATCTCTTTCGCCATTTGGAACCGCTGGAACGGAGGGCTATGGTTTGGAGAATTAGGATTAGATGGCTAGTCTAACTAAAGTAGTAGATGATTATTTAAAGAGGTTAAAACAATGTGAACGCAGTGGGGTTTGGATGCAAATGAAGACGAAGGGGAGGTGAAGAAGCCAAGGCGAATCGGTTCCCGATGGAGAAGTAAATGGGAGAAGTGGCGTGCAGGCAGTTGATTAGACGGCTAGGTAGACTAAACGAAAAGGCTATGTGGGTAGACTAAGGAGTCGTACCTGTTCGTGTACGTGCCCATCCTTCTTGATAGGTGGGACCTATGCAAACAGATAAAAAAATGTGTTGGATAGCTTTTTTTTTTGAGCCCGTGAGTGGGAGACACAACATTCTCTGGTTAAGGAATACTCCCTCCGTTTAGGTGAGTATAAGTCACCTTATGAAAATCAGGTTTTCCCAAAACCTTTAGGCGTGGAGCATTAACTTCCTGCTCGATCCCCTCCCAGCCTCGTTAGCCAGCGTTCTCTTCCTCTGTTGCCGCATTCTACCTTTCCATTTTTCCTCTTCTCAAGTGTGGAATGATCTGCATGCCATCCTTGATGCACCAGAACGACCACTGCATGCATCGCGGCAGGGCATTGATTGGGCATGCACGAGAATTTGGTTCTGCTCGCAATATGGATGATACCTGAACGATGAAGTGAACAGGCATGCTAGCACAGGAGACCTATTTCCGCTATACAATACTGGAGTACTCATGTTCCTACTACTACTACTACTACTACTACTACTAGTAGTAGTAGTAGTAGTAGTAGTAGTAGTAGTAGTAGTAGTAGTAGTACAACTGTGGTACACTTGATGGTCAAAATACTATTCATCCGGTCCTCACAGTGAAGTGACAACACCCTGCGCCTGACACTAGTCCAGGCGAGGCGGCGTGTTCGGGTTACCAAAGTCAGCCTCACCCTATGCACTGTGCAGTCTGTCATCGCTGCTGTACAGCACATTGGCGCCTCGCCTCATCTCCCTCTCCGCTCCCATAGCACCACTCCATCTCCTTCTCCGTCTCCGTCTCCGTCTCCATCTCACTGTGCCCCCGTGTACCGTCACCTCACTCACCTCCCCTAGTACCATTATTCCCTCGCTAGCCGCTCCAGCACCGACATCCTTCTCCCCCGTAAATCAAGCCCCCTTCCAAACTCCACCATGGCCGAATGCGAACCGCACAGCATCCATATGAGCCGCGATTGGAGCAATCTCCCCAGTGACATCCTTGACCTCTGTTGTTCATGTATGGATATGTTGACCGCCCTGCGGCTGGCTGCATGCTCGAGGGACATGCACACAGCCATCGTCGAAGCGAGGCCTAAGCTTTTCAAGAGACCCTGTTTGCTGCTATCTGGTATTGCGAGATTGGCTCACCATGATACGGAGGCGTGCATGATGCCCCTCGACTTCAATCCGATCTCCATTAGCCGAAACTTCTTTGCAGGTATGTAGTGTGTCGCTGTACATCATTTCCCTCGACATCGACCCGATCACCATCGCCCGAAACTTCTTGGCAGGTATGTACTGGGTCGGCATGAACTCCCACTGGATGGCTGCCTTCAGAGAAGACGGTAAAAAGTTGGTGCTCGTGAACTTCCAGACCTCCCATGAGACTATCCTTCCTCCGTTGGATTATATAGAGTATTACCATCGCGGTCCAAGTCATCTAGATTAATACGTCAGTTGGACGGACCTTGTTTTGCAGAAGATTGTAATCTGCCAAGTACCCACACGACACGCGAATTACGCAGACTTCAAGCTAATTGCCTTGTTCGATCGTGAACTTGCCTATCTTTACGCCGGTGCCTTTTTTAGCTGGAGACAACTCGGCTCACAGTGGATCATCGTTAAAGCTGATACACACTTCTGTGATGCTATTGAACACAATGGCATCATCTATGCGATCGACAAAGTAGATGGCACCACGTATTGCTGGGACGGTGCGTGTAAGTTGTTTCCATCTCATGTTAATGATGACGCCATGACATTGTTTGAACTTTTTTTGATGATTGGCATATCCCTGTTTGAGCAGAATTTGAGTAGAACTATGGCAATATATTAGAGACGCCTTAAATCAGCTATATTTGGAATGAGTTAATTCATGCGATTGTGACCATGTCATTACAGCCAATTTGTACCCTGAATAATCAAACAATTAGGAATATATGGATATTATCCTTATTTTACAGTAATCTATATACTGCTACTAAATATGAGTGTGTATCAATGGCCATGTTAGTTTCCTCATTTTCATGATGTAGAAACATGCACCACACTGTTGGTTTCATCTAACCATACATTAGGGAAGTAAATGTGCATATGGAGAACTCTATATTTGGAAGTAGTGAAATCCTGCAATGCTTACCATGTGTACATACCTATATTCGCCCTTCAGCAATCAATGACTAGAATAATATCCTCACAAAATTTTTGCCCACAGAACACGAGTATATAACAATGCATGGTCTGTTAGTTACCTTGAAGAATTTGTTTGTGAGGACAGAACATGATTACATAACATGCATGACATGGTAGTTTCCTGTGAAGAATCGATTGCGAGATAACATGAGTATAACCATGCACGGCACTTCTATATTTTCAAAACCAGTATACATTTCCTTGTATTTTCCTCCCAGTTCCAACAGGGACATATCAATGTTGTTTCTTGCATTATCCTACTCATACTCTGAACAATGCTGATCTTACATTAACAATGCTTGTCCTTTTTGATATGATGCAGTGTCCCTACAGTTACTGCCCTTTGTAATTACACCACCTTTGCCAAAAACAGGGAAGCACAACTGGTTCCTCGCTCGATCAGACGACGACAAAAGACTGATGATCATTCGGACACATGAGCCGGAAAAGTTATATTGCAAAAAACCCACTGTATACAAGCACCGTGTAATACATGAGTATCCGGACAGTGGCTGTTATGTCTATGAGTAGGATACCAGCTTGTTGGGGCCTTTAGGATTTTTTAGTTGGAGGCGGGTAAACAGCCTTGGTTCACACTCTCTGTTTCTCGGACTCAATTATCCGATTAACCAGGAGATCACCGTTGGCAAGGACCTGGATGGCAGAGAGGCTCTATTTGCTATGGAAAATTGTGTCTACACGGCGAGCCCTAGGAGTTCGGGAGCATACTCCCCTGATTGTCAATGATATAGCCTGCAGCCAAAAGAAGGTGAGAATGACAAAGGCATCCGGATTACTTTGATCCTTGGATGTCTCAATTATGACAGGCAGTGATGTGGTTCAAGCCTTCAGGTTGATAGGTAACTAGGCTGTTGCATCGAAAGGGTGGAGTATTGGTGTCTCCGGATCACTGGTCGCTGAAGCGGGGCTGCAAATTATGATGGTGTTGGATCATCTCTTCGAATGACTTTGTTGTCTTTGCTGCTGGTTCTGGATGGGTAGTTCTTTGTTTTGTTATGCATATTCCTTGTCATTTGGTCATCCTCGTCTATCTCACTCTTTCTATGTAATAGTTGCTTCTGTTTAGAATGTCATTCTCGGCTGGATCACGAGAGTCCAAGCGCTGCAGATGGGTACGTTTTGGTGGTGTAGCAAGACTTCTTATGAACTATCATGTCTTGCTGTTTATGTCAGTAGTAGTCACTAGTCAGTGTTTAAATGTTGTATATATCGTTGTTTCGAACTATTTATTGTCTCGAACTACTGGTGGGCTAAATTAGGGCATCACCATTCTCCAGTGTTCAGAGTATATCTCCTTTTTTCAAGTTATATAATTTGAGCTCACTCTCTTTTTGATGATGTACACTTGTTTGGGCTAGTGAGGTGTCGTTGAATATGGGCCGAGTAGTAACGCAATGCCAAACAGGTCAATTATGACTCTCGGGCCGGGCTCCCAAAAGATCCTAAAAAAGGCCGGGCTCTCCAAAAAATAAAGAATAAGGACTCTTAGGCCGACATGTGGGCGCTACCGGTGTTTTCGTGCGCTTGCGCGCCGAGAGCATATTGGCGCGTGCTCTAAATTCATGCTACCTTTTCATCCCCAGTCTCCCGCCCCTCCCCCACCTCTGGAATCTCGATTCCTACTCCAGTTCCCCCAAATCCCCCTCCTGTACTCCCTGTACTCAAGTGCACTATCATGTCGCCGATCAACGCGGATCTCCGAGCCGGAGATCCTGAGGTCCGACCTGCCTTCGGTCGCTGCGTGCTATCGCTCAACAGTGGCATGGCGGCGCTTGACGACCAGTTTGCCGGCAAAGTGCTGATGGTAACCATCAACGGCGACCGGCCTCCCGTCTCGCCGGACGACCTTGTCAAAGCTCTTGGCATTGCGCACGGCATCCAAATAAGTGACTTGCTCGTCGAAGCCTGTCCGCCACCGGCTGATTTCTTCATCAGGTTCCGAACAACTTTTGACTGCAGTCATGTGTTCGAATCTTCCCGGCGTTTGTTCTGCGATGGCGCGCTGGTGAGCTTTGGTCGGTGGCACCCAGGATGGGGCTCGGTGCCCTCTGAGCTTTAGTTTTTAACAAAGCTTACCTTCCACGACATGCCTCGACGTGCTTGGAACAGCGAGTCCATGAACGAGCTTATCAACGACCTTGGAGGTGAGCTCGTAAGTATGTTTGTTCCTCCAGACAGCTGGGCTCTAACGGTTATGGCATGGATGAAGAAGCCGTCCACCATACCGAAGGTGATTGGTGTTGAGATACCGGTGCAGGAACCGGGTTGTACTATTCATCGCCACCAAGGCCGCCGCAGACCACATTAGGGATGTACCTGTATCGAGTGTTCGTGCATGTCGAAGAAGTGGTCAATCCATCAATCGAAGTCCTACCGCCCCCGCTGGTGCCAGGGTCCGTCGACGACGTCCATTACCGGAGTCAACATCAGACTTTCCCCGTGTTGCTCGGAATGATGGATGGCACAGGGCCTACTCCATCGCGCGGCGGAGGCCACTGCTTCTTTGGGAGAAGAGGCAGGGCTGGCTACCTGGATGTGCTCTAATTTGAGGTAACAACTAAATCTTGTCAGATAGTACTAGTTAAATCCGAGCTATGGGTCTGAAGCACTGATATGCCAGTACATTTGATTGTGACCTGTTCTAATTTTGTACCTGAACTTTTTTTAGAAAGGGTTGTACATCAACTTAATGTGCTAGCAGAACTTATTGTGTTGTCTGTCCGTTTTCTTTGCACAACATTCAAGATATTTCCCTGTCATTTGTAAAGACGATGAACCATTATGTATGACTTTGTTGGTTTCAACATAGCCCTTCCCGTAGCGATCCACTGCTTCCATCCTGATTGTGCCGCCTGCGTGAAATTTTTGTATGCAAGTTCAGTGTGCTATGATGTTCTATATGATTGTGTCAACTATATAAGCTTTTACTGAGCATCAGCAATGCATATGGCTGAAAGATGTATTTACAAGCATCAACCAATGGGTCTCTCTCTCTCTATCTCTCTCTCTCTCACACACACACACACACACACACACACGCACACACACACACACACACGTGCACACACACAAGTGGGACCCGTTAAATTTTTTATTTGCTCGTGACAGCTTTTAATTAGGTTCCACTGTAATCTAACTATTTTCTTAAGTTATTAATTGAGCTCAGTGACTTCAAAAAGTTATACAGAAGCCTTGTTTGGGCCTTTTCGGCGTCCCTGAATGTGGGTTGAGTAACCATGTTAGGTTGTACTGTACTACACATGCCTTTTTTTCAACATCAGCAATGCAACTGGGCCGACAGTTGTACACAATATTTGGGTCAACTTGTTATCCGCCCCGCTGGGCTGCAAAGTTTCCTAGGAGGTATGCATTAGGCTTAACAAGAAAATGGACTTTAAGAAATAATAAATGGGATGTAATTAGTTTGAAAAATATATTATTTTTGGAATTTAGAAATTTTAATTTCATTACTTGTTACGCGCGCAATATTTCGTTGGATTTTAACGTCATACAACTTTATTTTGAAATGATGTTTAACCTGACTAGAAATTTCGGATAAAAATATTTCGGATCCCATCAAAATGTGGGAACTTCTAATTCTGTTTTGAGCGGTTGTTTGAAATTATTAATCGTTGTCCTACCTAGAAGTTGGGCTGTACTTTTAACAAACCCGTAAATGTGCTATAATAAATTCCATTAGAATTAAAAAATGGGTTGTACATTCTTACAAATCGCAAATGGGCTATATGTTCTCTGCCAAATCCGACCTGTGGGCCTACTAAGTTGACGTGTACCAAGGGCTTTGTCAACTTAGTCAATATAAACGATTCTAGTGGCAGTGATCGTACGATGTCCATCCAACGGCCGTAGTGCTTCTTTAACCTCTGGTCTTCTTGCTCCAGCCGCCCAAAGCAGCGCCGGTCGTGTCTCGTGCTCCTGCCTCCCGTGGCCGACTGTGATGCCGCGGAGGCCTCACCGCCCCGTACTACTCCCACCGCTGGCCAGGCCATCCCTCTACTCACCCACACCCCCTGTTATTATGCAGCGACGGCAGCCGAACCAGTGAACCCTCATACTCCTCTCCGCGCGGGCTACCACTGTTGCGTCTTCCCCGGCTCCGCGTCGTCCCCTTCCTAGGTCTCGCCGTTGTCAAGACCACCGCCCTGGTGCTCTCGGCGCGGCGTGGTCAACGTGGTCAACGACCGACTTCCATCGGAAGAGTACTGTACATGGAGAGGCTGACAGCTGGGTACAGGCGGCCGCAAGGAAGTGCCTCCTTATTATGCGCAAAATAATTATTCCTCCACCTGACAGCAGGGACCCGCCGGACGGGCCACCTTATTTAGCGAAAAACGTTTCCGCCCTGACTGCTGGGACCCACCGGACGGGCCAGCGTATTTCGCGAAAAAAACGTTCGCCGTGCTGTCAGCTCGGACCCACCGGAAGTGCCTCCTTATTACGCACAAAGAAATGAATACTCCCCCTGCTAGCTGGGACCCACCATGGTGGGAGCCTGACTTGTGGGCCTACTAAATTGACTGGGACGGGGACTTTGTCAACTTTAGTCAATATGAATGATTCTAGCTCCAGTGACCGTACGACGGCCATCCAACGGCCGTAGTGCTTCTTCAACCTCTGGTGTTCTTGCTCCAGCCACCCAAAGCAGCGTCGGTCGTGCCGC
The DNA here is from genome assembly GCF_002162155.2 of Triticum dicoccoides. Classification (NCBI taxonomy): domain Eukaryota; kingdom Viridiplantae; phylum Streptophyta; class Magnoliopsida; order Poales; family Poaceae; genus Triticum; species Triticum dicoccoides. Next base: position 644,439,680 of record NC_041389.1, read on the forward strand.
ATGCTCCTGCCTCCCGTGGCCGGCTGTGCTGCCGCGGAGGCCTCACCGCCCTCTACTATTCCCACCGCTGGCCAGGCCCTGCGGCAATGGCAGCCTCACACCGCAGCCGAACCAGTGAACCCTCGTACTCCTCTCCGCACGGGCTTCCACTGTCGCGTCTTCCCCGGCTCCCCGTCGTCCCCTTCCTAGGCCTCGCCGTCGTCCACCGCCGTGGTGCTCTCGGTGCGGCGTGGTCAATGTGGTCAACGACCGACTTCCATCGGAAGAGTAATGTACGTGGAGAGGCTGACAGCTGGGTCCACGGCAGCCGCAAGGAAGTGCCTCGTTATTACGCGGAAAATAATTATTCCTCCACCTGACAGCAGGGACCCGCCGGACGGGTCACCAGTATTTTGCAAAAAAAACATTTCCCCCTGACTGCTGGGACCCATAGGACGGGCCACCATATTTCGCGAAAAAAACGTCCCCCCCCCCCGGTGTCAGCTCGGACCCACCGGAAGTGCCTCCTTATTACGCATAAAAAAATGAATACCCCCCTGCTAGCTGGGACCAACCTTGGTGGGAGGCTGACTTGTGGGCCTACTAAGTTGACTGGGACGGAGGCCTTTGTCAACTTTAGTCAATATATGAACAATTCTAGCTCCAGTGACCGTATGATGTCCATCCAACGGCCGTAGTGCTTCTTCAACCTCTGGTCTTCTTGCTCCACCCGCCCAAAGCAGCGCCGGTCATGCCGCCTGCTCCTGCCGCCCGTGGCCGGCTGTGATGCCGCGGAGGCCTCACCGCCCCCTACTACTCCCACCGTTGGCCAGGCCATCCCTCTACGCACCCACACCCCCTGTTATTCTGCGGCGACGGCAGCCTCACACCATAGCCGAACGAGTGAACCCTCATACTCCTCTACGCGTGGGCATCCACTGCCGCATCTTCCCCAGCTCCACATCGTCCCCTTCCTAGGCATCACCGTCGCCCACCACCCTGGTGCTCTCGGCGTGGCGTGGTCAACGTGGTCAAGGAATGGCTTCCATCGGACGTGGACTGTACGTGGAGAGGCTGACAGATGGGTCCATGACCGCAGCAAGGAAGTGCCTCCTTATTACGTGCAAAATAATTATTCCTCCACCTGACAGCAGGGACCCACCGGACGGGCCACCGTATTTAGCGAAAAAAATGTTTCCCCCTGTCTGCTAGGACCCACCAATTACATCTTTGCATGCAAGGAAGTGCGTCCGAAAACAAAAACGATTCGCCCCCTGACTGCTGGGACCCACCAGCTACATCGTCGCACGCAAGGAAGTGCATGACAGTCGGGACCCACCTGGTCGAAGCATACGTAGAGTTGTCATTCTGATCGCGAACGTGTACGTACATATATACTGGTGGATGTAGAGGTGCGCACGTGTCGTAGTAGAGGCGCGCACGTAGCATGTACACGTACGTACAGCGGCGAGGGTGCAAGAAAGAAAATACGGCCACGTATGTACATACGGGCAGGGTGTCTAACGCCTATCGCGCACACGTGCATGGCTGGGTCGGAACGGAGAAACAGCGTCGTCGTCGTGTTCATGGGGAGCCAACCGGCTGGGTCGGAACGGAATGTGTGGTCGTGTTCATCGGGAGGGCTTGGACGGAAGAGGCAATGGAAACGAGGCCTGGCGTACCGCACAATGGAGGAAACGGCCTTGTGTTCGACCGGCCACTTTCGAAACGGGGTCCTGTTGATCGGGAGGGGCCTGGCATAGCGCAAAACGGAGGAAACGGACCTCCTACGGTCGAAACGGGGGTCCTGTTGATCGGGAGGGGTGTGGCGTACCGCAAAACAGAGGAAACGGACCTCCTACGGTTGAAACGGGGGTCCTGTTCATCGGGAGGGGTGTGGCGTACCGCAAAACGGACGAAATGGACTTGTGTTGGAGCGCTACGGTCGAAACGGGGGGAGGGGTGTGGCGTACCGCAAAACGGGACTCCACGGGATAATGTTCATCTCCACCGTCGACCTCCTCCAGCCTCCACGGGCTACCATCGACCTCCTCCAGCCTCCACGGGCTCCTGTTCATCCAGCCTCCACCGCGCGCTACTCCACCGGCTAGTGTTCAACCACCCCTCCACGGGCACCCCTCCACTGTCTACTGTTCATCTAGCCCTCCACACCACGGGGTCCTGTTCAACCACCCCTCCACGGCCACCCCTCCACCGTCTACTGTTCATCCAGCCCTCCACACCACGGGGTCCTG
>NC_041389.1:644442374-644486215 GCF_002162155.2 Triticum dicoccoides
AGAGGCGGCATCGATCGGCTTCAGTTAGCAGCAGTAGCGAAGGAATCGCTCCATCGGGTTCAGTTAACAGCCATCGATCGATCGCTCGGGTTCAATAATGCGTAGCCTGCAGTGCAATCGCTCGGGTTTAGTTAGAGCCCAACGCCTCGCTCGTCTTCAGTTAGAGCCAACGCCTCGCACACACGCATGTACGTACGAGAGAAACGTGCATCGCTCCGCCCCCGACCTCCCACCGTAACCGGCAACTCCCCGAAATTTTCCTTCCCCTCGCTTCTACCACGGTTTTTTCCGTCATGGACGGCCCAAAGAATGTCATGCAGCTGCGTCTCCGGCCTGCCCAGGACGAATAGCCCATTTTCTGTCATGATTTTTTATCATAGAAGTAGGAGCCCACCACATATATGATGATACCGGGTTTTGTCACAGTTATCGTCATAGAAGTGTCATATGTATGACAGAAAAAATTCGTTCAGCCCAAAATGTCACGGATGTGTCTTTTTTTGTAGTGAATGGACGGTGATACCCTCATACCATGTGCAGCCCACTCTCACAAATGAGCCATGATGATCACGAGTGATGAACCCTGCTCCACCTCTGCCTCGCTCAAAGTTCGTTGCACCATCCGTGTTAAATTTAACCCACCCTACTTCTGGAGGATGCCACTTCGGGCTAACCATAACCGGAACTTCGTCCTTCCATGGTATTTCAAGGGCTCGGACAATCTCTTCAATGGTAGTCATGGACTGCCGTGGTTGGTATTCTTTTTCCCCATGTGTGTAGTTGTTCCTTGAGTGCCAGACAACCCACATTACCGGGATCATAATAGCAGCCTCGTCCTTCTGGAAGAGGCGATGATCTAAAAGGTCGTGCGACCATGTCAGTGGGTTGAGTTGCGGTATTGTAATACCAAAGAATCACACAGCCGCTTCCCAGAAGCCCCGGGCATGATCACAGACCGTCAGGGTATGAAACAAAGTTTCATTGTCGTTCCCACACATTGGGAAGTTTGGTAGCTACTTGATATGACGGCGTCGAAGCTCAACGTAGCAACGTAAGAATTCCTTTAGTACGCGCCACCAGAACACCCGGATCTTGGGGAGGACATTAAGCTTCCAAAGAGAATGCCATATTGTTTCATCTCCATTAGAGGATCCCACTGCCTCAGATATTTGGAGCTTGAGGTTCATTGTCTGTCGATACACAGATTTGACAGTGAAGAGGCCAGGCTTCTCCCAAGCCCATGCCCATATATCCGCCCCCACTCTACGCGGTCTCGGCATGCACATAATTGCATCCGCATCCGGTGGGTAGAACACACTCCAAATGGTTTCCGCTTCCCACTGATTTGTCACCGGATCAATCAAGTCTGAAACTAACTGAATGGAATTTGGCTTAAGTGACCCCATTGTTTTAATGGAATTAGTTCCTTCTATCCACTGATCATGCCAAACTTCAGTAGTTGTTCCATCTCCCACTCGCCTAATGAGCCCACTGATGTCTACTACACAACCTTCTTCTTGTAGATGTTGTTGGGCCTGCAAGTGCACAAGTTTGTAGGACAGTAGCAAATTTCCCTCAACTGGATGACCTAAGGTTTATCAATCCGTGGGAGGCGTAGGATGAAGATGGTCTCTCTCAAGCAACCCTGCAACCAAATAACAAAGAGTCTCTTGTGTCCCCAACACACTCAATACAATGGTAAATTGTATAGGTGCACTAGTTCGGCGAAGAGATGGTGATACAAGTGCAATATGGATGGTAGATATGAGTATTTGTAATCTGAAAGTATAAAAACAGCAAGATAACAAGTGATAAAACTGAGCGTAAATGGTATTGCAATGATAGGAAACAAGGCCTAGGGTTCATACTTTCACTAGTGCAAGTTCTCTCAACAATAATAACATAGATAGATCATATAACAATCACTCAACATGCAACAAAGAGTCACTCCAAAGCCATTAATAGCGGAGAACAAACGAAGAGATTATGGTAGGGTACGAAACCACCTCAAAGTTATCCTTTCTGTTCTATCTATTCAAGAGTCCGTAGTAAAATAACATGAAGCTATTCTTTCCGTTCAATCTATCATAGAGTTCATACTAGAATAACACCTTAAGACACAAATCAACCAAAACCCTAATGTCACCTAGATACTCCATTGTCACCTCAAGTATCCGTGGGCATGATTATACGATATGCATCGCACAATCTCAGATTCATCTATTCAACCAACACAAAAGTACTTCAAAGAGTGCCCCAAAGTTTCTACTGGAAACTCAAGATGAAAACGTGTGCCAACCCCTACGCATAGGCTCATGGGCAGAACCCGCAAGTTGATCACCAAAACATACATCAAGTGGCACGTGATATCCCATTGTCACCATAGATAAGCACGGCAAGACATACATCAGGTGTTCTCAAATCCTTAAAGACTCAATCCGACAAGATAACTTCAAGAGGAAAACTCAATTCATCACAAGAGAGTAGAGGGGGAGAAACATCATAAGATCCAACTACAATAGCAAAGCTCGCGATACATCAAGATCATGCCATAGACAGAACACAAGAGAGAGAGAGAGAGAGAGAGATCAAACACATAGCTACTGGTACATACCCTCAGCCCCAAGGGTGAACTACTCCCTCCTCATCATGGAGAGCGCCAGGATGATGAAGATGTCCAACGGTGATGGGTTCCCACTCCGGCAGGGTGCCGGAACGGGCTCCCGAGAGGTTTTTGGTGGCTACACAGGCTTGCGGCGGGGAACTCCTGATCTATCTTCTGTCTTGATGTTTTTAGGGTACGTAGGCTTATATAGGCGAAAGAAGTCGGTCGGGGCAGCCTCAAGGGGCCCCCGAGAGGGTAGGGCACGCCCAGGGGGGGTGGGCGCGCCCCCTGTCTCGTGGATTCCTCGATGCTCCCCTGGCTTGCACTCCAAGTCTCCTGGATCATAATCTTTCCAAAAATCATGCTGCCGAAGGTTTCATTCCGTTTGGACTCTGTTTGATATTCCTTTTCTTCGAAATACTAAAACAGGCAATAAAACAGCAATATAGGCTGGCCCTTCGGTTAGTAGGTTAGTCCCAAAAATGATATAAATATGTAAAATAAAGCCCATAAACATCCAAAAGGGGTAATATAATAGCATGGAACAATCAAAAATTATAGATACGTTGGAGACGTATCAAGCATCCCCAAGCTTAATTCCTGCTCGTCCTCGAGTAGGTAAATGATAAAAACAGAATTTTTGATGTGGAATGCTACCTAGCATAATTCTCAATGTAATTTTCTTTATTGTGGCATGAATGTTCAGATCCAAATGATTCAAAATAAAAGTTCATATTGACATAAGAAATAGTGATACTTCAAGCATACTAATCAAAGTAATCATGTCTTCTCAAAATAACATAGCCAAATAAAGTTATCCCTACAAAATCATATAGTCTGGCTATTGCTCTATCTTCATCACACAAAGTATTTAATCATGCACAACCCCGATGACAAGCCAAGCAATTGTTTCATACTTTAGTAATCTCAAACCTTTTCAACTTTCACGCAATACATGAGCGTGAGCCATGGACATAGCACTATATGGGGAATAGAATGGTGGTTGTGGAGAAGGCAAAAGGGAGAAGATAGTCTCACATCAACTTGGCGTATCAACGGGCTATGGAGATGCCCATTAATAGATATCAATGTGAGTGAGTAGGGATTGCCATGCAACGGATGCACTAGAGCTATAAATATATGAAAGGTCAACAAAAGAAACTAAGTGAGTGTGCATCCAACTCGCTTGCTCACGAAGACCTAGGGCATTTTGAGGAAGCCCATCATTGGAATATACAAGCCAAGTTTTATAATGAAAAATTCGCACTATTATATGAAAATGACAACATAGGAGACTCTCTATCATGAAGATCATGGTGCTAATTTAAAGCACAAGTATGGAAAAAGAGATAGTAGCATTGTCCCTTCTCTCTTTTTCTCTCATTTTTTTTCTTTTCTTTTTTTCTTTTTCTCTTTTTTTTCTTTTGGCCTTTCTTTTTTCTTTTTTTGGCCTTTTTTTTTGTAAAGTCCGAAGTCTCATCCCGACTGGGGGAATCATAGTCTCCATCATCCTTTCCTCACTGGAACAATGCTCTAATAATGAAGATCATCACACTTTTATGGATTTACAACTCAAGAATTACAACTCAAAGCTAGAACAAGATATGACTCTATATGAATGCCTCCGGCAGTGTACCGGGATATGCAATGAATCAAGAGCGACATGTATGAAAATTATGAAGGTGGCCTTGCCACAAATACAATGTCAACTACATGATCATGCAAAGAGCAATATGACAAAAGTAATGCGTGTCATATGAACGGAACGGTGGAAAGTTGCATGGCAATATATCTCGGAATGGCTATGGAAATGCCATAATAGGTAGGTATGGTGGCTGTTTTGAGGAAGGTATATGGTGGGTGTATGGTACCGGCGAAAGTTGCGCGGCACAAGAGAGGCTAGCACTGGTGGAAGGGTGAGGGTGCGTATAATCCATGGACTCAACATTAGTCAAAAGAACTCATATACTTATTGCAAAAATCTACAAGTCATCAAAAAGAAAGTATTACGCGCATGCTCCTAGGGGGATAGATTGGTAGGAAAAGACCATCGCTCGTCCCCGACCGCCACTCATAAGGAAGACAATCAATAAATAAAATTGTGCTCCAACTTCATCACAAAGCGGTTCACCATACGTGCATGCTACGGGAATCACAAAATTCAACGCAAGCATTTTTCATAATTACCCAACTAGCATGACTTTTATATCACTACCTCCATATCTCAAAACAATTATCAAGTATCAAATTGATCATAGCATCCAGTTCACTTTCTATGATAGTTTTTATTATACCCAACTTGGATGCTCATCATTCTAGGACCAACTTTGTAACCATCGCAAATACCATGCTGTTCTAAAAGACTGTGAACATAATATAAGTGAAGCATGAGAGACTAGCAATTTCTACAAAATATAACCACTGCCGTGCTCTAAAAGATATAAGTGATGCACTAGAGCAAATGACAAACTACTCCGAAAGATATAAGTGAAGATCAATGAGTAGTCGAATAATTGTGCAACTATGTGAAGACTCTCTAACATTAAGGAATTTAAGATATTGGTATTGTATTCAAACAACAAGAAAAACAAAATAAAATGACATTGCAAGGATAGCACAACTCAAGTGAAGAAGCAAAAACTTAGGCTCAACCGATACTAACCGATAGTTGTTGAACAAGAAAGGTGGGATGCCTATCGGGGCATCCCCAAGCTTAGATGCTTGAGACTTCTTGAAATATTATCTTGGGGTGCCTTGGGCATCCCCAAGCTTGAACTTTTGTGTCCCCTTAATTCCTCTCATATCATGGTTTCTCTATTTCTCAAAAGCTTCATCCACAACAAACTCAACAAGAACTCGTGAGATAGGTTAGTATAAACCAATGCAAAACCTTATCATTTTCTACTGTAACAAATCACTAAAATTATTACTCAACATTTAATACTAAATGCCTCTGCATATTTAATACTCCTATCCTCAAATAGAATCATTAAACAAGCAAACATATGCAAACAATGCAAACATAATAGCAATCTGCCAAAACAGTACAGTCTATAAAGAATGCAAGAGTATCAATACTTCCCTAACTCCAAAAAATGAGAAAAATACTACGATGTAGAAGATTTATCAGATCTCATTATGCAAAAAGTTTTAACATTATATCATGCTCTGACTTTTCTAGGGAATTTTTGCAACAGCGGTAAACTTTCTGTTTTCAAACAGCAACATGTATACTAGCAAAATAAGCATGGTAAAGGCTATCCTTGACATTTTTATTGAAACTAAAGATGCAAAACATTATTATAAATAACAGAAAGCAAATAATAACAAAATAAAATGATGCTCCAAGAAAAACATATATTATGTGGTGAATAAAAATATAGCTCCAAGTAAAGTTACCGATGGACGAAGACGAAAGAGGGGATGCCTTCTGGGGCATCCCCAAGCTTAGGCTCTTGGTTGTCCTTGAATATTACCTTGGGGTGCCTTGGGAATCCCCAAGCTTAGGTTCTTGCCACTCCTTATTCCATAGTCCATCGAATCTTTACCCAAAACTTGAAAACTTCACAACATAAAACTCAACAGGAAATCTTATAAGCTCCATTAGTGAAAGAAAACAAAACCACCACATAAGGTACTGTAATGAACTCATTATAAATTCATATTGGTGTAATATCTACTGTGCTCCAACTTATCTATGGTTCATACCACCTAATACTAGCCAAAGATGCATCAAAATAAGCAAAGAACACACGCAAAACAGAATCTGTCAAAAACAGAACAGTCTGTAGTAATCTGTATCAAACGTATACTTCTGGAACTCTAAAAATCCTACCCAATTAGGAAGACCTAAGCAATTTGTGTACCAATCCAGATCAAAAATAATCAGATCAAGAGCACGTTTCTGTAAATTAACAAAACTAATTTACTAGGTACAAAAGTTTATGATTCTCAGCAGGATCAACACAACTATCACCGTAAGCTATCCTAAAGGTCTTACTTGGCACTTTATTGAAACAAAAGCTATAAAACATGATTAATACTGTAGTATAATCATGTGGACACACAAAAACAGTAAGGGTAAATATTGGGTTGTCTCCCAACAAGCGCTTTTCTTTAATGCCTTTCTAGCTAGGCAAGATGATGACAATGATGCTCACATAAAAGATAAGAATTGAAACATAATGGGAGCATCATGAAGCATATGACTAGCACATTTAAGCCTAACCCACTTCCTATGCATAGGGATTTTGTGAGCAAACAACTTATGGCGACAATAATCAACTAGCATAGGAAGGTAAAACAAACATAGCTTCAAGATTTTAAGCACATAGGGAGGAAACTTGATATTATTGCAATTCCTACAAGCATATGTTCCTACCTCATAATAATTTTCAGTAGCATCATGAATGAATTCAACAATATAACCAGAACCTAAAGCATTCTTTTCATGATCTACAAGCATAGAAATTTCATGTGAAGCATAGTCCAATTGAAAACTAAAACCATGATGACAAGTTTCATGGTTATCATTATTCTTAATAGCATACAAGTCATAACAATAATCATCGTAGATAGCAACTTTGTTCTCATAATCAATTGGAACCTCTTCCAAAATAGTGGAATCATCACTAAATAAAGTTGACACTCTTCCAAATCCACTTTCATGTCCATCACAATAAGATTCAACATCCTCCAAAATAGTGGGATCACTACTTCCTAAAGTTGACACTCTTCCAAACCCACTTTCATAAATATAATCATCATAAATAGGAGGCATGCTTTCATCATAACAACTTTGCATATCAAAACTTGGGATGCTAAGAATATCATCTTCATTAAACATAGCATCCCCAAGCTTGGGACAAACATTAATTTCAGCAAATATATTCTCAAATATTTCATCCTCACCAAACATAGCTTCCCCAAGCTTGGGCCCTTTCATATCATAAGCATAATCACTCTCATCATTAAAAATATGGATAGCACCAATAGTAAAGCACTTATCATCATCACAATGAGTAGTAGGAGCAACATCATTTGGGAGGTATACCTTTTTACCTTTGTTGCTCCTTCTTTTATTTTTCTTCTTCACACTATGTGTGGGTTCAACCTTCCTCTTTGAGCTCCTTATTGATGAGATTGGTTGAATAGAAAGCTCCTCCTCGTTACCTGATTCATCATAAGAAATAATAGGAGGAGATTGGGAAGTCTCTTCCCTTTCATTAGTATTCTATTCATCTTCTATTTGCTTCCTTTTCTTTAGGTAATTGGCAATATAAGGATTTTCAATGCAATTCACCGCAAAAAACATATAAATATCCTCTAGATCAAAATCAAGATATCTATCAAGATTAAATTTTGGAATACCTTCAGTTATACGTTGTGGCATCCCGGCTCAGAGCGACCGGTTTGCCTTGCATTGCCAGCCCAGAGACGTTGTCTTTTGGCAACACACAACAACATGGTACAGAAACAACCGCTTTATTCATGCTAGCGGAGCATAGTTCATATTACAACAGTTAGCAAAGCCAAGCGGCACACACGGTGCGGCTGAACAATATGTACATTATTTAGTGAACATAAAGGGGCCTCGATCATGACAACTACTCGGCAGTGGAACAACGTCATAGCGGGACTCCATAGCACAAGGACACCAACGTGGACACGGTCTAGACTCGGACAGCACTCCTTCCCAACGGGACTTTCCTGAAATCTGGCATGACATGCTAGGTCAGTACATTGAATGTACTTGCAAGCTCACAATAAACATAAACAAGATGACAGAAAATATCATGATATTTATCCAATTTAATCAACAATGCAACTATATAACCAACATGATGTGACAGTGCTCAAAAGATACTTATTCTCCCGACTTGCTTACTTGGTGTGACCAACGAACATAATATTTCCAACACATATTCGTGATCCTTACGGCGATCATAACCCGACCATCTCGTGGCCCGTGATCCTTATGGCGATCACAACCCGACCAACTCGTGGCCCGTGATCCTTATGGCGATCACAACCCGACCAACTCGTGGCCTGTGATCCTTACAGCGATCACAACCCGACAACTCATGTCCAACTCAACACGATGACCTCACTGTCATCGTTAATGCAATTAGTGTGCATATTTATTAAGTGTTGACCCATGGTGTACCTTACTTTCGAGCGTGTCCGTATCCGTGGACTCGGCTATCGATAGATCAAAACACTCTGCAGAGGTTAGTACACTGTACCCACACTACGGAACCCATGGCCTCACTCTCCCATCCGAGTGGACCAACAGCATTCTGACGAAACAATTTCACTGTCATGACACTCTCCCAGCACCTCCGACTCAGACCCCACTGGGCTGGTCCTGGGTGGCCCCGTGTCTACCTCCAGACACCTCGACCACCGTTGTGGCCACGATCCACACTGGGATCCGGTACCAAACTTAACTTAACAACAGGCACACAAGGTTATGCTTGCCTACCGGGCCAGGGTACAGCACGCCCAGAACCTTCCCTAAATTGAGGTACCGACCAGAGGCACGACAATGAAACGCATTAAGGCCGTCCCATACCGGCAAGTGTGGTTGCACTGGGAAAGACTCGTTTCAGCGACACCACGACCCGGTCAACAACATGTTCAAGTTGAATTATTAATCAAGTTCAACTTTAATGTGAAAATAAAATAACCGGTGTCATACTGCCATACCATGCATCACTTAACATATGCATCACATAACCGTGCAAAACTGCACCAATCACGCTCCCACGGAGCCAACATAAACTCATGCTACTACACTGGTAAAAACTTCTCTTTACTTACACCAGAACTATTTCTACCATTATCATCACTTTACCTCGTGTAAAATAATATTTAAATTACTCATCAAATCTTATGACCATATTATTTATTTATCACTTGCAACTAAGTTCTCATTATCTTACTAACAATATTTACTTCAAACCTACTGAAGTTCAAGCATTTCAACATAACCAACATATAACAGAATATATTTATTATATAACTAATTTAAATGCATCAATATTCATAAGTTCAAGTATGAAAATCATAAATATTTAAGTGGCACCATGAAAATGTTACTGTGGCTTGCCTTAGTACTTGTCGGGGGTTGGGTGCGACATATGCCAAAGGATGGCTTACCATGGTGGGGGCGAGTAGAACGTCGCCGGTGCCTGGAAACGGGATAAGGCGTAGACATGCATGCCGGCGAATCTTACCCAGCTTCGGGGCTCTCCGGGGAGATAACACCCCTACTGCTGCTCTGCGGGGTCTCCGCATGGTCACTAAAGCAAGGTGACTACAATGGTGCTCCTGGAGCTGTATCGGGAGGCAGGAGAGAGCGAGGCTAGTTCTATCCTCCCTGGGCTATATCTCTATCTCTATCAAGGTCCGAACCCTTTGCATGGGTGCCCCGGGGGGTTTATATAGGCCTACCCCCCAGGGATACAATGGTAATCCGGCTGGGCGCGGGTCCCAGCCGTCTGTCTCTCATGCTGCTGTCCTTCCCGCCAGCTTCTAGGGCCCGCCGACTGGTGGGCCCCGCGGACAGGCCGACACTATGCGGCACTCCTGGTGACGCAGGCTTGGTCACCGGGTCGTGGCAACAGTGCCGCCGTCTATCGGGCGATCACTGTCGCCACTCCCCATCCAATCTGATTAATGGCTTGTGGGGCCCTGAAGGGGAGACGGCCGACTCCGGGGAGGCCGACTCCCACAGGGCCGTCTTCAGGCGCTCTGGCCGCCTTCGGTCCACCCATTGACAGGCGGCCCCGCAGCCTTCGGGCCGTACAGGCCGGCGTCATGGGCACAGTGCGTCACGCACTGTGGCTGAGGTCAGGGCAGGCATGGCAATAGTGCCTCGCCTCGCTGGAGATCTTCCGGCGATACGGCTCACTGTAGCCATGCCTATCCCTCGTAGGCAGGGAGGGACGGCCACGTCGTGACCGTACCCCGCATCGGGCTTCATGAAGTGTCATGGGCCGACTCCCATAGTCGGCTCTCCTGGAGGTCGCCAGCTCGGAGTCGGCTCGCCTTGAAGTCGTCGTCTGGGATTCGGCTCCTCTGGAGATCGCAAGCTGAGACTCGGCTTCTCTGGATATCGCCAGCTGGGACTCGGCCTCTCTGGAGGTTGCCAGCTGGGACTCGGCTGGAGGGGCGTGGCCTGCCAAGATGTCTTGAAAGATCCTGGGTCCTGGGTCAGCCTACCCGTGGCCCATTACTCTGACAGCAGTCCCCGAAGCTGGTGAAGCCCTTCGGACGCCGCCTCGTGGGGCTTCAATAGTTTCAAAGTTCCCGGCGCAGACTCTGAGATTCGGTCGTCGTCTTCTTTGGGCCGACTCGCCGAAATTGGATTTGTTCAGCAAGGGATTGCTGTTGGTAAGTCGTGGCGGGAAATCAGGCGGCGTATTGGATACGCTTCCCTGCTACCATCGAGGTGGTCCTATCGCGCGGCGCCACATGGGGAGGATAGTCTGCTCACCCACGCGCGCGACGGGACGGGCCGCCAGGCGGGGCCCGCCACTACCGTGCCTCGGCATCCGAACGGATCCACTGCGATCGCGAACGGTTGGCTCCCCCATGTCGTTACTACGCGCAGTAACTTCGTGGGGTAAATCGTGGGGTGGCGTGGGTCTTCGTGCGCAGTCAATCCCACGCCCGCCCCCTCGGCTCCTCAGCCAATGGGGCTATAAATAGGCGGAGAGGAGCGGGGCGGCATCGCACGCGCATCCTCTCCCCCACTCTCCTGCCTTCTCTTCTTCCTCCGCCGCGAGCAAGAGCACCTCACTCCACGGCGATGAGTTCTTCCTCCGCCACGGCCCCCGCCTCGCGCTTCGGCGTGTGGGACGGTTCGGATGTGGAGGCGGAACATATCGAGTTCCTCCGTCAGACCCGCCGTCTTCCCAGTGCGGACCTCGTGCGCGCCCGCCCCGCACCGGCGGGAGAGACCCGGCCCGCGCCGGAGGAGGGCGAGCGGTTCGTCTTCCGCTCGCACTTCATGCGCGGCCTGGGGCTTCCGGCGAGCGGGTTCTTCCGCTTGTTCCTGGAGTTCCACAGCCTCCAACCGCACCACCTTACTCCAAATGCGATGGTGCTGCTCTCCGCCTTCGCCACTCTGTGCGAAGGCTTCCTCGGCGTTCTCCCCACCCTCGAGTTATGGGGAGAATTCTTTTCTTCGAAGCTTGGTACACAGGCCACCGGCACGCCGGCTCAGTGCGGCACCTACATCGCGGTGCGGCGCACGACGGCCGACAACCCCTTTCCTCCCATCTTGCTGATAAAGTCGGTGAAGATGTGGCAGCGCTCCTACTTCTACGTGAAGAACCTCTCCACCGACGGCGACTGGGTCAACCTGCCGCCCTTCAACCCGGCCCCCCTGACTGGGAGGCTCCCCAGTTGGTCTCACCGGTCCAAGTCGCTGACTCCCTCCGGAGCCGCCGCCGTAGCGCGACTCCGAGTCCTACTGCAGTCGGAGGGCCTCGTCGGATCCGACCTTCTGGCCGCCTTCGTGGCGTGCTGAGTTCTCCCACTCCAAGGCCGGACTCACCTCATCTGCCAGATGAGCGGCCGCCACGACCCGAGTCGGTTGTGCACCAAGGAGATGGCCCGCAGGGAGGTGGAAAACTTGGTGAACCACATCGCGCACTGCGAGTTCACGGAGGACTGGTAGTTCGGCAAGGAGCCATACTCGCGCAACAAGCCCCCTCTAGTGGTAAGTCGCATCTTCATGTAGTTTGATCTTCTCTGCGGCCGACTCCGGCTTCTAATTCTTGTTGGTCTCTTCTGGGCAAAACCTCCTCATGGAGCCCGCAGCCAGCGCCACGTGAGAGCCCCGCGACTACGTCCCAGACCGTGCGGAGAGCGACATTGACGACCCCGACTTGGGGGCGGCGGCTTTGGAGGCCGACGCCAAAGGCGGCGGGGAAGGGGCAGACGTTGGCTTCAGGCCCTCGGCCACTTTCGCCGACTGGCCCGAAGATGACGCCAACGTGGAAGTCGTCCCGCGCCCCCAGCCGAGGGCCGGCCAGGCCGGCCAAGGCGGCGCGAAGAGGCGTCACACCGGGCCGAGTGCGCCTGGCAGCAAGCCGAAGAAGTTCAAGGGGGCGGCCGCCGCAACCAAACGGGAGGAGGCGACCGCGAAGGCCAACCGCTTCCGAAGGGAAGTGAGAAGGCCGCCGCTAGTTTCCGCGTAAGTCTTTACGCTCTCTTATTTTTCTTTGTTGGATCTCGTCCGAGTCTTCTTTGATTTTTCCTCCGCTCCTTTCCAGGGCCCCCCTCTCCCTCGAAAGAGTCGCCATCCCCTCTGTTATGGGGTCGGTAGAAACATCCGCCAACACCCGGCGGGTCGACCCCGCCGCCGACCTCCGGGAGGCGACAGAGCGGAACGCGCGGGAGAAGCGCGACGAGGAGGAGGCCGACCGCCTGGAGAAGGAGCAGGCCGAGAAGGCGGCCGCCAACGCTCAGAAGAAGCTAGAGGAGGCCGAAGCCGCCGCCGCGATGAAGCGGCGTGCTGAGGAGGCCGCGTGTCGCCGATCGGCGATGCTCGTCCCTCCGTTGTCGTCGGCGCCGCCGGCTCCGGAGTTCACGGGGCAGACCGGAGAGGTCGGCACCGAGAACCCCCTCGTGGAGGAGGGCGGCGAGGCTTCAGGCTCGGACACCCTCGCGCCGCCTCCGCCATCGTCTGGGAGGCCGCACGGCAAACAGCCGGTGGGCCAGTCGGATCCGCCGATCGCGGACGAGGCCGAGCCGCGGCTGCTTCTTCAAGTCGACGCGCCGGCGCGCCGCCGTCTTGAGAGGACGACCTCGGCGACGCGAGCTCGAGAGACCGGCGCTGCCAGCTCGGCAAGTCTGGATGTCGAGGCCGCTAGTGCCGCGCCCACCGGGTGGTTGCGCGGAGGCGGCACCGGCCCGCTGAACCAAGCCCTCCTGGACGTCCAGACGAAGCTGCACGCGGAGAGCGACGCCCTCCAAGTCAGCACCAGGGGGCATCTGGCCGTGCGGACATCCGTCCGAGTACGTTTCTTTCTTCTTTTTTGATTCTGTCTCCCTCTGTGGGGGCGCGTCAGCGCACCCACTGGGTGTAGTCCCCGAGGTCCGGGCCGGCTGCTGAGCAGGCGGTTCGGAACTCCCTCTAGCGAGTTCCGAATACTAACTTTGCCTTTGTCGTCTTTCTGTAGGAGTATCATAACCTCCGCGCCACTGCCTTCAACCGCAATGTCGAGGAGCTGAACAAGCGGACCTGACTTGGTGGAAAGCCGGGTGAGCTCTTTTCTTCCTTCTTCGTGGGGGCGCGCTGGCGCACCCGCGGGCTGTAGTCCCCGAGATTCGGGCCGACTGCTGAGCAGTCAGGCCGGACCTCCTCGGCGATCTACTTTATTGACGACTTGCTTGTTTCTTTCTTCGTTCGTCAGGTGCCAACACCGCTCTTCAAGAGCAGCTGGGCGAGGCCAACACCGCTCGGCATGCCAAGGAGGAGGAGTGTGACAGGCTCGCCAAAGAGCGTGACCTGCTGGCGACGCAGCTGGCCGAGCAGAAGGAGCTGCTCCAGAAGGCGCAGGACGAGGCCAAGTCGCGGGAGGCCACCCTCATGGCCGAGTTCGAGATCGAGCGCTCCGCCTGGACTGATAGGGAGGCGATGTTGACCTCTGGCTACCACGAGATTGAGGACATCGTCGATGGTAAGTCTCTTTCATTTATTTGGGCTTCCGACTATGTGTCAGGCCGGCTTCTGATTTTTTCGGCTTTCTTCTCTTTTGTCTTGGCAGACTTCTTTCCTGGTCATTCACAGGCAGTCCCTCTGGGCATCGAGGCTGCTCGGGAGGCGCGAAGGGTGAAAGGCAAGGAGATCGCCGCTAATGCCCCCCGAACCATCGAGGAGCAGCTCCTGAGCATTGCGGCTCATCTTCGTCCGGCCCACCGGCTGCTGCGCCGGCTTCAACGTGCCAACGCCCAGGCGGTTGGCGCCCTGTGGCCCGACATGCCGGCTCTGCGTACCGCCAGTCGGACCGCCGACTGGCTGGAAGTCGCCGCCGGCCGTCTCGAGGCTTGGAAGGGCTCCTCGGACCGGGCCGGAGCGCGCCGGGCATTGGAGTTCGTCAAGGCGTGGTATCCGGGGATGGACCTGGACCGCCTGGCTGCGTTCCAGTCAGAGGCCCAGGCCGAGCTGGAGGCCGTAGAGGGCGCCCTTGTCGAGCGCGCGGCGGCCATCGCCGAGTACACGGATACCAACGTCTTTGTGCCCGAGCGGGCTGAAGGCGGCGAGGAAGCGCCGCCGGACTGGTTCGGGATGAACCCGGAGTATGGCGAAGACTCGGCGGAGGTGATCGACTCCAGCACCGAGGAGGAGGAGGACGAGGCGGAGGACGGAGGCGAGGAGGAGGCGCTAGAAGACGGAGCAAGCGGCCAGCCTCAGCCCGATCGCACCTCCAGCAACGAGCCGCGCGGAGACAAGGTGACTGCCACTGGAGGCGACCAAGCTGAGACCGCCCAGCCAACTACCCCGGCACCTGACACCGCCGTCACCTCCGACCCTCCGGCCCCGGAGGCCGCCTCCTAGACTTCTCTTTTCTTCTTCTGTTTATCTGCCTTTAGTAATCTTTTGAAAGACTTGTTAGGTTTGAACAATTCCACCCGCTGGGTGTATCCTGAATTTCTATTCGAAAATTCGGCCAAGGGCCTATGTAAATATTTATCCAATTTCCGCCTTTCCTTGCTTATTGCTCCTTCGGCTTTTTCCTTTGCCGTCTTCCCTTAGTTGCCACCTTGCCGGCTGGACAGCCGCTCTGCGGACTGTCGCTAGGTCAAGCGCTTGGCTACTTCGGGAAGGCAAGTACTTGGCCATTTAGAGTTTCTTTAGCAAGTCGGCTAGAAAGCGACAGGCCGACTATACGAAGGTCGGCTGTCTTTGATAAAAGCTAAGACGGCGAGCTGACTGCTCATGAGTCGGCTCCGCGGCTGGTAGCCGGTTTGAGCTATGCGCAAGCTTTTAGGTCCTTAGCCATTTTTCATGTGTGCGCTCGTTCTTGCTTGTTCTCTGCCTACCAGCAGTCGCTCTGCGAACTGCGGCTTTCGACAGGAGACGGCTTGAGCGCAACACATTACTTGTCCGACTGCAGGAAGCATTTCATAGCGCAAGACAGCAAGTCCCCGGGCCGACTGATCGGACCCGGTGCCAGACGGTATGATAAAAAGAGTAGCATATTCGGAAGCGTAATTTTAATCATACAGATAACAAAAAGGCAGTCCCCGAGCTCGCCTCGGGGGGCCTAAGGTCTTAGTACTTTAATACAAAAGGGGTAGTGCGATACATACTGCATCAACTGTAAAATCTTCAAAGAAGATTTGCGTTCCACGGGCGCTCTGTTTCTTTGCCGGAGTCGTCCCTCTTGCGCGCTCGAGGCTTGTGAGCGTCAATCAGGTAGTAGGCGTCGTTCCCTAGCACCTTGCTGATGATGAAGGGGCCCTCCCAAGGTGCCGACAACTTGTGCTGGCCGGCTGTTCTCTGAATCAGCCAGAGCACAAGGTCGCCTTCTTGGAACGATCTCGGCTTGACCTTGCGGTTGTAGTATCGGCGTAGACTCTGCTGGTAGATGCTGGACCGGCTGAGTGCCAATAGCCGGCCCTCTTCCAGCAGATCAACGCCATCTTGGCGCGCTTCTTCAGCTTCCTCTTCGGTGTACATGGTGACTCGTGGAGAGTCGAACTCTATATCCGTCGGGATGACGGCTTCGGCACCATAGACGAGGAAGAAAGGCGTGAAGCCAGTTGACTTGTTTGGAGTCGTGCGCAGACTCCAGAGGACGGCTGGTAGCTCCTCGACCCAACAGCCGGCCGAACACTTGAGTGGTTCGACCAGTCGAGGCTTGATGCCGGACAGGATGAGGCCATTGGCCTGTTCCACCTGGCCGTTTGACTGCGGATGGGCAACGGATGCTAAGTCCAGTCGGATGCCCTGCGTCGCGCAGAAACGGGCCAAGGCGCCCTTGGAAAAGTTTGTGCCGTTGTCGGTGATGATGCTATGCGGTATGCCGTACCGCACCGTTATGTCGGCGATGAAGGTTACTGCAGTCGGCCCGTTCAGCTTCTTGATGGGCTTTGCCTCCACCCACTTGGTGAACTTGTCCACCGCGACAAGCAGATGAGTTAGGCCGCCACGGGCCGTCTTGAATGGTCCTACCATGTCCAGGCCCCAAACTGCGAAGGGCCAGGCGATGGGGATTGTCTTCAGCGCGGAAGCCGGCTGAAGTGGCTTGGAGCGGAACATCTGGCACCCCTTGCATTTTTGGACTAGCTCTTTAGCTTCTTCCAGGGTAGTCAGCCAAAAGAAACCGTGCCGAAAGGCTTTGGCGACGAGTGCCCTTGAAGCCGCATGGTGGCCGCACTCGCCCTGATGGATGTCTCTGAGAATTGCTTGGCCTTGTTCTGATTCTACGCAGCACTGGTAGACACCAGTGACACTGCGCCTGACTAGC
This sequence comes from Triticum dicoccoides, assembly GCF_002162155.2. Taxonomy (NCBI): domain Eukaryota; kingdom Viridiplantae; phylum Streptophyta; class Magnoliopsida; order Poales; family Poaceae; genus Triticum; species Triticum dicoccoides. Next base: position 644,459,469 of record NC_041389.1, read on the forward strand.
TCTCTGTTGACTATGGTGTATGCTGCCACTCAGCGCTGCACTTGCCGAGCCAAGATCTCATCTGTCGGCAGCTCTCTATTCACTAAAAACTTGAGGATGGGCTGCACCCAGGAAGGGGCTACTATCTCTTCGGCTGCTACCAAAGCGACTTGGACAAGGGTGGCCGGGCTGGGAGGCGGCGGGCCGGAGTCTAGGGCCATCTGCTGGATTGACGGAGTCTCTGGGCCGACTGGCGCAGTTCCTGGGCCGAGCTCTGAAGTCCCCGGGCCGACTGGCGTAGTCCCCGGGCTGTGCTCCGAAGTCCCCGGGCCGGGTTCTGAAGTCCCCGGGCCGGTTGGCACAGTCCCCGGGCCGGGTTCTGAAGTCCCCGGGCCGGTTTCAACTGTGGTTTTCTTGAGGCTGTCTGCTGGGGCTCTGGAGTCGGATCCGACTACTTCTGGAGGAGCCGGCACAAAGATGGAGTCTGACTCTGGCGAAGGCTTGATAGACGGCTTGAGGAGGCGCTGAAGGGCGACGCCGGAAGGTATCGCTTGGCGAGTGGAGCCGACTCGCGCCAAGGCATCCGCTTGATCATTGTCATTTCTTGGCACGTGAAGGAATTCGCACCCCTCGAAGTATCCACTGAGTTGCTGCACCAGGAAGCGGTAGCTCGCCGTGTTTGCGTCCTTGGCGTCCCAGTCGCCGGATGATTGCTGAACCACTAAGTCGGAGTCGCCATAACACAGGATTCGGCGAATGCCGAGTTCTTTGGCAAGCCGGAGCCCATGAATGAGCGCCTCATATTCGGCGACGTTGTTGGAGGCGGCGAAGTGGATCTGCAGCACATACTTGAGCTTCTCGCCTTTAGGGGAGGTGAGGACGATGCCGGCTCCCAGGCCGGTGCGCATCTTGGAGCCATCGAAATGCATCCGCCAATGAGTGGAGTCAGGCGCTGGCGGCAGGTACTGGGTCTCGGCCCAGTCGACGAGGAAGTCGGCCAGCGCCTGCGACTTGATGGCGGTGCGGGGCTGGTAGTAGATGGTGTAAGGAGCTAGATCTATAGCCCATTTGGCTACTCGGCCGGAGGCGTCTTGACTTTCAATGATCTCGGTGAGTGGAGCGGTGCAAACCACGGTGATTGGATGCTCTTGAAAGTAGGGCTTCAGCTTCTTGGCGGCAAAATGCACACTGTAGCACATCTTCTGGTAGTGCGGGTTGTTCTGCTTGGAGGTCGATAGTACCTCGCTCAGGTAATATACCGGTCTCTGGATGGGGAGCGCCTTGCCTTCCTCCTTGCGCTTGACTACAATGACTATGCTGACTACTCAGCTGGTGGCGGCGATGTACAAGAGCATGGGCTCTTTGGGAGTCGGAGCCGCCAACACGGGGGGAGTAGTCAACACCTTCTTCAGTTGGAGAAATGCCTCGTCCGCCTTGTGGTTCCACTCAAAAAAGGTGGTCTTCTTCATTAATTGATACAAGGGCAAGGCCTTCTCGCCCAGCCGACTGATAAACCGGCTGATGGACGCCAGGCAGCCAGTGAACTTCTGCACATCCAACAGTCGGCTGGGTACCTCCATTCTCTTGATGGCCTTGATCTTCACGGGGTTGCACTCTATGCCGCGTTCGGAGACCAGGAAGCCAAGGAGCTGGCCGGCTAGTACTCCGAAAACGCACTTCTCGGGGTTGAGCTTGATCTGGAATTGGCGCAGATTCTCAAAGGTCTCCTTGAGGTCTTCCAGCAGCGTCCCACGCTTCTCCGTCTTCACCACCACATCATCCACATAGACGTGGGCGTTCCTGCCGAGTTGCTTGAGGAGGCACTTCTGCATGCAACGCTGAAAGGTGGCACCGGCATTCCTCAAGCCGAACGTCATTGTCAGGTAGCAGAAGGCTCCGAATGGCGTGATGAAGGCGGTCTTCAATCTGTCCGCTGGGTTCAGCTTGATCTGGTGGTATCCCGAATATGCATCTAGGAAACTCAGCAGCTCGCATCCGGCTGTGGAGTCTATCACCTGATCAATTCTTGGCAGAGCAAATGGGTCCTTTGGGTAGGCTTTGTTGAGGCTTGTGTAGTCGATGCACATCCGCCATTGCTTGTTCTTCTTCAGCACCAACACCGGGTTCGCCAGCCACTCTAGGAAAAATACTTCCATGATGAAGCCGGCTGCCAGGAGCCGGGCTATCTCTTCTCCAACAACTCTTCTTTTCTCTTCTGACAGGCGGCGCAAGGGCTGCCTGACGGGCTTCATATCTGGCCTGACGTGTAGCTTGTGCTCGGCGAATTCTGTCGGTACACCCGGCATGTCTTTGGGGGACCATGCAAAGATGTCCCGATTCTCATGGAGGAAATCAACGAGCTCGCTTTCCTATTTGCCGTCAAGGCCCGTGCCCATGACAGCGTATCTCTTCGGGTGCTCCGGGTCCAAAGGTATCTTCTTGGTTTCTTTGGCCGGCTTGAATGATCCTTCTGCCTCCGACTCCTTGGGGTCGGGCGACATCTCTGGCTGCTTTTGGCCAGCCGACTGCTCTCGGCCGCGCAGGCGGACGACTTCTTGTAGTCGCCGGCTATGGTCAGAATCCCCTTGGAACTCGGCATCTTTATCTTCAGGTAGGCGTAGTGGGGAACCGCCATGAACTTGGCCAAGGCGGGTCAGCCAAGCAGGGCGTGGTACGGGCTCTCCAAGTCCACCACCTCGAACCAGACCGGCTCTTGGCGGAAGTGATCTTTGTCTCCGAAGAGGACGTCTATGAGGATCTTGCCGATCAGTGAGCAGGAGAGGCCGGGTACAATTCCATGGAACACGGTCCGGCTGCTCTGCAGCTGTCTTCGCTTGATTCCTAGCTTCTCCATGGTGTCCTTGTACAGGATGTTGATGCTGCTACCTCCGTCTATCAGGACTCGCGAAAAACGGGCGGCCCGCCTATCAGTGGCTAGGGTCGCACCTAGGACCAGGGCATAAGAGCCCGGACTCGGCATCACCTTTTGGTGATCCGCCCGACTCCAACTAATAGGCCTCTCAGACCAATGCATGAACTCTGGAGCATCTGTCGCTACTACATTTACTTCTTGTTGCTGTTGGCGCCTGCTGCGCCGGTCATCCGCCACACTGGTGAACACTACGTAGGCTCCATGCTCTTCTGGGAACTCATCTTGTACTGCGCCGACTGGCCAAGCCGCCGGCTGCTGGGGCGGCGGCGGAGGCGGCGGCCCAGCAGGCGGTGGAGGAGTGACGCCGTCTCCCTTGGTGATCCTGGTGAGCCAGTGGCACTTTCTGGTGGTGTGGTTTGACGGCTTCGCGCCGCTGTGGAACTTGCAAGGACCATCCAAAGTCTGCTCATAGGAGAAAGCCGGCAACCAATTGGACTTGCCGCCCTTCTGCCGCTTGGCCGGAGGCTGCCCCTCCGGCTATTGATCTTCAACTGTCGCCACTTGCCGACGGTTGGAAGTCGGCTGCTGGGCCTTGCGCTTGCTGTCGTTCTGTTGCTGTCGCCGACTGGTGTCTCCAGCCGGGGTTCTGGGAGCCTGAGGGGTCACCTTGCCAGCGGCGCTGACTTGGATCTCTGTCTTCATGGAAGAGTCGGCCGTGGCGTACTTGTCCGCTATGACTAGGAGTTCGTCGAGGGTTTCTGGCTCGTCGCAGAGGAGCTTGTGCTTGAGGAGGGTGCCCTCTCGGCACCTGGCAGTGAAGTACTCGATGGCCTGCACCTCGTGCACGCCCTCGCAGGAGTTTCGAAGCTCACCCCAGCGCGTGAGGTAGTCGCGTGTTGATTCATCAGGGCCTTGCACGCACAAGGAGAGCTGGCGCGGCTTGGGAGGTCGCTTGTACGTGCTCGTAAAGTTGCGGATGAAGGCTTCAGTGAAGTCGACCCAGCTGTTGATGCTGCGGGGCTTCAGGCTGTTCAACCACGTCCGGGCCGTGCCCTGGAGCATGAGAGGAACGTACTTCACGGCAACTCGTTTGTTGCCATTCGCTATGCTGACGGCTGTGGAGTAGTCTATCAGCCAGTCCTCCGGCTTCACAGAGCCGGTGTACTTGGGTGTGTCTCGGGGGAGCGTGAACCCTTTGGGGAAGGGCTCGTCTCTGATGCGGGGCCCGAAGCAAGGCGGACCCAGCTCGTCTTCTTCTTCCAGCGTCAGGGATCGGTGGAGTCGGTCGATCCGATGGCGGGCGTCATTCTCTCTGACTCCCTCTCGGCGGACAAGGCGACCTCCGAGAGTCGGATGCTCAACAGGTGGCGGGGAAACTCGTCGCTCTCTTCTGGGCGGGGGAGGCAGGTAGTCGTCCCGCCGCTCTACTGCTCTCGGGCGGCCGTCTTGGTCGCGCTCGATGGTGATATGAGTCCGACTATGACTGACAGCCGGCTCCTTCTCTTTCCTTCCGCGGACTCCGCCAGTCGGCGTCCGGGAGGTCGCGCCTTGATCTCGGCAGGGAGGCAAGTCGTTGTTTGGCTGCTACAGCGCATCCGCGCGGCCGCCGGCCGCGTTTTGCCCAGCGACCGCGTCATGGAGCTGCTGGACTCGCTCCGTCATCACACGGCGCTCTTCGCCCTCGAAGTTCTTCAGCTCGTCAGTCGCCGCTTGGGCGGCGCGGATGTTCTCCGCTGGGGTGGCGTACACGGGGCGTTTTGCCCCGAGCAAGTCGGCGATGGCCGCGCCGCGCTGCCGGACCGCACCTAGACGGCTCGGCCCAGTCGGAGCCGGCGAGCTGCCTACGGCGCTATCCATCTCGCGCTGGTATACCTCTGACAAGCACCTCATGCTTGCCAGCTTCTTGGCGTCTTCGATGATCTGAAGGCGGCGCGTCTCCAGCGTCTCGGCGTCCGCGTCCTCTGGGATGGGCGCGGTTAGGTCTTGCAGGGCCGCAGCTAGCGGGTCCTGGGCTTCTTCGCCGGAGTGCTCGCCGTGGCTGATGACGAGCACCTCCGTGATGGCGCTTCCGCCGCTCTCCTCGTACGGAAGCGGCTCGTCGTAGACCACCACGTTGGTGGGAAAAATGTCGAGCGACACAGCGTCGGAGTCGACCAGCATCGGGTCGGAGGAGCCTACGGACTCCAAGTCTACGGCAGGCTCGCCGGCGACGTGGAGTTGGTCGAGGAGGCCCGCGAGAAGGCTCTCGGGGCCACCCGCGCCTGCGTTGGATGCAGGTTCGTCGGAGAGGTGCACCTCGCCGACAAGTTCGGCGAGGCTGCTCGCGGTGCAAGCGGCCTCAGTGCCGCGCAGCGTGTCGATGCAGACTCCATCAGGCGAGCCTGGCTGGCTGCGCTCGCCAGGGAGGAAGAGGGTTCCCGTCCAGAACAGATCTCCGGACGACGGTGCACCTCGCCCCACGGTGGGCGCTAAATGTCGGGGGTTGGGTGCGACATATGCCAAAGGATGGCTTATCATGGTGGGGGCGAGTAGAACGTCGCCGGTGCCTGGAAACAGGATAAGGCGTAGACATGCACGCCGGCGAATCTTACCCAGCTTCAGTGCTCTCCGGGGACATAACACCCCTACTGCTGCTCTGTGGGGTCTCCGCATGGTCACTAAAGCAAGGTGACTACAATGGTGCTCCTGGAGCTGTATCGGGAGGCAGGAGAGAGCGAGGCTAGTTCTCTCCTCCCTGGGCTATGTGTCTATCTCTATCAAGGTCCGAACCCTTTGCATGGGTGCCCCGGGGGGTTTATATAGGCCTACCCCCCAGGGATACAATGGTAATCTGGTTGGGCGCGGGTCCCAGCCGTCTGTCTCTCATGCTGCTGTCCTTCCCGCCGGCTTCTGGGGCCCGCCGACTGGTGGGCCCTGCGGACAGGCCGACACTATGCGGCACTCCTGGTGACGCGGGCTTGGTCACCGGGTCGTGGAAACAGTGCCGCCGTCTATTGGGCGATCACTATCGCCACTCGCCGTCCAATCTGATTAATGGCTTGTGGGGCCCTGGAGGGGAGACGACCGACTCCGGGGAGGCCGACTCCCACAGGGCCGTCTTCAGGCTCTCTAGCCGCCTTCGGTCCACCCACTGACAGGCGGCCCCGCAGCCTTCGGGCCGTACAGGCCGGCGTCATGGGCACAGTGAGTCATGCACTGTGGCTGAGGTCAGGGCAGGCATGGCAATAGTGACGCGTCTCGCCGGAGATCTTCCGACGATACGGCTCACTGTAGCCATGCCTGTCCCTCGTAGGCAGGGAGAGACGGCCACGTCGTGACCGTACTCCGCATCGGGCTTCGTGAAGTGTCATGGGCCGACTCCCATAGTCGGCTCTCCTGGAGGTCGCCAGCTCGGAGTCGGCTCGCCTTGAAGTCGTCGTCTGGGATTCGGCTCCTCTGGAGATCGCCAGCTGATACTCCGCTTCTCTCGAGATCGCCAGCTGGGACTCGGCCTCTCTGGAGGTCGCCAGCTGGGACTCGGCTGGAGGGGCGTGGCCTGCCCCGATGTCTTGAAAGATCCTGGGTCCTGGGTCAGCCTACCCGTGGCCCATTACTCCGACAGTACTTATGAGGTTCACAAGGCTCCTGGTGATCCTCAAGACAAGCTGGTTCCGCTGAAAAACATTCAAAAACCACAATTGAAAATATCAAGAAACCTTTTGAAAATTGCTAGAAAATCTAGATAGCAAGGAAAAATCCCATCTTTTGGGAGCTGTTAGATTTTTGGACAAAGAACACAATGCAAAAAGAATCACTGCATTTGGACTTGTAGAATAAAAGTTATGGCTGTTTGAATGGTACTGGAATTTAAATAAATTTGAAAAACAGAAAACAAAGAGGGGGTGACGTCGATGGCGTATTGTCCTGGGGCACCACCACTCATACCGCTTCGCGTGTGTTATGAGTGGCTGACTAGCGGGCCCCGCTAGTCAGGCCGGAGGGAGGGGGGAAGAAAACAGAGAGGCGTGGCGCTTCGCCGGAGCTCACGCCGGTGTTGAGGCATCTTGGAGGAAAACGAGAGGGAGGGATCGACGGAGAAGGCTCTTGCGCACCTGCCCGTACCCGTGGCGTGGCAAACGGTGACCGGATGGCGTCGGATTCTTCCTCACAAGCGGAGGCAGAAGACGATGGTCGCCGGAGATGAGGAAGACGGCGACTAGGGGCGGCTCCAGAGGCATAGGCTTGGCGCGTTAGCATCACGGAGCAGAGGCGGAGGCCCAGGCGGGGTCGCCTCGGCTTGGGAGTGACCGGAGCTGCGGGGTCGATCCAGAGGGGATCACCGGCGAGCTCGGCTCGGGGACGACAGCCCGCGGCCTGCCCGGCCGGGCTGCGGCTTCTAGTGGCTATAGGACGGAGTGTTGGTGAGGTGCGGTGCTCCAGGAGGCTGCGGAGGGGGTTATTTATACGCAAGGCGGCAAGGAGGCCTCGGGCTCCACCGGAGGACAGCGGTCGCCGGTGCCCGGCGATGAATGGTGCCAGATAGAGGGGGGAAGGCGACGAGGTCACGCGGGAGCTATGCACGGACGCGGACGAGCACAGGAGCATGGAGGAAAGGGACGAACACAGTGCACGGGCACTGTGCCGTTGGCCGGACCGTGCCCTTGCTCGCTGCCGCGAGCTCCGGCATCGGCGAGCGGCAGGAGGAGTTAAGGGGGTGGAGACGAGGATGGTGGCGCGGGGGGACACGCCCAAGCTGGCCGAGCAGCGTGCACGCGCGCCACAGAGGCGCTGGCGACGCGCAGAGCGCGCATTTGGCATGCCAGGACCCTCGGACGAACGCGGTCACCGCGTGGACCGTGACATCAGGCCACATATGCACTAACCATGATGTCTGGCATGAGGTCCTTAGTAACTTTAGTTGTTACCACGGCTCGGTTTGTTTCCAGGTGTAGTAGAAGTGAAATGGTCAAGATGTTTAGTTACTGGACAGAAACTTTGAACAGTTATTCTGGTCAAACCACAGGGTTTCAAGGGATGATCTTTGGGGTTTTACTGACTCTTACTAAGGTGAATAAGCACAGGGAAAACCAGCTACATTGGAGCTAGTAAAAAGGTAGTTGCTGTAGAAACTACCATTTCAGCCCAGAAGTGAAAATATTTTCTGTAGCAAAAATACTCCAAAAAGTGGTGAAATGTTTTTGCTCAGAAATGTGCCCTAGGGTCCAAAGAATATTTGGGATTTTTCTCAAGATTTTTAGGGCAACAGAAATGAGGGTTACTTTGGAGGTCAAAGAGTTTAGCTAGGGTTTAAGAGGCAAAATGAATATTTTTCATTTAAGAAAAATATTCCAAACAATTTTGTTGGGTTGGCCAGGAGTGAAATGATGGATTATAAGAGGAGAGGGGGCACTTGGGTGAAAATCAAGGGATACCCAACTGATCAATTCCAAATGAAACTCCAAATTCAAAACAAACTCAGATGAAAATCAGGCAAATAAAAGAGGGCAAAAACCAGGCTGTGACAAACCTCCCCCACTTAGAATGAATCTCGTCCTCGAGATTCGGTTGCTTGGGAAAACCATTCTGGATAACATGCCCTTAGAAATTCTTCCGATTCCCAGGTTGATTCTAACTCGGAATGATGCATCCATTGAACCTTGTAAAACTTCCGTGACTTACTGCGAGTGACTCTTTCCATCTGATCCAAAATTTTCACTGGCCTCTCTTTGTAGGTCAAATCCTTTGCCAGCTCTATCTCTGCCAAATTGGTCTTTTTCTCAGGTGGTGAGATGCACAGTCGCAGTTGTGAAACGTGGAACACGTTGTGCACGTCGGACAGTTCCGGAGGCAGCTCCAACTGATATGCCACAGCACCCACTCGGGTCATGACGGGAAATGGACCAATAAACCTGGGTGCCAATTTTCCACGGGTTTGGAACCTTCTTATTCCCTTCATGGGTGTGACTCGAAGGTAGACATGCTCTCCGGGTTCAAAACTGATATGCCGGTGCTTTGCATCATAATAACTTTTCTGTCGCGATTTGGCCAGCTGTAATCTGTCTCGGATCTCCTTGACTTGCTTTTCGGCTTCCAGCATGAGATTGGTTCCGAAAATACGGCCATCTCTGGTTTGAGACCAATTTAATGGAGTGCGGCACTTACGGCCATACAAAGCTTCATAAGGTGACATCTTCAAACTGGTCTGGAACCCATTGTTATACGAGAACTCGGCGTACGACAAGCAATCTTCCCATTGTGGTCCTTGGGCTACTACACAGGCTCGGAGCATATCTTCGAGTATTTGATTTACTCTTTCCGTTTGCCCATCCGTCTGAGGATGATATGCGGTGCTGTATTTTAATTCCGTCCCAAGGGCTTGATGGAGACGGGTCCAGAAAGCAGAGGTGAAAAGCGAACCTCGGTCAGTAGTCATGGTCCTGGGAACTCCATGTAGACTAACAATCCTGGATACATACAGTCGGGCAAGCTCATCTGCTCGGTATGAGGTTTTGACTGGGAGGAAGTGAGCCACCTTGGTTAATGTATCCACTATGACCCAGATTGCATTATTGCCTCGTCGGGTCCTGGGTAATCCTGTGATGAAATCCATACAGACATCGTCCCATTTCCATTGTGATACGGGCAGTGGTTGGAGAAGTCCGACTAGTTTCTGATATTCTGCCTTAACATTGTTGCATATGTCGCAACAAGCCACGAAATAAGCAATGTCTTTCTTCATTCCATCCCACCAAAATATTTGTCAAAGGTCTTCAGACATTTTTGTGCCTCCAGGGTGGATTGAATACGAGGACTCATGGGCTTCTGACAAAATTTTCTGCTTTAGGTCAGCTTGATTAGGCACACAAATCCTTCCCCTGAATCGGAGGGTACCGTACTGATCCTTCGAGAAATCGGATGTCTTGATGCGTTTCTGCAGTTTGGCATCGCCTGGCTGGGCCTTGCAGATTTCTTCCTCTAGGGTAGGAGTGACCGTCAGAATATTGGCAAGACCAGCCTCAACAATGACCAGGTTGAGCTGAGCAATTTCTTCTTTGAGATCAGAAGGCAGAGATTCCAGCATGACGTTTAAACTGATGGGCTTTCGACTGAGTGCATCAGCAACCACGTTGGCCTTACCCAGATGGTAGTTTATTCCAAGATCATAGTCCTTGACCAACTCTAGCCATCTTCGCTGACGGAGGTTTAAATCCGGCTGAGTAAATATGTATTTGAGACTTTTGTGGTCGGTAAAAATTTGGCACCTTTCCACAATGAGGTAGTGTCTCCAAATTTTTAAAGCATGAACTACCGAGACTTTTGGGGTATCCACCATATATATGTCATATGACGAGGTGGTCCTCCCGTGCCCTGTAGGCGCTGGTTCTTGTTCGTCTCCAGCATCGTCGTCTATACCGTCGATGTCTTCGGAGTCATAGTCTAGCATGTCGGTTAGATCATCGACAGTGGCTACAAAGTGGGTGGTGGGTGGGCTCTGAATTTCTTCGTCGTCCGTATCCCAACCATCCTGGCCATAGTGCGGCCAGGACTCTCCCGATAACGAGAGATGCTTTAGCGAATTTAGGATGTCGCCAAAGGGCGAGTATTGGAAGATGTCCGCGGCGGTGAATTCCATAACCGGCGCCCAATCCGATTCGATTGATAGGGGCGTGGGAGGTCCGGAGTCCGGCAAGGAGTCCGGTACCTCGGAATCACGAGTTTCGCGAGGGACAAGATTAGCGTTCGGCTCCATCACCGTGGAAGTTGAAGCCCCCGAGGTGGTGTCCATCCACCGATCCTCGATCTGGGCGATCGGCTCCGGACTAAAGGCCGAAGCGGATTCGTGTGCGGCCACCAAGGCACTGTTCGGCGGTAGAGCTAGATCATGCCCATCGTAACAGTGCGGCGCGCTTGGCTGTGGCTCGAGTCCGTCGAAGATCAAGTCTCCGCGGACGTCGGCCGTGAAGTTTAGACTTCCGAATCTGACCTGACGGCCAGGGGCGTAGCTTTCGATCTGCTCCAGATGGCCAAGCGAATTAGCCCGCAGTGCGAAGCCGCCGAATACGAAGATCTGTCCGGGGAGAAAAGTCTCACCCTGGACAGTGTTGTTGGTTGAAGATGCCATCGAGCCTATCGGCAACGACACAGAGGAACTCTCAATGAAAGCACCAATGTCGGTGTCAAAACCGGCGGATCTCGGGTAGGGGGTCCCGAACTGTGCGTCTAGGCGGATGGTAACAGGAGACGAGGGACACGATGTTTTACCCAGGTTCGGGCCCTCTTGATGGAGGTAAAACCCTACGTCCTGCTTGATTAATATTGATGATATGGGTAGTACAAGAGTGGATCTACCACGAGATCAAGGAGGCTAAACCCTAAAGCTAGCCTATGGTATGATTGTTGTAATGTATGTTGTGTCCTACAGACTAAAGCCCTCCGGTTTATATAGACACCGGAGAAGGCTAGGGTTACACAGAGTCGGTTACAATGGTAGGAGATCTACATATCCGTATCGCCAAGCTTGCCTTCCACGCCAAGGAAAGTCCCATCCGGACACGGGACGGAGTCTTCAATCTTGTATCTTCGTAGTCTTGGAGTCCGGCGGACGATGATAGTCTGGCTATCCGGACACCCCCTAGTCCAGGACTCCCTCAGTAGCCCCTGAACCAGGCTTCAATGACGATAAGTCCGGCACGCATAATGTTCGGCATTGCAAGGCGGGTTCCTCCCTTGAATAATCCAGAGAAGATCATGAACACCAGGATAGTGTCCGGCTCTGCAAAATAAATTCCACATTCCACCGTAGAGAGAATAAAATGCACACAAGTCCAATCTGCTGACGTGTTATGCGGCATGGCATCACACCGCTACCAGGCCTTTACTTGAATCATTTTTTATTATACCACCTCAGCACGTTTAGCGAAGCGGTTTCCTTGGCACGTCTTGTCGAAACAGAGATCGTGTTCCCCTTATTCCGGGATTCTCATCACTATGTCCGTGGGTAACCCAACCGTGCCCGTCGCCACGCCTCCTCTATCGAAGGTGAATCCCGAACGGTCACGGAGACGACTCCTGGTATTTTTCCCCTTTATAAGAGGACCAAGGCTCATTCTTTTTCTTCAATCTCGCATCGAATCTCCTCCTCGCTCCCAGTTCCAACACCCAGCGCTTCAGATTCGAGCGCTTCGGATTCTCAACCATGTCCGGCTCCGACCTCCAGGGTCGGTGGATTCCCTCCTCCGTCACGGAGGAGGATGTGTTAAAGCTGCGTGAGGCCAAGCACCTGTCCTACGAGATTTTGCACAGGTTGCCCGCCCAAGGGCAGGCCGTGCCTGCCCCCGAGCCCGGTGAGTACGTTGTCTTCGTATCCCACCTCCGTCGGGGTTTAGGCTTCCTGACGGACCCCTTCGTGAGAGGGCTCATGTTCTACTACGGGCTGGATTTTCACGACTTGGCTCCGGAGTCCATCCTCCATATCTCCGCATTCATTATCGTCTGCGAAGCCTTCCTCCGCGTCACTCCCCACTTCGGCCTGTGGCTGAAGACCTTTAATGTGGAGCCGAAGATGATTGGGGGGCGTCAAGCGGAGTGCGGCGGGGCGGCCATAAGCATAAGGGCCGATGCCCCGTGGCCCGAGGGTTCCTTCCAAGAGGAACTCGGACTGTGGCAACAGGAGTGGTTCTATATCACCGCTCCGAAGGGCAGCAAGAAAAAGCCGCCGCCTTCGTTCCGCCCGGGACCTCCATGCCGACTGATGTCGTGGGTCAACCAAGGGCTCAATTGGGGGCCGTCCGAAGACGTGCCCTCATTGCAGGGCCGGATTCGAGACCTCCAGGCGAGGGAGATCAATCTGGTCGTGGTGATGCAGGTTATGCTAATCAGGCGTCTTCTGCCCTGCAAACGCCGTCCTCTCCGTCTATGGGAGTTCAACCCGGAGGGACCTCGGATTCTCCAACACTTCATGGGTGCGACACCCGTGGAGATGTACAAGTTGTTCTTCGGACCGCAGGTAGCGTGTCCGGAATTGACCGAGGACGCAGGCCTAAGCTGCAATCGCCCGGATACTCAGGTAAATAGCTCAGAGTCCGGACGTTCTGTTTATCTGCTTTTCTAGAGTTCGCCTTCTGACCCATTACTCTTCACAGGAGTGGGTAGCGCGATCGAAGCTGATAAGGTGTCCGGCTCCCCTCCCAGAGACCGCACTGGAGCCCGTGCTGGTCAGAATGTTGAAGGTCGCGCCCGTAGAAGGGAGCGATGGGGAAAATAGAGGAGCTATTATTTCGCCCAAAGGGGCGTCTGAAGAGGGGGGAATCAAAAACCCTTCTTTCCAGGGGGAGAAGAGGACCACCTCCGAAGATCCGGAGGCCAAAGCCCCTAAACGGGGGAAGAGATCTTCACCGGGGGGTCCGGCGTCCGGGGAGAATCCGGACGTACAATCGTCGCTAAAGGATCAGCCCTCCAGCAAGCCGTGAGTAGGAAAAGGGGAGTTCATTAGTTAAGAAAATACCTCCATTTGTGCTTCTATGGGTAACCGAAATTTCTATCTTGCAGTTCGGATTTGTAGCCTTCTCAGATGAGTTCGTCTTTGGGGGACCTTCTTCCGGAGATGATGGAGAGCGAAACGCCTCCGTCTGCTGCGCCGTCAGATAGGGCAGACGAGCCTGAAGTATCGTCACGGAGGGTATCCCCGAGTCCGGAGGGGCCGGAGAGTTCGGCGCCCACTAGTATCCAGCCGGGAGAACTGAAGAATCTGCTTGAGAGGGCGTCCATCTCAGAAGATCACCGTGCTTTGATGTGTATGGTGATTGGAAGGATTTCGTCCGCCGAGAGCGGATTGCGTAATGCCGCTACGAGTTTGCTGGCGGGATTTGAGGTACGCAAGAATGATGCACCCTTTTTTTTGATAGTTTTGCACATAAAAGTGCGCCCTGTATAGATAGTAGCCCCTGAGACTCGGTAGGTTGTCGAAAACTACAGCGTGCCGAGGATCAAAATTGCAAGTAATGAATGTCGCCGTTCTTATGCAGGTGGCGGATAGTCCGAGGGCTAGCCGGACTAGTGGAGTTGCCGAGCTAATGCGGCAACTTGACGTGGCAGATGCGGACATCGCACTTGTCAACCGGCGACTTGATGAGTCGCAAGGTAAATGAGTTCTCCACAGTCGCTTTATTAAGGGGGTCAAAGCCCTCCTCTGATAAATTATATGTTGTGATACAGACGGTGCTACTGCTGTGGAGAGCCTTCGGGCCGAACTTGCTCAAGCTAAGGAGCAAGCCCGAAGGAGTGACGCGGCTGCCTCAAGGGCGGCCGAGGAGTTGGAAGCCGAAAAGGCTGCACACTGCCTAAGCAGGGAGGAGATGGCCGAATTGGCCGTGAAATTAAAAGATGATGCCGACCGTAATGAGGCTCTTGAAAAGGAGCGCTTATCGGAGCGAGAAGACCTGGGGAAGGCCACCGCCGAGGCCAAGGATGCCCGTTCTGCAATGCGGGCTATGAAGGAGGAGCTGCGCCAGGCCGGAGATATTGTGGCTGGCAAGCCTTTTCTGTTGTGTCGCCGGCTTACGGATCAAAAGTATGCTCAACTTGGCCAGCTGTGGGGTCCGAAGGATCCGTATATGGACTTAGCGGCAAGTGTGGCTGATGCCATTGAGCACTTCCGGAGCCAGAAGGATCACAAGACGGAAGAGCTATTTTGGTCTCAATTCCATAGTCCGGAGCGTTCACTTCCGTTGACCGATCGGTTGGCCGAATGGGCCGAGCTGAATAGATTGTCCGGACTTGCCATGACTGACATCGTGGCTCATGTCTGGCCAGAGAGGCCCAAGGCGACGAGCTATTTCGGCTTATTGCAGCAATTTCTTGGAGCGGTGCCGCATATCAAGGAGATGAAGCGGTCGGCCTGCGTCGAAGGCGCGCGGATGGCTCTTGCCCGTGTGAAGACACATTGGACAGAGATGGATGCCACCGCTATTGCCGCCCAGGGTTCGGATGAAAGCCGGTTACCCGCCGAGCACTATTTTGGGGAAGTTATGCGTGGCGCTCGTGTAATAGAGTCGCAGTGCTCAAAAAATGTCACGTTCAAATGAACGTTTTTAGCTTGTAAAACGATGGTTATGCTATAACTGCTTTTTATACTTGTGCGTCCCAAGTAGTAAAATTTCTCCTATGCGGCCGTTTACGTATACATTTGTATAACCTGAAAGATTGCAGTCTTCGGCTTCAGCCCCCACGCACAAGGTGCGGGGGTGTTCGCAAAAATAGCGCGTTTTCACACTTAATCCGACATCTCGGTCCTATTAAGGAGGTGGTAGCGTAGCAAACGAGGCAATCCGGACTATAATGCTTTATCACTTTCACTTAGCCAGTGGAGTTCGAGGGTGGGGCTACGATATAGCCCCTTGGGGCACCGCACTTCTCCGAGTTCGGGGCACGTGTGTGCCTGACCGGGAAATGGTCCTTCGTCAAAGCGGGGAATTCTAAACATTCCGGTAGTCGATCGAGTGGTTGACCAGTCTCTCGCTATATCATGACAGTCAGTTTTCGGCTTTCTCTACTGAGGTGCTCGCCCAGCCGAACTGGGGCACAATCGCAGTAGTTCTCCTGGTGCCGCGTTAGCCGATGATACGGAACGTAAGGCAGCAAAACACAGGAGCCGGGCAAACCCAACATTTGACCAAAGACATGATTCGGAGCTGATGCATATAATGCCTAACTCGAGACGCCGAACACTCCCTAAGGTGTTCGGTCTTTATAATAATGGGCAGAACAATGCCCTAAGACCCTTCGAGGTACGGGCATGGTCCTCTGACGCGGCCGATGCCAAAACGTCAGGCTCTGCTTTGGTTATAGGAAGGAACCAAGGAAGAATAACAACAAGAGACAGTAAAAAAGGTTTACGTAGGGTCTTAATCTGAAAAGAATCCTTGCAACGGGTCCCTACTGCACGTCTGTGCCTGTGTCTCCGTTGTGCCGTTATCCTGGACGGGTGTGCACGTTGTTCATCTGTAAAAAGAGATGAACTTTAGTTTGAAAACAACTCGTGCGAAAAAGGTATGTGTGAAAGAAGAAATATAAGTAAGTAAAGCGGGGTTTGTATGAACTCGCGGTTGTTTGTGCGTGCAGCCCCTTGTGAAGGGGTGTGCGGCTAGGGAGCCCCTAGCCTACCGATGCCGGACTCGTCTATCCGTGTCCGGGTTCTTTAAGTGACCCTCGCACTGAAATGATGCCTCGTGGACCGGGCATCTTGAGTGTAAGAGACGCTTAATGCGGTATGGCGTTGAAACGGACAAAAGCCTTTCGTTCCAAGAGTGCTTGATATCCACTTTTAAATGGGACGATATGAAAGATTAGTTTTTCACGCCGAAAGTTGTTCAGTGATCCGAACACCACTTCTAGTAATAGGGAGCCTGTGCACTTGGCGTAAGGGTCTGGCGTCACTCCTTTGAAGGAAGTGCGGCTGTGTCGAATTTTAGTAGGGTCTATCCCCAACTTGCGGATTGTGTTTGAATACAGCAGGTTTAAGTCGATGCCTCCGTCCATCAGGACTTTAGTAAATTGTAGTCCGTCGATTATGGGATCCAATATCAGGGCAGTCCGTCCTGCGTTTTGAACGCTTCTGGAATAATCCAGGTGGTCGAAAGTGATTGGTTTTGATATCCAATCTCTATGGTCTGCTGGGTTGGACCGTGCGAGGCTCTTTTTAGAAGGTGCCACACTATTTTTCCATATTATCACATGAAGTGAGTTTACTGCTTTGACCTCTTGTGGGAAAGTCTTTTTCTTTCCGGTGCTCTGCTGGTGGGGTTTATCGTCTTCGCTTGACGCGTCGAGCCCCTTGTGTTCGGCGTTTAGTCGGCCGGACTGTTTGAAAACCCAACAATCTCGATGGGTATGGTTTGCAGGCCTTCCGGGGGTACTGTGGATTTGACATATCCGACCCAAAATCTTATTTAAGTTGGACAACTCATCGCTGTCATCCTTAAGAGGCGGTGTTTTGTTGTTTGGCCGCGAGCTTTTGAATCTGGCGTTGACTGTCGTGCTCTTTGGGCTTTTCTCTTTATTCCGGCGCTGCTCTTTTCTGCGCCGTGATTTTACATTTCCATCTCTTATCTCGGATGTACTTGGGTCGCTGGTGCTGCATCTTGCTAGCCAGCTATCCTCTCCTGCACAGAAGCGGGTCATGAGGCTTGTTAGCGCGGACATTGTCCTCGGTTTCTCTTGGCCGAGGTGTCTGGCAAGCCATTCGTCTCGGACATTGTGTTTAAAAGCTGCTAAGGCTTCGGCGTCCGGACAGTCGACTATTTGGTTCTTTTTGGTGAGGAACCTGTTCCAGAATTTGCGCGCTGACTCTCCGGGCTGTTGAGCTATATGACTTAGATCATCTGCATCCGGAGGGCAGACATAAGTCCCTTGAAAATTTGCTCTAAACGCGTCCTCGAGCTCTTCCCAACTTCCCACAGTGTTTTCTGGGAGGCTTTTAAGCCAATGACGGGCTGGCCCTTTGAGCTTGAGGGGTAGGTACTTTATGGCGTGGAGATCATCTCCTCTGCCATGTGTATATGTAGTATATAATCTTCTATCCAGACTCCAGGGTCTGTTGTTCCATCGTAGGCCTCTATGTTTATGGGTTTAAATCCTGCTGGGAATTCATGGTCCAGCACTTCATTGGTGAAACATAGTGGGTGTGCGGCGCCCCTGTATTTGGGTGTGCCACTATCTTCGGACACTTGACGTGTTGCATTGTTTCCTGGGGCCTGCTTCTTTGGCCCGTAAATGGACCTGGTTGGGCCATCTGTCTTTCCAGGTTCATTAGTTGGTTTACGTGCGGCGCCGCTTTCAGAATTTGGCCTATCATCTGGCCGTTTATCCAACCAGGCAGCCTCTTTATTTTTTGACTGTGGGGGCTCTGTGGCCTCCTCGTCGAATTCTGGTAGCAGCTTGCGCTTCGGGTAGCTCTTTGATTGGTGGCCATTGCCGTATTTATCCGCGGTTTTGAGCACTTTGCTCCACCTCATTCTGAGTGTGTCTTCCGCTGTTTTGAGCTTCCGCTTTTCCTTCTTCAACCTTCTTGCAGTGTTGACGAGTCTTTTCCGAAGGTTTTTGCTCTCCGGCGGCGTGTCCGGCATGAGATAGTCTGGACTGTCATTTTCGCCGGGCCTGGACTGATTATCTGACTCGTCCTATTCGGACGGTTGCTTACCTGCGTGTTCGTCGTCCACTTGTGTGCCCTGCTTTATTGCGGGGTCCTTACGAGCATTGTTGTTGTCGAGGCGGGACTTAGGGCGGCGTCTGCGCCGCCGTTTTGGTTGTTTGTCGGCGGGATTATCTTCTGCCGCGGCCCGTCGGTCCTTGTTATCGCTCTCTTTTGGGGTATCCACCATATATATGTCATATGACGAGGTGGTCCTCCCGTGCCCTGTAGGCGCGGGTTCTTGTTCGTCTCCGGCATCGTTGTCTATACCGTCGATGTCTTCGGAGTCATAGTCCAGCATGTCGGTTAGATCGTCGACAGTGGCTACAAAGTGGGTGGTGGGTGGGCTCTGAATTTCTTCGTTGTCCGTATCCCAACCATCCTGGCCATAGTCCGGCCAGGACTCTCCCGATAACGAGAGATGCTTTAGCGAATTTAGGATGTCGCCAAAGGGCGAGTATTGGAAGATGTCCGCGGCGGTGAATTCCATAACCGGCGCCCAATCCGATTCGATTGATAGGGGCGTGGGAGGTCCAGAGTCCAGCAAGGAGTCCGGTACCTCGGAATCGCGAGTTTCGCGAGGGACAAGATTAGTGTTCGGCTCCATCGCCGTGGAAGTTGAAGCCCCCGAGGTGGTGTCCATCCACCGATCCTCGATCTGGGCGATCGGCTCCGGACTAAAGGCCGAAGCGGATTCGTGTGCGGCCACCAAGGCACTGTTCGGCGGCAGAGCTAGATCATGCCCATCGTAACAGTGCGGCGCGCTTGGCTGTGGCTCGAGTCCGTCGAAGATCAAGTCTCCGCGGACGTCGGCCGTGAAGTTTAGACTTCCGAATCTGACCTGACGGCCAGGGGCGTAGCTTTCGATCTGCTCCAGATGGCCAAGCGAATTAGCCCGCAGTGCGAAGCCGCCGAATACGAAGATCTGTCCGGGGAGAAAAGTCTCACCCTGGACAGCGTTGTTGGTTGAAGATGCCATCGAGCCTATCGGCGACGACACAGAGGAACTCTCAATGAAAGCACCAATGTCGGTGTCAAAACCGGCGGATCTCGGGTAGGGGGTCCCGAACTGTGCGTCTAGGCGGATGGTAACAGGAGACGAGGGACACGATGTTTTACCCAGGTTCGGGCCCTCTTGATGGAGGTAAAACCCTACGTCCTGCTTGATTAATATTGATGATATGGGTAGTACAAGAGTGGATCTACCACGAGATCAAGGAGGCTAAACCCTAAAGCTAGCCTATGGTATGATTGTTGTAATGTATGTTGTGTCCTACGGACTAAAGCCCTCCGGTTTATATAGACACCGGAGAAGGCTAGGGTTACACAGAGTCGGTTACAATGGTAGGAGATCTACATATCCGTATCGCCAAGCTTGCCTTCCACGCCAAGGAAAGTCCCATCCGGACACGGGACAGAGTCTTCAATCTTGTATCTTCGTAGTCTTGGAGTCTGGCGGACGATGATAGTCCGGCTGTCCGGACACCCCCTAGTCCAGGACTCCCTCACGCCTCATGGCAATGAACAGCGGGCTGTGGACCATCACTGAGATTGGTCTTACTGATCTATGCAAGATGGCGGACGCTAATGATATTCGCAAGTACACTCGACTTGACATCTTGGTGAAGGATATCATCTGTTCCTACCTATCCAGAGATGAATTCAGGCGCATTATGCATCTTGGCAATTTGAAGCTTATCTGGGACCGAATCTCTTATGTCTATGAAGGTCATCGAACCCGTCATGATCCCTGGTTTGAGGACTTCAAGGAATCTCTCAAAACGATGACTTTCGAGCCAGAATCATCATCTTCTGCATCATGTCTCATGGCAAACGGTGCTGAGGTAACCGAATGCTCCTCATCCGAGCTTTGTGACGATTAATCTGATGATGATGGATTTGATGATGATATTGAATCTTGTTATACCAAACTTGTTTGCATTGCCACTAAACAACAAACGGCCTTGGAACAAGTTCAAAACATGCTAGACAAAAGTGATGATATGTTGGGTAAAGAAATGGACCAGTCAAAAGCATTGGGTGAATGTCTTCAGAGACTTCATTCCAAGTTTGACGCCCTTCAAGATCAACATAATACTCTCTTATCTGATCATGAGAAGCTAAGAGTGAGTTATGAAGATCTTCAGAAGGAGCGCGATTCATTACTAGCTCAACAAATCAGCGCTTCTCAGGAAGAATTTGTTCCTCCATGCTTAAAGTGCATTGAACGTGAATCTGCTAATTCTTCACCTGAATGTTCAAATGCTTCAACTGTTACAAATTCTTCATCTGCCTCTGCTATCACTAATTCCTCATCTGAGGACATTGCTGGTATCACTGACAATGCAGGGCTGAAGGAATTGTACATGACAGGCATGTACAAAAGCCTCAAAGGGCATCAGACTCTTTGTGATGTGCTTAAAAAGCAGATCCTCAACAGAAACCCGAGGAAAGAGGGTATTGCCTTTGAGAGGAAACTTAATGTTGATGGAACATATTGGAAGCCTGAGCAGTACCCCAAAATCTCATGGGTTGCTGCAAAGGGACCTCCAGTTGATCCATCTAACTTATCTGGCTTTACATGTGAATCTCCTCATTCTTCTGATGAGTCATTTGACTCCAACTATAAACTGTTCAAAAATCAGAATGGTGAAGTATTTGCTAGATATGTTGGCACTAACTGCAGGAATGGTTCTCCTATGAAGAAAATCTGGGTTCCCAAGAAGTGCCTCGAAAGTCTTCAGGTGAATGTCCTCATGACACCACCTGTGAAGAACAGGAACCCCAGATCAAATTCTTCATATGGACCAAATTCTTCATATGGATCCAAGTCCTCATACGGACCAAATTCCTCATACGGACCAAATTCCTCACGTGGATCAAACTCCTCATATTATTATCATCGTGCTAACAACTCTGTCTCGCAGGGTAGAGCTAAGGGCTATGAATATTTGCATTATTCTTCAAACCAATATGTTCATAAGTCCTCGAAAAATTTCTCTGCTTATTCATATGCTTACCCTAACCCCTCTTATGTGAAACGAAATGGTTTGGCATCTTTGCCACCTTTCTCGTATGGTGCTCGCAGAGTGATGAACTCTTTGCCACCCCTTCAGATGTGGGTGGTGAAGAAAAAGAACTAATCTCTTCTGCAGGGTCAGGTCTCCAGACGTGCTTTAACGTCTGAAGAATTTGCTGGGGGCCTGACAAAATTGCCTGAAAGGACGCAGGCGAATCATGATGAAATGAACCTTCATTTCACACGTCCTCATACTGCTATATCTGTTTACTGATTGATGAAATTCATCTGATGAACTTGATATCATATTCTTCACTGATGAAGCATATGAGATTGTAAGCTACACTAATTCATCTGCAGGATGATCAACCCAAAACTACTGAGTGGGTCCTCGATAGTGGATGTACGAATCACATGACTGGTGACAAGAATCTATTGATGGATGCTCCCTTATCACCGTCACATCTGAAGCATATCATCTTTGCTGACAAAGGCAAAAGTCAGGTATTGGGTCTTGGTAAGGTTGCAATCTCTAAGGATAAACACATGGACAAAGTCATGCTTGTTGAGTCCTTAGGATACAACCTCATGTCAGTCTCAATGCTTTGTGATCTTGATATGGTTGTTGTCTTTGGCAAGTATCGCTGTGTTGTGATTATGGAAGCTGGCAATTCCAAAGTCTTCAAAGGCTTTAGGAGAGGAGATTTGTATATTGTTGATTTCTCTACAGGACCACAACCAGCCGTGGGTCTACTTGCAAAAGCTTCAGAAGGCTGGCTATGGCATCGACGACTTGGTCACGCAGGCATGAGGAATTTGCACACGCTTGCGAAGAAGAAGCATGTCATTGGCATTGAGAATGTCAAATTCCTCAAGGATCACTTATGTGGAGCCTGTGTAGCTGGAAAAATGACCAAGGCCAAGCATCCAGCGAAGACTATCATGACCACTACTCGTCCATTCAAATTGCTTCACATGGACCTCTTTGGACCTAATCATTACTCAGCAGTCACTAATGATGCATCTCTATATGGTTTTGTCATTGTTGATGATTACTCTCGATATACATGGGTACACATTGTTACTTACAAACATGAAGTGCAGGAAGTCTTCAAACGATTTTCCTCAAGGGCTTCAACCAACTTTGGTGTGAAGATCAAGCACATCAGAAGTGACAATGGAACTGAGTTCAAGAATTCTGGTCTTGATGATTATCTTGATGAACTTGGTATTGCTCATGAGTTATCTGCTCCCTATACTCCTCAGCAAAATGGCATCGTGGAGCGCAAGAACAGAACTCTTGTTGAGATGGCTCGCACTATGCTTGATGAATACAAAACGCCTCAGCATTTTTGGATTGATGCAATTGATACTGCGTGCCACATCATCAACAGGGTATATCTTCACAAATTCTTCAAGAAGACGGCCTATGAACTCCTCACTAACAAGAAACCCAATGTGAGTTATTTCAAAGTCTTCGGTGCTAAATGTTGGATTAGAGATCCTCACCACAACTCTAAATTTGCACCGAAAGCACATGAAGGTTTTATGCTTGGTTACGGAAAGGACTCGCACACCTACAGAGTCTTCAACATTGTTCTTCACAAGATTGTTGACACTGTAGATGTGCGGTTCGATGAAACTAATGGCTCGCAAAGAGAGCACCTACCTTCTGTGTTAGATGAACCAGCACCTGAGGATTCTATCAAGTTCAAGGCAACTGAGGATGTCATTCCTACTGAAGAATCTGCTGACGAATTCATTCCAGTTCATGAAGAACGTCGAGTTGATGCACCTGAAGAAAATGCTGAGGAAAATGGTGCTGAAGAAAATGCTGATCAAATTCCTCAGCGACAACCAGCTCATCCTCGCGTTGCAAAAGAAGTGCAAGTGGAAAAGATCATCGATGACATTAGTGCACCAGGTCCTCTCACACGCTCAAAAGCTTCACATTTATCTAACTTTTGTGGGCACTATGCTTTTGTCTCTATCACAGAGCCCACTAAGGTAGATGAAGCATTTATGGAGCCGGAGTGGATTCAGGCTATGCAAGAAGAATTACATCAGTTTGAGCTTAACAATGTCTGGGAACTGGTCAATCGCCCAGATCCTCGCAAGCATAATACCATTGGCACAAAGTGGATCTACCGCAACAAGCAAGATGAAAATGGCCTTGTGGTGAGGAATAAGTCATGACTGGAAGCTCAAGGCTACACACAGGTTGAAGGAATTGATTTCGATGAAACTTTTGCACCTGTTGCTAGACTTGAGGCTATTCGCATATTACTTGCTTATGCTAACCATCATGATATCATCTTATATCAAATGGATGTGAAAAGTGCATTCCTCAATGGTAAGCTTGAGGAAGAAGTATATGTTGCTCAACCTCCAGGTTTTGAAGATCCAAAGAATCCTGACAAAGTCTTCAGACTCAATAAGACCCTCTATGGCCTCAAGCAAGCCCCTCGGGCGTGGTATGATACATTGAAGGAATTCTTCGTGAAGAATGGCTTCACACCCAGTTCACTCGACCCTACTCTCTTTACTAAATCTTATGATGGTGAACTGTTTGTGTGCCAAATATATGTTGATGATATTATCTTTGGCTGTACTGACCAACGTTATAGTGATGAATTTGCCTATATGATGAGTGAAGAATATCAAATGTCTATGATGGGAGAGTTGAAATTCTTCTTAGGTCTTTAAATTCGTCAGCAGCGCAATGGCATATTCATATCTCAGGAGAAATACCTCAAAGATGTACTGAGGAAATTCGGCATGCAAGATTGCAAAGGCGTCAAAATTCCTATGCCCACAAATGGCCATCTATGCACTGATGAAAATGGTATTGACTTCGATCACAAGGTATACCGCTCCATGATTGGTTCTTTATTGTACTTATGTGCATCTAGGCCAGATATAATGCTTAGTGTTTGCATGTGAGCCCGATTTCAAGCTGCACCGAAGGAATCACACCATAAGGCTGTGAAGCATATTCTTCGATATCTAGCTCACACACCAACACTAGGATTATGGTACCCCAAGGGCTCTGCTTTTGATCTCATTGGATATTCTGACTCTGACTATGCTGGTGATCGTGTGGACCGCAAGTCAACATCTGGTACTTGTCATTTCCTTCGACGATCTTTGGTCTGTTGGTCCTCGAAGAAACAGAACTGCGTATCACTGTCTGCTGCGGAAGCTGGATAAATTGCTGCTGGCTCTTGCTGTGCTCAACTGCTTTGGATGAAGCAAACCCTCAAGGACTATGGCGTCAACGTGAAGAATGTGCCTCTCCTTTGCGATAATGAGAGTGCCATCAAGATTGCTCACAACCCAGTTCAGCACTCGAAGACAAAGCACATTCAGATTCGTCATCATTTTCTTCGTGATCATGTGTTGAAGGGCGACATCTCCATCGAGCACGTGAAGACTGAAGAACAGCTAGCTGATATCTTCACTAAGCCCTTGGATGAGAAGAGATTTAGCAAGTTGCGGTGTGAGCTAAATATCTTAGAATCTTCGAATGTTCTTTGAAAAGGACACACATCCTAACACTTATGCAAAATTGATGACTTAGATGTGCAACACATGAAGAAACGTTTTTCTTCAATCAATGAAGAATAACACTCTAAGTGTGAAGAAATTAATGAAGAATTTGATTCTCAGAACCCTACGACAATTGTACGCGGTGTCTAAAATCATCATTCTTATATGGTGGGTCACGCCACCACAAAAAGTTGAAAATCTTCAATTTGAGTTTTTCCTCATTTTTGAAATTCTTCAGTTTTTCAAATTCTTTAACTTTGCAACATCTTCACTGTTTCCGTCGTTTTTCTTCATTGGCTATATATGTATGAGTTTATGTCCTCTACAGCATTCACTTATGGCTATTTCTTCAAGTTGCTTTTTCTGCTAAGTGAATGTGATCGGACCCTTCCCCCTCTATGCTATACTCAACCCAATCTATTCACAAATTTCTTCATGTGCGTTCTATTTGAAACTCGTCCAAAATCTTCACTGTGTCCTTGTCAGCTGAAGAAATTGCGAACGAAACTTTAAAACAAATCTTATCCAGATTTTCGGTTTTGCCGCTCAAACCGTTCCGCATCCCACGATGCATTATTATATTCACCCACGATCTTACACGATCTCAACATCACAGTACGTGGGTGACACATGTCGCGTGAAGGAGAAAGGGCAGGGGCATGTTCGTCCCAAAATCTTCGGGCGAACAGTTTTTCACCGAGACTATAAATACCCCTCTCCCCTTCCTCACTTCATTTACTCTGCTCGACCGCTCCCTCTCTCGCTCGAGCTCATCAAACCCTAGCGCCGCCGCTACTCCATCGTCGCCGGTGAGGAAGAGCTTCGCTGCCTCGACCTCGTCGTCGTCATACTCGCGCCGGTTGCGGAAATCTTCACTCCGCCGCCGCCGTAGCTGTTTCCCTCTGCCAAGTTAGGGCATGGGAGATCTAACCTGACGAACTTCACATCTGTTCTTCTCAGTTCGTCGTGTTCTTCACTTCGGGGAATTAAAATTTACTTTTATTACTCACTTTGATTCTCAAGCTTTCCTGAAAATCTTCAAAGGTGTTTTATTCTTCAAATCTTCACGCATATGAACACCTCACACATTATATGCTCTTGATCCATTTCTCTAAGCAATCATTTTCTTCAAGATTCCTAAATTGTGTGGATCTTCGATCTATACAACTCTGGAACCTAAGACTAGAACGCTTAGTGAACACTAGTAGAAAAAGGGTCAAACGTGAAGCCCAATAGTGCCGGTTTGAATTTCAGCCGGCACTAATGTGGCCAATAGCACCGGTTCGTGGCGGCGATCAATAGCACCGGTTCGTGGCGAACCTTTAGTACCGGTTCATGCCACGAACCGGCACTAAAGGTGATGTGTCAGCCTGCGGTCAGGCTATGGCCCCACCGTCACCATTTAGTGCCGGTTCGTACCACGAACCGGTACTAATGAGGTTATGGCAAGCTGTTTTTAGTCCCACCTCGCTCCCCTAACAAGCCTTTTACCACCTTAAATATGTTATTTCTCAAACTATCACAAGCATTTGGTCTTCATTGAACTCTATGTGTAGAACTTGTGGCCGCAATATGAGTCTTCATCGGTTTATAAATCGTTGATGACTCATATTGACAATTCAGATTGTACACAAAGATCATTGATGATCAAAGTATTTTTGATGTTATAAGATCATATTGACAGTTTAGACTGTAAAGAAATATAAGATCATGATGTAAATGCTCTTATATTTTTTGCGTTCAGTATGCACCATTCAAAGCGACGCCATCAACTTTCAACCATTTCTGCCTTCATTTGATATTTTTCATGCATTCAATGATTTGTTTTGAGAACTAAATGACCTGGAAATTGAAAAGCACTACAAATGAACTCTGAAAAAGTTGAAACTTGGCATGGTATCATCATTTCACCCACATAGATTGTTCAAAAAAGTAGAGAGGGTTACGGCAAAAACTGGATGCACTTCGTTTACAAACTGGACAATCTCTTTCGAAGTATTCAGGTTTCTGACGAAATTAAACTCGTCTGTTACAAAGACATTTCATTTTTTTAAACTTATTACAACTCCAGACTTTTTGTGCATTCAGCATGCATCATTCAAAGCGACGCCATCAACTTTCAACCATTTCTGCCTTCATTTGATATTTTTCATGCATTTAAT
>NC_041389.1:644488182-644489313 GCF_002162155.2 Triticum dicoccoides
AATAACTATATAAAAAAATTACTCAAAAATAAATAGAAGAAAATAAATAATGCAGAAAAGAAAAAAACTAATATAAAGCAAAAATATTCACAAAGAAAATAAATACGGCAAAAAAAACTACTCAGAAATAAATAGAAGAAAAAAATAAAGCAGAAAAAAATAACTATATAAAAAAATTACTCAAAAATAAATAGAAGAAAATAAATAATGCAGAAAAATAAAACAATTATATAAAGCAAAAATATTCACAAAGAAACTAAATACGGCAAAAAACTACTCATAAATAAATAGAAGAAAAAAATAAAGCAGAAAAGAAATAACTATATAAAAAATTACTCAAAAATAAATAGAAGAAAATAAATAATGCAGAAAAGAAAAAAATTGTTGGGGCGCTGCCCTGTGGGCCTGCCAGACCTTGGGTGTGTGAATACATGCCCAGTAGGGCCAGCAGACTCACAGGGCAGCGCGCCCTAGTTAGGCCCAGAAGCCTGCTAAATAGAGGAGTTCGAAAGGGCAGCCGCGGCTGGGTTTATAAACCAGTGCGGCTGCCCTTCGCTCGGCGAGGTGGGACTAAACATAGCGCACTGCGGTGGCAGCGCACGGCCTTTAGTACCGGTTGGTGGCTCCAACCGGTACTAATGAGTTGCCCTTTAGTACCAGTTGGAGCCACCAACCGGTACTAAAGGCCCTCGTTTCCCGCTGTTTGGGCTAGCCAAAATTGGCCTTTAGTACCGGTTGGCCTTTAGTACCGGTTGGTGGCTCCAACCGGTACTAAAGGCTCCCCCTATATATATGGCACTTATGAAAAATCAGTTATCGTCGCCACTTCGTTCCACTCTTCTCGCGCGAGAGAGTCTCGCTCGATCTCGACGACACGCCGAGGCCGCCGCGCCGCCGTGCCGTCGCCCGCGCCGCCCGTCGTCGTCGTCTCCGCACGCCCCCGCCGCCCGTCGTCGTCGCCGCCCCCGCCGCCCGTCGTCGTCGCCGCGCGCCCCCGCCGTCCTCGTCGCCATATCGATCCGGCCCGGCCGCCGCCGGCCAGACTCATCGCCATCCACGGTCGCCGCCGCCCGTCTCGTCGCCATCCCCGGCCGCCGCCGCCCGTCGTCGCTGCCCCGCGCCACCCGTACG
>NC_041389.1:644489660-644490206 GCF_002162155.2 Triticum dicoccoides
CATACACACAGACACGTACACACAAAACACACACACACACACACAGACACTACACATACACACACACACATACACACACACGTATATACACACACACACACATATTTTTTAATTATTTTCTGTTTTCTATATATAATGTTTAGATGAATTAGAACTATCTAGTTTATTTTTGGAATGTTAGAAATGTTATCATCGATGAATTAGAAATATGTTAATGTTTAGTTTGAACTAGTGAATTAATATATAGAACGAACTAGTTTATTTTTAGTAAATGCTTAGTTGAACTAATTGAATTAATATATATAACTAGTTTATTTTTAGTAAATGCTTAGTTGAACTAGTTGAATTAATATATATAACTAGTTTGTTTTTAGTAAATGCTTAGTTGAACTAGTTGAATTAATATAATAACTTGTTTATTTTTAGTAAATATAATGCTTAGTTGAACTAGTTGAATTAATATATAGAACTAGTTTATTTTTAGAAGATGCTTAGTTGAACTTGTTGAATTAATATATAGAACTAGTTTATTTTTAGTAAATGCTT
>NC_041389.1:644490250-644507814 GCF_002162155.2 Triticum dicoccoides
TAGTTGAACTAGTTGAATTAATATAACTAGTTTATTTTTAGTAAATGCTTAGTTGAACTAGTTGAATTAATAGATTTTTCTTTTAATAGATTTTTTTCTGTTAATAGATTTTTTTGGTGATATTATTATTTAATATGCATGTTTGGTGATATTATTGTTAATAGATTTTTTTTGGTGATATTTAGATTGTGTAATTAATTTTGTTCATAGAATTTTAATGATTTTTTTTGTTCATAGTATTTAGAAAAAGGAAAAAAAGAAGAAGTAGTTTATATATAGTTGAACTAGCTAGTTGATTTAATAAACTAATTTATTTTACTATATAATGAAGTAGTTTGTTTTTAGTAAGTACTACTTATTTATTTGTTCTTCAGGGATCTCACTGGAGCTATGATCCTGTGATGGTTCCTTATCTTTGGGTGTCCACCGCCCGCGTCGATACCCGTCGGGCGCTACGGTTCTAGTTGTATTAGTGATAATATTCGACGATGTGCGGACACCAAGAGATGATGTACGTTTGCTTATAATTATTGAATGCATGCTAATTTGAATACTATACTTTATTTTATGATTTGGTTTTGCTTATTTTATGATTTGGTTTTGCTTATTGAATGCTCATATTGGATAAGTTCTCCTTCATTCCCGTGTGCTAGACAATTTGGTATAATAATGCATTCGGGAATAAAAGAGGAGCTACGTACGTACATCGATCATCGATAGTCAACCCGTGATTAATAATAATGATCTAGTTTAATATTTGAATTATGAACGTAGGCCGGAAATGTCGTACTCATCGGACGACGAAAACCGCCCGGGGGAGTGCGACTGGTGCCACGACGACCGAGGTATCTGCGACAGGTTCATTGAGCTGGACGAAGATCGGCGCTTCAGCATTAAGCTCGAGGAGACCTGCGATGTTCATACGGTATGCAACGACGACAATAGTTTTTTTCGTAATTAAGCACGACTTCAACTATTTTAACGTGTATTTTTCCTCTTTTCCAATTCGACTAGCTTATCCCATGCTTTGCAAGACGCTATGTCTTGGAGAGGATGGGTTTTGAAGACCATGAAAATTTCGAAACCAAAAAAATTATCCTAAGTACCCATCATGGTGTGGATTTTCAAGTAAAGCTATACAATGCTCAGAGTGTAACCCATTTTGGTTCCAAAAATTGGGATGCATTTTGCAGGATGTATGGTCTTGATGAGGGTATGCTTGTCACCATGGATCTTGGTGATCCTACAATCGAGCAAGAGACACCTTCGATTTGGGTCCTTGTGGATACACCTCCAGTTCTTCCCTCATGTGAGCTAAACATAGTTATTAAGTAATTTATATTGTTTATTTCAAAATATATAGTTGACAACTTATCTCCATTGACAGCTTATTTTCATTCTTCAAAGAATGTGCGGAAGATGGTAGACAGAACGTACTACACCGAAGGCTCCGAATTAACTTATCAGGAGAAAAATCATCTGGTCGGATTTTGTACTGATCTTGAGAATTACAATATCTACAATCAAACTCCTCAACATTATGGTCAATACGTGCCACTAGTGCACGTGTTGAACTACGGTAACTACCATGGAGATACCCTGGTAAGATTATTTTTTACTATTACAACATTCGTGCATCTTTTTGCACACTTCTAAAACTAGTACATCATTGCTAACTACGAAGTTATTACTATGTTTTTCAACAGATAATCCCGAATGATTGTGTGCCTCATATGATGTATATGCATGGTAGCCTTCATGTTTTGAACATACGACCAGGTCGTCCTACGAATCTCAACTGTCCATACCGGGTTTCTAAAAGAAGTGGAGACATAAGAATCAAAGAATGGAAAAAATGTATGGACAGTCGTAAGGAGCTTCTTGGAAGCAATGAGCAGCGAAGGGCAAGAATTGGAGACAGGATGATCGCCATTCTTCATAATGGAGAGTCAGCGTCTATATTGTTTTATGCTATTTTACAATAGAGAGAGTAGCTACCAGGAGTGATTCAGCTAGTTCTTCATGCTGCTCTCAATTAGTACTTGTCCTTTCATGTCTGTGTTCTTCGTTCTGAACTTAAGTGATTTGCTTTTGTGGTGTTATATATGAATGCTTATAATATCATGACAATCATGTTAAACTCGATGATTGGTTCTACTAGAAATTCTATTTATATATATATATATATATATATATATATATATATATATGCATAACGTGTACAATGTGTAGTATCGTAAAATACCAGCAAACGAAAAAGAATTAAAATGGAAACACAAAATTAAATGAAAAAGAAATCATAAAACTAAAAAAACCCAAACCTTATAGTACCGGTTGGTCTTACCAACCGGTACTAAAGGGCTCCAGGCCCCCGGAGCTGGCTCGTGCCACATGGTTGCTCTTTAGCACCGGTTCGTGCTGAACCGGTACTAAAGGGGGGCCTTTAGTGACCACAAATTAGTGCCGATTATGTAACCGGCACTACAGGGCCTTACGAACCGGTGCTAATGCCCGGTTCTGCACTAGTGGAAATTCCTCAAGGTTCATCTGGTCAAATTCCTCAAAACTTGTCTTCTCAAAAAACCTTCTGAGAACGCATATGACCTCTCCAAATTCCTCGCACCTATACTCTGTTCACAGGTACTCAAGCCCGCTGCTGAATCACTAGGTTCTCATCAACTTAACTCATTTGCAGCGTTCCTCGAAGAAAAATTGCATACTTCTTTAGAGTGTTCAATTGTTCAAATTCCTCGTCTGAAGAATATGGCTGAAGGTAAGAGACCGCAGAAAGGAGGAAAGAAACATGAGGTTATGACTGCGTTTGAAATCCCTGAGGAAATTTATGCTGGCTATTGCACACCTGATGAAGCAAAATTTGGCAAAGAAACCAAAAATCAGCGCAAGGTGCGCATACAGAAGATTGAACGGAGATGGGCAAGAGAATGGAGGGAGTACAGATATGTGACTCCAAAGTACATGAAGAAATTCGCCCTCAATCCTCCATGCCCAAGAGCTCCATTGGCACCTGGCCAAGTAGCTGATCCCACCATCATCAAGAGTGGTGAGGACTTTCCTGAAGAATGGGCTAAGCGCCAAGCCAAATTGGCAAGACAAGCCAAGGAGGCAGTGAAGAAATTCAATGAGGATTCTGCCACTGCTGCTACAACTGAGGCCTCGGTCAGGCCAAGGAAATCTATGCCAAAGAAGCCTGCTCGTAAGCCAAGTGCTTCACCAATAGTGCCCTCACGGCCAAGTTCCTCAGCAATGCCCTCACGGCAAATTCCTCACACTGCTACTGCTCCACCAAAGTCCTTAGCAGCTCCTTCAAAGTCCTCAGCTCCTGTGCATCTGGCTACATGTCAAAGACTACGGGTTTCTCGATTGCCTCTGGTGTTTCAGCGAGTTCCTCAGCTGCACCTATTTCCTCATCAGGCCCCACGCTGTTGAAGACTAAAGCAACAGCGGGACGCGGTCCTCGGCCAAGTCCAAGGAAGAAACAGGTCGCATTCCATGTGCCCTCTGATGATGAAGCTTCTGATGATGAACTTGCAGAAATCATCAGAGACAGACAGGTGAAGGCCGCTAGAGCCAAAGGCACATCTGTGCCACTGCTTTTGGATCCGAGGAAAATCCTCGACTACATTGACCTCTGGCACAAGGATCCAAACACCCCAATGCCTGATTTTCATCTGACTCCTGGTCAAAGTCACATGCTGACCCATTTCATCACTCAAGAGAAATGGAAATTTGAAAAGGCAAGAGAGATCAAGAAAGCGCAATACAGAAAGGAGAAGCTCCTGAAGAAAAATGTTGTCCGAATGACACCTGAGGAACTTCTCCAGGCTCAGTCTGAAATTCAAGCCCTCAGCAAAGACTTTGATGCCTACTATGCTGATTGGCAAGGAGCCAAAGTGAGATTCGTCAACCTGACGAAGAAAATGACAAATGTTGCAGCTCCATTGCAACAAGAAAATCTTCAGGTTGCAGACTCTGCTCAGCCTGCTGAAGAACATGCCAGCACCGCTGATGACATTCAGCCTGCTGAAGAAAATGCTAGTTCCAGGGCTGATGACTCCATTCCAGCCGCTGAAGAAATTGCCAGGGCATCCACTAGTGGTGCGCCTGAAGAAACTAAAGAAATCAGGGCAACTGCATCTGTTGCGCCTGAAGAAAATCAACCAGATTCCTCAGCTCCTCCCGCGCCTACACCAACTCCAATTCTTCCATCTGCCTATGAGGTGAAGAAGACCAAGGCTGCAGAGCGAGCTGCAGTGAAGAAAACGAAGGCATCAGCTGCGTCAGAATCTTTGGCTGCGAAGAAGATGAAGCCAATGACCAGCTCACTTGAAAATCCAATTGATGATGTTCCAATTTCCTCCATGCCATCAAAGGACCTTGTTCCTTTTGGAGAAGACTATGTGATCCCAAGCGGATCTGATGAAGAAAATCATTCTGCTGCTTCGTCAGAGCAGATTGATGAAGAAATTGAAGTGGATGCAATCCCTTCAACGCCAGTCATTTCCTCACCTATGCCTCAGTTCACAGCTGAAGAGGCTGGTGTTGAGGAAATTGAAGATGAAGATGTGGATATAGGATGCACCACACCTGTGATGAATGATGACTTTTGGGAAAGTCAGCATCCCAATACTCCTCTATTCACACCTATCCAACAGATTCCTCAGTCCCCGGCGACAACAGTTCAACTGGGCTCTGAAGAAACTCATCCCACTCCCTTTGTTCATGAAGATATTCCAGCCGCTAGTGCTGAAGAACCTGCTGCTGCTGATCATAAGGTTGCACAAGAAGAGGAACCAGAAATTCCTCAGCCTGAAGAACCTGAGCTCGCGATTCCTGAGGTGGTACTGCAGCTCACTGACACCCCTCTGCCAAAGCCGAAGAATCCGTTCTCAAGCAAACAGAAGTTCAAGGCTGAAGACTTCTTTTCCGAGCATGTATTCTTCACTGACTACAACCCCTATGACTCTGCTCGTATAAGGAAGAGGCGTTTCTGGACTGCTAGTCAAGCCAACTTCTATTCCTCAGTGTTGTTTGACAAAGACAAAATCTTCGATCATGAACATATTCCTCACGTGGATATGGAATCTCTGCCATGCTTCGAGCCAGTCCTCAGTGTTCTTCACGATGTAGGATTACTGAATTTCTACACTGACATTTGCGATTGGAATGAAGAACTCATTCTTCAGTTCTACGCGACACTGCATATCACTGGAGACGCTGAAGATGTCAACTCATGGGTGTTGGATTGGATGACTGAAAACACTCACTACAAGGCACCGGCAACTGAATTGCTTCGTGTCCTTCCTCTCGATCCTCCCCATGATAGTGCATGTTGCATCTACAATGACCCTGAACTAACAAATCATTATATGCAAGTGCTCATGACGCCTTTGAAGCCTGGGCAGACCCCATAAACCAAATTCCTCGTCAAGGAATTACTCTATGTGCCTCGGACTGTCTAT
Source organism: Triticum dicoccoides (assembly GCF_002162155.2). Lineage (NCBI taxonomy): Eukaryota > Viridiplantae > Streptophyta > Magnoliopsida > Poales > Poaceae > Triticum > Triticum dicoccoides. Next base: position 644,495,731 of record NC_041389.1, read on the forward strand.
CGCATTTTGTCGAAGACAATGAGTCCTATCAAAGGCCACGACTCAAATGATGAAGAAGTCGTTGGCATCATGAAGAATATGCTTTTCAACATCATTCATGGCGTTCCCGTCAACTTCCATGATTTCTTCATGAGGACTCTAGCCAATATTTCTATGTCACCATTCGAGCTGAAGCCCTATGCTCCTTGGATTATGAGATTCATCAGGGCAAGATCTTCACTGAATTACAAAGCTGACACTCTGAACCACGATAGCTACTTGCCTCCCATTGAAGTCCTCAAACGGACAGTTTCATCAGCTGATGACAAAGGCAAGGCAGCTGATGTGATCGATGAAGGCATTCGTCCATTGGATGGTCAATTTCGCCTTGCTGCATCTTACTCTACCAATGATGACTCTGCCAATCATGACACTGCCGCAAATACCTCAGCCAAGCAAAATCCTCAAGCCACAGCACCCAGGGTGATGACTGACCGTGAGTTACTCCTCATTCTTAATCAGAAGGTTGATCGCAATCACAAATGGGTAAAGCGTCAGTTTGGTGCACTTCTTCACAATATGACCTCAACACACAATGCAGTGAAGAAGAACCATTACTACCTTCATGAAACCCTCAACCGCACCTGGGCTGTCCTCACTCATGTCTATAGCGCTGAAGAACTGAAGACTATGGGTCTCAAGGAAGAATTTGACTGGTCTGCACCTCCTCCGAAGAAATTCAAGAGGGTCAAAGTTCCTCCACTGGTGGCCAGCTCTTATTCTTCATCGCGTGACACTAATGAGTATGAAGATTTGGACGACACTACGGCAGGCCCTACTACAACAAACAACCCCGACAACGCTGGCGCTCCTCCATCGACTTGAAATTCCTCAGGGGCGTTAGTCCTCAGTTTCAATCCTTTTGGTCATTTGATGACAAAGGGGGAGAAATCTGAGTTAGTCTTCAAGCGGGTCTATATTAAGGGCGTTTTTTTTAAGTTACAACTCTCGTTCTTCCGAAACTTTTATTGGATCGAGTTGTAATCTTAAACCTGATGGTGCTCTGATACTTTTGATGCACTGTGCTCTGATACTTTTGGATGGTGCTCTGATACTTTTGATGCAGTGTGCTCTGATACTTTTGATGCAGTGTGCCCTGATACTTTTGATGCACTGTGCTCTGATACTTTTGGATGGTGCTCTGATACTTTTGATGCACTGTGCTCTGATACTTTTGATGTGCTATTCTGCATGCTTATTCCTCGTTAATATTATTGCACGCATGCTGAATCTCATCAGGCACCATATTTCATCATGCATTTCAAACTCTTCATATTATATATCAAATGCGTGTATGAATTACAAGATATAGGGGGAGATCTCCATGATTCAACTCTTCAAATGTGCATTGCCTCAAACGCAAATTCCTCACTATGCACACCTTCAGGGGGAGTTCTTCTATATCTTGCAATCAAATTCCTCAATATCAGTATTTACACTTCATATGTTTATCCCCGTTGAAAACTTAACCTATGTTGTCATCAATCACCAAAAAGGGGGAGATTGTAAGTGCATCTAGTGCCCCTTAGTGATTTTGGTGTATTGAAGACTTATAGGTTAAGGGACTAATGTGTTTGTGAGTGTACACAGGTCTATAAGTCTATGAGGAGTTTGATATTTACAGAGAAAGTCGACCCCTAAAAATGAAGTTCTTCGACTGAAGACTTTGATATTCTGAAGACTTTCTGAAGACTTTGAAAGTGAAGAAATTGGTGTGACCTTGAAGACTTGGTATTCATTTGAGGAACATGAAGCGTGAAGACTTTTGTTTTCATAGTTTCATTTTCTCTTTCTTGAGTCATAGGAAACACCGTACTGTTAAAGGGGGTCGAGGAAATACTAAGGAAAAATTTCCATGTGATGCTCAACTCAAAATCCTACACCTACCAATCCCTTCGAGTGAAGCCATTGGAAATCTCATACAGTTCAGTCAATTTCTTCAGTGACAGAGACGCAGTTCTTCTGGTCCCTGAGGACTTTGCTCTGACTGAGGAGTTAGGGATTTGCCAGTGCGAATTGCCTACACAGGGAGGAACATGATAGCCCTGAGGAATTTGAGAGTCAAATTTCCGACCGTTGTTGTGCTGCGCGCCAGCTGTCCCAAAATATCTTATCCACCTAACGGTCATATCATTGAAGGGCATTTATGTCTTATCATGTCGGGCTGCTCCCTAGGCTATAAATAGCCGCCCCCTACAACCACTAGCTGGTCGGCTGCTCCGAGAGAACTTGACACTTGTCATTTGAGAGCAACCCATCCTCCGAGGACTTTGAGCCAAAGTCATCAAGTGAGGAAAACCCAAAACCAAACCCCCACAAACCCAAAGTGATTGAGCATCACTGAAGAAATTGATCCTGCGTGGATCCGACGCTTGTTACCTTTGAAGACTGTGCTTCTTCCAGACGGTTAGGCGTCATGGTCTAGAGCATCCAAGAGGAATTGTGGATCGCTGAGTGACCAAGTCTGTGAAGGTTTGGAAGTCGCCTGAAGACTTACCACGAGTGATTGGACGAGGTCTGCGTGGCCTTAGTTCAAGGAGAATACGGTGAGGACTGGGTGTCCTGAGCTGCGTGCTCAGTGACTGGGTGTCCGGGACTGCGTGTCCTCGAGTTTAAATACTCAGCCGCTCCAACCAGACGTACAACTGAGACATCAGTTGGAACTGGTTTACCAAATCATTGTCTTCACCAACTAACTGGTTCTATTTCCTCAACCCTTTCATTTCCTCATTACTGTGTTGTGTGTTTGCTCATATCTGTGCTTGAAGACTTTGACTGAAGACTTTCTCAATTTCCTCAGTTCAATTTCTTCAGTCTGTTTGTCTTCATCTTGTGTTATCCTGTGATTACGCTTTCTGTACTCTGTGCTAGTCTTCATTTCATCATGATGACCATGCTTGTATTCTGTTATGCTTACTTCTGAGTACTTATTCCGCTGCAAGTAGTTCTTCGCTAAGGAATTTCCTCACCAGCAAATTCCTCAGTGAAGAATTCATAAAAAGCGCCTATTCACCCCCCCCCCTCTAGTCGATATAACGCACTTTCAATGAGTATTTGTAATCTGAAATTATAAAAACGGCAAGGTAACAAGTGATAAAAGTGAGCGTAAATAGTATTGCAATGATAGGAAACAAGGCCTAGGGTTCATACTTTCACTAGTGCAAGTTCTCTCAACAATAATAACATAGATAGATCATATAAAAATCCCTCAACATGCAACAAATAGTCACTCTAAAGCCACTAATAGCGGAGAACAAACGAAGAGATTATGGTAGGGTACGAAACCACCTCAAAGTTATCCTTTCTGTTCTATCTATTCAAGAGTCCATAGTAAAATAACATGAAGCTATTCTTTCCGTTCAATCTATCATAGAGTTCATACTAGAATACCACCTTAAGACACAAATCAACCAAAACCCTAATGTCACCTAGATACTCCATTGTCACCTCAAGTATCCGTGGGCATGATTATACGATATGCATCACACAATCTCAGATTCATCTATTCAACCAACACAAAAGTACTTCAAAGAGTGCCCCAAAGTTTCTATCGGAAGTCAAGACGAAAACGTGTGCCAACCCCTATGCATAGGTTCATGGGCGGAACCCGCAAGTTGATCACCAAACATACATCAAGTGGCATGTGATATCCCATTGTCACCACAGATAAGCATGGCAAGACATACATCAAGTGTTCTCAAATCCTTAAAGACTCAATCCGACAAGATAACTTCAAGAGGAAAACTCAATTCATCACAAGAGAGTAGAGGGGGAGAAACATCATAAGATCCAACTACAATAGCAAAGCTCGCGATACATCAAGATCGTGCCATAGAGAGAACACGAGAGAGAGAGAGAGAGAGAGAGAGAGAGAGAGAGAGAGAGAGAGAGATCAAACACATAGCTACTGGTACATACCCTCAGCCTCGAGGGTGAACTACTCTCTCCTTGTCATGGAGAGCGCCTGGATGATGAAGATGGCCACCGGTGATGGGTTCCCACTCCGGCAGGGTGCCGGAATAGGCTCCCAAGAGGTTTTTGGTGGCTACAGAGGCTTGCGGTGGTGGAACTCCCGATCTATCTTTTGTCTCGATGTTTTAGGGTACGTAGGCTTATATAGGCAAAAGAAGTCGGTCGGGGGAGCCTCGAGGGGCCCACGAGAGGGTAGGGCGCGCCCCCTGTCTCGTGGCTTCCTCGATGCTCCCCTGGCTTGCACTCCAAGTCTCCTGGATCATAATCTTTCCAAAAAATCACGTTGTCGAAGGTTTCATTCCGTTTGGACTCCGTTTGATATTCCTTTTCTTCGAAATACTGAAACAGGCAATAGAACAGCAATATGGGCTGGGCCTCTGGTTAGTAGGTTAGTCCCAAAAATGATATAAATGTGTAAAATAAAGCCCATAAACATCCAAAAGGGGTAATATAATAGCATGGAACACTCGTCGCGGTATGAAGGCGGGAGGGAAGGCACGTGGGACGACATTGACGCGGCCGCCTTCTTCCTTGGCAGCATTGGGTTCGTCACTCTACGCTCGAGTTGTGGAAGGCGGGTTGGACGAGGTGCCTAGGTGGTGGTCGGTCGCCGTCTAGGTTGGCGGAGGAGCAGCAGGTGCGACAGGCGGGGAAGTCGTGGGATCCTGCTTGATTGCGGGTCGAGGCAAAGTCCATGGCGTTGTCGGCGGGGGCTACCTACAGGCGGAGGTGGCATTACGGTGAGGAAGGGAAGGCAGAAGAGAGGACGAGAAGAGGAGCGAGAGGAGAAATGCAGTTTGTACGAAACTATTTTGGATGAATTGCACTCGGAGAAAGAAAATGCTACATCCTCCAAATGTGTAGAAGGGTGGGCTTGATTTTGCACAACCTTCAGAGAAAATATGATGAATGAAGCACAGGATAACGATTTAACTGTACGGAGCATTTTTTACCTAAATCGTCATACACTCATACGGACGATTATTAATGCGATAGGTCACCACAGGACTCACTTGCTTCATGGGTGTGCGGCAAGCAAGGACCCAGCAACATGAGCCGGAAGAATGTATGCACCATCTTTGTGTTAATAGTTTGGGAGTTGTGGAAGCACAGGAATGCTATCATGTTCGAGGGAGCACGGACGCCAATCGAGCAGTTACTACATAGAGTAAGGTTAGAGGGCATGATGTGGTCGACGGCCGGATTACTGGAAGGGAATGTAAACCCCTTCTTCATTACGGTAGCAAGGTGAGAGCGTAGTGAGGAGTAGCGTGTCTTGATGTACGTGTAAACTTTGTCTTTTTTTTCTTTAATACATATGATATGCATACTCGTGCATATTCGAGGAAAAAAACCGCGATCGATCGCATACGACGTCTCTCTAAAAGAGCTGCTCTAAGGCCAACTCCACCGCGCGACCCCAAACGGACGTCCGTTTTGTCCGGATTCTGTCCGTTTGGGTAGGGCAATGGGGTCGTGTCCGGGCCTGTCCTGGGATGCGGTGGCCGTGCGCCCAGCGCGCGGCCACATCCGTTTGCCCCATCCCGTCCGCCAGGGCCTAAAATGCCCATATTTTCATATGAAAACAAGTTTGCACGTCCAAATATTAATTGTTTGAAAATTAAAATAGTTTTACAACCCAATCAAAATTGTCTCTAATAAAAATAGTTTTACAACCAAATTGAAATTGTCCTGAATGAACATAAAACGAACCAATACATCTATCGGTTGCCAATATGCTCCCGCACGTGCTCAACCAAGTCATTTTGAAGAGCCTTATGAGTGTGCCAATCACGCAGCTCACGATGGAACTGGACAAACTGATCAAACATGGCCGGTTCTTGGTGCAGGGGCTCAACATTGTCACCTTGAAAATCAAATCCTTGGTCAAAGATATTGTCATCACGCTCGTCCTCGACGATCATGTTGTGCATGATCACACAAGCAGTCATCACCTCCCAAAGCTTCCTTTCATCCCATGACAGTGCAGGGTATCGAACGATGCCCCGTCGGGATTGAAGCACACCAAAAGCACGTTCCACATCCTTTCTAGCACTCTCTTGCATTTGGGCAAATCTCTTTCTCTTCTCACCTTGGGGCTTCGAGATTGTCTTCACAAAAGTTGACCACTAAGGATATATACCATCAGCTAGATAGTATCCTTTGTTGTACTGGTGGCCGTTGATCTCAAAGTTGATAGGTGGGGAGTGGCCTTCTGCAAGCCTCGCGAAGACTGGAGAACATTGCAGCACGTTGATATCATTGTGAGAACCTGCCATGCCGAAGAAAGAATGTCATATCCAAAGATCATGCGATGCCACCGCTTCTAATATGACAGTGCACTCGCTGACATGCCCCTTGTACTGGCACTGCCAAGCAAATGGGCAGTTCTTCCACTCCCAATGCATACAATCTATGCTGCCAAGCATGCCTAGAAAGCCTCTAGCTGCGTTGGTCGCCAACAATCTCTCTGTATCAGCGGCAGTTGGCTGCCTCAAGTACTCTTGGCCAAACACCTCGATCACAGCCTGACAGAACTTGTACATTAACATCAGACATGTTGTCTCGCTCATACGCACGTACTCATCCACCAGATCGCCTGGAATTCCATACGCAAGCATGCGGACGGCCGCGGTGCATTTCTGGTAAAGAGGAGAACCCAAGCTTGCCAAGGGCATCCGTCTTGCACTCGAAGTATGGGTCATGAGCAACCACTCCCTCTCGGATACGATTGAACACATGCCTTGCCATTCGAAAACGGCGACGGGATTTATCCGGCTTGAAGAGCGGTTTGTTGGAAAAGTAATCGGCATAGGAGCAGGGCGTGGCCTCTCTCCCTGTTGCGGTTCAGGTTGGGAGCACGGCCAGGGACTGACCCCCTGTACCGAGGAAGCTGCCGTTGAATGTGGTCGTGAACGACCAGTGCAGCCACCACAAGATCTTCATCATCCGACGATGAATCATCCGATGAACAAAGGAAGTGGTGGAAGAAGAACTCGTCTCCACTATCCATACCTTTGTGGGCAAAATGTCGAACACCTTGCGGTCGTGGTGGCGAAGAGGCCGCGATGATCACCTGGACGCAACAGGGGTGGTTGCCGGCCGGCTACTGGCCGCTCTGGAGCCGTTGGAAGTTGCCACGGCCGCCGTGGTACGTCGCCGGCGGTGGTGTCTCCTCTGCCACCGTCGCGACGGCCAAACCTCCTCCGATTGACGGCCAAAACTACGGCGAAAGCGCGGGCGTGGTGGTGGCCATGTCTACATATGGTTTGGTATGGACGGCCGGGGGTTGCAAGGTGTGGAGGCGGCCGGAGAATAGCGGCTGCGCCGGCGGCGGGGCGGGGTGGGAGAGAGAGGGTCGAAGCGTTAGGAAGGAGGGACTGCTAGTGTACCCGACAGGCGGGCCACAGGGGGGGACAAGGGCGTGTGTCGCGGCCGTCCGCGCGCGTCCGTTTCACCCCAAACCAAGCGCAACTTTGGGCCGGGGATGGGTCGAAAATGGACGGATTCCGGACATTTGTCTGTTTGAGGCCGCGCGTTGGGCCGCGCTATTCGTCCGTTTTACCCCAAACGGACGCACCGGACAAGATGGGGTCGCGCGGTGGAGTTGGCCTAACCATTCTGACAAGGTCTCCTCCCTGCTTCACCTCCGTCGCCGTTCCACCTCGCTGGGATACGAATCCGGCGGCCCGAGTAATAAATAAAATCGTGGACCAATGAGCAATAGGTATTCAAAAAGAAAAAAAATCCCAACAAAAATTGAAAAAGGTGGCGTACCGGAGAACAGCCGGGACAGCACTGTTGGCCGGTGGAGACGTGCGAAACTCCTCCAATGCCAGACCACGCCCACGCGGCTTGACCACATGGCCTCCTCCTGCTATGTTTGGGGGGTCGGCAGCGATCGAGCCGGCGCCAGAACCAAGCCAGCCTCCCAAAACGGAAAGAAAATTTCCTTTTTCGAACCGCGAAACGGAAGGATGACACGGCGGCCATTGCCCATGCCAGCGTGCACCTGCCCACCGGCGCAGCGGAAGAAAGGAGAAGGAATACGCGCAGCGCGGTGGGAACACAACGCACGGCTGGGATGGCATCGCCAGCCAGCGCAAGATGATACGTGCGGTGCGGCAGCGGAATCGGATGCCAAAACCTCGTTGCAAAGCAAAGCAAAGCAAAGGCAAAGCGATGCCCATGTCCGCCGCCCAGCCCTGCGTTCGCCCGTTTCCCACCCGGCGAGGTGCCGAGGTTCGATTCGGCGGCCCCTTTCGCTTGCGCTTTCGAGATGCTTCGCCTCCGTCAGGGTCCAACCGAACCACGGGGGGGAGAGAGAGAGAGAGAGACGTCACGTCTCTCCGGCCGACACGGATGCCCTACCACCTTCCCCCGGCGCGCGCCACGTCCAACCACGCGACGCACACGGCCGCCTCCCCGGCCGGCTATAAGTACACGCATCCGCCGCCCAGAGACGCCATTAGCCAGCTTATCACCTGCTCCACTGTTGCCCGTCGCCTTCCGCTTTGTTTCTCTCCTCTGTCTGTCACCGTCCACTCCACAGAGAGAGCAGCGAGCTCGTCGATCCGGGGGAGATCAGGATGAGCGACCCCAAGTACGCCTACCCCTACCCCGCGCAAGGTATGGAGAAGAAGGAGAAGAGGATACAAGATGCGGCCGGGTTTCGTTTCCTGATGGTCTGTTTCTGGTTGTGTATGCAGGTTACTACCAGGGAGGGCCATACCAGGGGCAGGGCGGCCCGTACCAGGGGCCGCCGGTGATGGCGCCGCCGCAGTACGCCGCGCCGCCGCCGCGCGCCCAGCCCAGCTTCCTCGAAGGCTGGTACGTCCTTACTTACTTACCCTGTGCACGGCTAATTGCTTGTCCCCGGCCGCTATTTCCTATCATGATTCGGCTCCCTAGCTTAATTACTTCACCTAGCCAGTGGTCATTAGCGTACTCAAACTCACTGTCTGCTTTCCTTTGCTACTGTCCAGTTTGGCTGCGCTTTGCTGCTGCTGCCTGATCGACGAGTGCTGCTGCGACCCCTCCATCATCTTCGTCGGCTAGATCAGCTGGCCAGACCAGGGCACCCGGCCTGGCATGCTGTCAACTGTACAAACAGATGGCCTCATCAAGGATATTTACCACGTTGTTGCCACGCTATATATGATGATCTCTCTCTCTCTCTATATATATATATGTATGTATGTATGGATTTGCTTATTGTTATCTCTTCTCACCAACGGTGCTGCCTGCCTGTGTAACTCGAATCCATCCATCAGTAACAGAGGCTTTATGATCTTACCATCTTCCATCCGTCTCCATTTCCTCTGGTTGTAACTCTGTATACTCTTGCACGTGTTGCTCGTTCATTCTGCTCAGTAGTGATGATTTGTGATTAATTCTATTATTGTGGTTGGGTGGAATGTGGATACGCGAGGGAGACATCTCATCTCTGCACTGAACGAGAGTGAAAGGTAACAACAATTTGCGAGAATCAATGCTAAAGCAATACTTATCCTGCCATAAAGCAGGTGCTCAGAACAAAGAGTAAAAGGGAGAAAAAACAGGCGATTCGAACAAAAAAAAATTGACAGAAAAAAAAGTCGCATGCGTCCGGAAGGCCTCTAGAATGGGCGAACCATATCGCATAACGTTCGAGAAAAAGGAAGAAAAAACGTCCTGCCCTATCCGTGTGAGATTAGCTTTGATAGAGACGGCGGAGATGACCATCACCGTGGGTTCTCTGGACGTGCGGTGGATAATCAGGGGTCAAAAGGGACCGAGAGAGCAGTTGACAGACGGTTGGAATAATCTTGCAGAAAAGGACGTTTACTGCATCCCTTTTTAAAAAAATTAGGATGATTTTGCAAATAAAAAATATATGTAAACTGGCAAATTATACCACTCGATGCAAATAAAATAAAAAAACTCTGAACAGTATCTAAAATTTATTTGAAAAAACATTCGAGACTAATTGAGCCCTCAGCCATACAGACACACATGTCTGTCAGCCATCGTTCAGTTGGAAGCAGAACCACAAGACATGAAACACATTTTCCTTGTTCCATAAAGAACGTCAAGTTGATGACTATACCATCCAGCCAATAGCGATGGATGTATGGAGGACTGGAAATTGGCAACGGAGCTTGAGCTCCATGGGACTCGAAATTTGAAAAACTCATAACTCAAATTTTGAAGTTCCGGAAAATTCTGACAAATACACATGTACATTTGGGATATGGCCTACAGGTGTGAAAAGTTCCATGATGAAATACATCATGATGTGGGCCACACAAAAAAAAGCAATATCATGCATTTTTTTCTTTTTTGTTGCTCACATAACAACTTATTTGCGAGGAAAAGAGAGTTTTATTCCATACAGTCGAGAGGCAAAAGATCATCAATACAAGGTGGACCTAGGTGCAACCATACAGTCGTGGTACACTCTAAACGACTATAATTTGTCAAACGGTCGGCAATTCTATTTTGATCCCTAGATAATTTCTAGGTAATAAACTCCTGGTCATTCATCAACTCCTTAATTTCAGCCACCAGATGTCCATAGGCAGAGCGAACTAGTCCATTTCTTGTAAGACTAGACAAAGCTTCACTTGAATCAGATTGGACAATGACTGGAAGGTTAGAATGTTGTAAAGCAAGCACCATTCCTTACATGATTGCATGTAACTTCGCTTCTAGTGCATCGTTGCAATTGAAAATAAACCGGTATGCAGCAAAAATAACTGATCCATTATGATGTCGGAGGATCATCCCTGCTGCCGCTGCACTAGACTCCCCTGAAAAGGACCCATCCACTGACGGAGCAACGTAATCAGTAGGAGGAGGCAGCCAAACCTTAGGAGCTGCGACCACACTTACTTCAGGCAAAGTCCAACCAGCAACCGGCATTTTACCCTTAATAATTTCCTCTGTGCTATACTTACTAGCATCTCCAATAGACTTCATATAACTCTCCAAATAGTCCACCGTAGAAGCCACCGGGGGAACCTCTATATCATGAGTAAGATCATTCTGTAATTGCCAGATGCGCCATATAAGCATAAGGACACGGTCGCGCTCGGCATCGTTACAATTAAGGGCATGTACAATGGAGGCACTAGTATAGTGCTGCTCCAGATTCCACGTAAACATTTGAGGCCGAAACCACAGTGTGAAGTGAGACCGGTCCAATGCTGCAGCCTCCCTGTTTCTCTTTCTCTTTCTCACTTTCCCAACCGCAAAGAGCTAAAGCAAGCTGAGGTTGCCATGGCATTGGCTAGGAGCAGTGGTGAATCTAGCATGAAAATGAAGGATAGGCTCAAACATCAAGTTCTAAGCCTAATTAGCAGTTGCATTGTGATTCTTGCATGTAAAGCACATAAATATAATTGTTAAGTGATATGGTTAGCTGAAATATGTTTGTGGAGGGTAGGCTTAAGCCTGATGAAGCCCACCTAGTAGACTCGCCACTGGCTAGGAGAGAGCTGAAGCGACTTTTTGTCAGGGAGGAGGCAGCCTCCTCTGGAAGCGCCCGTTCCACTCTGCAAGCAACACCTTTTTTTAGTCTGGACCACCAAATCCGATGTGGAGGGCTGGAGCGACCGTCCAGAGTGGAGCGTTGGTCATGCCCTAATCAGCAGGTTTAGCAACCACTCTTTCCCACTGTTAATAAGGAGCTGGTCACAGGGGAGCGACCAGACGCGCCTCATGGCCTCTCAAATGCTGCGTGCTTGGTTGCATGCAACCAATGCATGGTAGATATCTTCCTCCACAATGCCACAGAGGGGGCACGCCACGCGCGACGTGAGATGCCTATACTGCATGCACGCCGTACACTGATAGAAAAAGAGGCTTCCGTCCAGCCCCATTAGTCGCGAAACTGTAGGAACCGCGACTAATGAAGTCTTTAGTCGCGGTTCGGCAGATGAACCGCGACCAAATGCCTGGGCCCAGGGCGCTCGCGGGCTTTAGTCGCGGTTGGCCAGGCCAACCGCGACTAAAGCTCCTCCCTTTTAGTCCCGGTTTGTGGCACGAACCGGAACTAATGGGGTTGAGACCTTTAGTCCCGGTTCGTGCCAC
>NC_041389.1:644508176-644520961 GCF_002162155.2 Triticum dicoccoides
GTTTTAAAAAAAATAAAAGAAAATAATGGAAATGTCAAAAAAATAAAAGAAAATAAGTTTCTCATGTGATATGTGGTCTAGTTGTTGGGAAAATTTGCAAATGTGAATTTTGACTTTATTTGCAAAATCTCTCTGAAATTTGTAAAAATGGGAAAAAATTTTTATACTAACTCGGATGAAAAAGTTTTTTATATGAAAAATCATCTACTCGAAAAGTTACATCCAAATTACGGGGCTTGTAAGATCTAGAGTGGAAAAATCCTCAAACATTTTCAAAATCCTCAAAAACCTAATAGAAAAAAAGTTACGGGGCTTGTAAGATCTAGAGTGGAAAAAATTGAAAAATATTCAAACAGTGGGCAAACTATGGTCAAACAATGGTCAAACTAATTATTCTAGAATATTAGTGTTACTAAATAATTATTTTAATTATTTCAATTTTGGTCAAATCTGGTCAAACTGTGGTCAACTGTGGTCAAACAATGGTCAAACTAATTATTCAAGAAATATTAGTGTTACTAAATAATTATTGTTTTTTAAAACAATAGTTTCAAACTCAAACAGTGAAATGTGTCACTTCATGCTCAAGCAAAATTCCTGAAGGTTAATAGGATTGACATCTTATTATTGTCAGGAAAACAACAAGTGCAGACTTGGAGCGTGGGAGAATAGAACCCGGAAGTTAAGTGTGCTTGGGCTGGAGTAGTGAGAGGGATGGGTGACCGGTTGGGAAGTTAGATGATTTGGAATGATGAGGGGTGATAAAAGAATAAATTGAGAAGTGATGAGGGGTGGTGATTAGAGACTAGAGGTTAAAATAATTCAGAAATTTGAAAAAAAAATCAATTTTTTTTTTCAAAAACCTGTGGCGGCCTTTAGTCGCGGTTAGCCACAAGAACCGCGACTAAAGGTCCTCCGCCCCGAAGGCCACCTGGCGCCCACGTGGACGGGCCTTTAGTCGCGGTTCTTAAGCAACCGCGACTAAAGGGGGGGGCCTTTAGTCGCGCCCGTTCGGTCGCGGTTGCGCAACCGCGACTAATGGCAGTTGTGAACCGCGACCAAAGGCCCTTTTTCCACCAGTGGTAGTAGCCAACGCACCAGTCGCCGCTCTCCAAGCCGTATGTTTCATGCGTAAAGGAACACAAGAGTTCCAGATAAGATTCCAAATGGATCGATTCCCGTCGGGGCTAGTGCTCGATGCCCCGTCGGCGAACTGTTAATCATGCATGGCCGTCGCCAGGTAGTACGCACTTTTCACGGAAAAACACCCGTTCTTCTCCGGGTGCCAGGCAAAGAAATCTTGACGTTGTCTCGGTGAAGTACGAATTTTCAGAATTTCACGGACGTCCAACGGCCAAAAAAGATCATTCAAACATTCCACCATCCAAGCACCATTATCATCAAGAAAATTAGACACACGGTTGAATCGACAGTTCCCTTTCGGTGTGACCGGCCGAAAGTACGTATCAATGAACCATCTCTAACCCGCCAAATGATGCCTTTTTTAACCGGTTCCAGACCATGTTCAATTCCTTTCCACACTGCTGAAGAGTTTCCTGTAAATATTGTGTCCAATAAATTCCCATTGGGACAGTACTTCGCTTGTAATAATCGCGCACACAAACTTTCTGGATTATCAAGGAGTCGCCAGGCCTGCTTTGCGAGCAGCGCTTGGTTAAAGGCCCGCATGTCACGGAAACCCATACCACCCTTGGACTTTGGTAGCTTCATCTTGTCCCAACTTAACCAAGCCATCTTTCGTTTTCCTTTCTCTACACCCCACCAGTATTGCCGCATTAATCGTGTAAAATCATCCAGTACAGAGATCGGCAGCTGGAATACACTCATCACACAGGTGGGTATGGCTTGCGCAACTGATTTAATTAATAGTTCCTTGCTCGAAGTTGCCATGTACTATTCACTCCAATCAACGAGTTTCTTACTAAGTCGGGCTTGCACTGTTTGAAATCTCCCCTTATGCATTCTCCCTTCAGGTACAGGCAAACCAAGATACTTAGGATCAAAAACCTCTTGAGGCACCTTCAGAATTGACTTAATTCCCGCGGCCTCAGACGACAAACAATTGTCGGAGAAGAGGATGGAGCACTTTGCAAGGTTTATAAGTTGCCCTGACGCCGATGCATAAGTGTTCAACAAACCTCTCACCAACGTTGCCCGTTGCATAGAAGCACGGAAAAATAACAAAGAATCGTCCGTGAAAAGGAGGTGTGAAATAACTGGAGCTCTATGACAAATCTTGATCCCTTCTAGTCCCTCCTTGGTCATTGACTTACTGATCAAAGCAGATAGCGCGTCAGCAACAAACAGGAACAAAAAAGGAGACAATGGATCACCTTGCCGCAACCCTCTTGACTGCAATAATTTACCATTAAATTTGATAGAATATTTCACCGAAGGAACACATGCCATTAAACTTATTTCATCATGAAAATTTACATACTTGTAGATAAGATCCCTATGTACACGTGTATTTTTTTCAGAAATTTTTGAACTTCAAAATATGAATTTTTTTTTTTGTATTGTTTAAAAATTCAGGCTCCATGTAGGCCGGGAGCCAAAAATCTACTCTTAGAAACCGGAAATTGCTGAGACAGGTAAGTTTGGTACCGTGAAAACGCATGAGCTAATAATAACGAACACATTACTTAAATCACCTCAATTAGTAAGTAGTATAAACCTGTTGCATTGCATCTACGATACACAGGCTGGTGAAAACAGATGAGACGGTAGAATTGCAAGAACAGTGAACGTACGTCCCTTTTGTACATTACAGAGTTATACAGTGTACATTTTCATCGGCACAGGGATGGATGATCTACTTGGGAGATGTGAGTTTGCTGGTGTCGCTGGACGAGTCCCCGCTCACCAGTTCGTGGAACGCCTCCACCTTCACAGGCGGCACCCGCATGCCGTACGAGTTCCTACAACACAGCGCGGATCAAGGGACTGAAGCAGATGATGGCGGCGTAAAACCGGCCAAGAACTGGGGTTACTTACATCGACTGCGGCACTTGTTTGAACTGCTGCGCTAGCTGGGCTTGGGCGCTCTGGTTTCCAGACATGCCCAGCTGCTGCTGCGCTAGCTGGGCTTGCGCGCTCTGGTTTCCGGACATGCCCAGCTGATGCTGCGCTAGCTGGGCTTGCGCGCTCTGGTTTCCAGACATGCCCAGCTGCTGCTGCGCTAGCTGGGCTTGGGCGCTCTGGTTTCCGGACATGCCCAGCTGCTGCTGAAGCTGCTGTTGCTGGTGGTGGTGCTGCTGCTGAAGCTGCTGTTGCTGGTGGTGGTGCTGCTGCTGGAGGTGTTGGTGCTGCTGGAGGTGTTGTTGCTGCTGTGGCTGGAGCTGTTGCTGCTGCTGCGGCTGCTGCTGCTGTTGCTGCTGGTGCAGCTGCAATACCTGCTGCTGCTGGATCTGCTTCTGTTGCTGCTGCTGCAGTAGCTGCTGGTGCCTCAGCTGCTGCATCTGTTGTTGTTGTCTGGTGAGAGATCCGTACGGGCTATCTATTTGTGAATCCATGGTGTTCTCTAGCTTCACGTTTACCAGGGCCTGGGCTTTGTCCGACATCGTAAGAGCGCCACGGGGGCCCGCCATTTGGTTCCGCCTCATCCACTGTTGCTGCTGCAGCAGCTGGTGCTGCTGCTGTGCAGTCAGATTCTGGTTATGGATAGTCATTTGAGGAGTGTACTGCCTCTGGAGCTGCCAATTAAACATATTAACTGTGTGTTAATGTTAGGGGCAGCATGAGAAAATGATGTTATGGTTTCACAGAGAAGACATTTCCGAAAACAGTAATAGTTTCAAGTGTGTGCATAGATGATAAAAAGAATAGCATAGAACTCGCTAGGTCGCAGCGGCGCATCCTGGCTGACCGATGTTCGAATCCCATCGGGAGCGAATTTGTGGTATCTCACCCGGGTGGGTTCTCTCTTAATATATCGTCCATGGGATCCTCCCCATTGGATCACAATAAAAAGAATAGCAACCATTTGCCTCAAAAAAAAATTTGCTTCAAACAGTGGCTAATCAAACAAACAAATGTAGCAGAAGCAAAATAGTTCCCATCACTGTGATTAGTGACCATTCAAAACCAGCCGGATGTCACAAAACCAGCTGGTTCAGTGGGCGAATGTAGAGACTGAATTCTAGAACCACTCCCAGTTCAATGGGTAGCCAATCACAGTGAATGGTCATACATTAGTTCTGGGAGTTGGTTCCAAGTTGCAAGAGTTAGCAGATTTTTTCTTTACATGACTGAACAATTAGAAGAATAAGGAGGCCTATTCTGAGGCAAGAACATTGGTTTGCAACCCGTTCTACCCAAATCTCAAAGATACTTGCACTAATTATAATTTGTAAAAAAGGGCAGCCCCAGTGCATGTAGCTCCCGCTTGCGCAGGGTCTGGGGAAGGGTCCGACCACTTTGGGTCTATTGTACGCAGCCTTTCCCTACATTTCTGTAAGAGGCTGTTTCCAGGACTTGAACCCGTGACCTCATGGTCACAAGGCAGCAGCTTTACCACTGCGCTAAGGCTCCCCTTACCACTAATTATAATTTGTAAGTGCCTCTAAAAATTAAAGTATCAGCAAGATTACACAGCTGTCACGATGACCAGCCAGAAACTAATATCCATTCCCATCAAGTGAATTTACTTGTGGGCAGCTTAGCCAAAGAGCTTGTTTACACTACAACAAGTTAATAACAGAAAATGTTCTGTTCAGGGCGTTTTAATAAACACCTCAGAATAGCATCTAAGAAGGTGTTCTATCAGGTTCGCCCCAAATCATCTCTAGCTTAAGGCATTTTTGGAGAACACCTCAGACTGGATGAAGCTGTCAGTGTCAGGGCATTTTTTGCAAATCACCACAAAACAGACAGCTGTGGAGGCGTTTTCTGGAAGCCTCAAATTGAAAGAGATTTTGAGGCATTTGTAAGAAACGCCTCCTAATGGATACTCCTGGGCGTCGGCGTCAATGGAGGGGACATGCCCGTGTATGTATCAGTAAAAAGGGCATATGAATTCTTGCCAATAACATTACCTTTCTTGTGGTAAGTGCGCTACAATGTTTTCCAGCCGATGCAGCGTTCGAATCATGCATGCCTCTCTATTTATACAGTTTTTTTCTCGCGCGAGGTTGTTTTTAGTCCCATACCACTTGGCGAGAAAGAGTTGGAGGTAGTTAAAATGTGCAAACATAGGCAGTGTTTCAGAAATGACAAGTACTGATGACATTTCTCTCGCTAATGGGCTTGTCTAGTCAGATTTAATTCAAATTCTCAGCCTGGAAAGAAAGATAGATAGCCATTTGGCACAGAAAAGATAAAAAGAGAAAGAGAAGAAGACCCCATGGTGTTTGTTAGTTCTGTTTTCTGATTTTGGTCGAGAAGTTTACAGCGCTTTAGGAAATTGCCCCGAAACCTCGTTTTTGGCGTCTGTAAAACGCCGCTGAATGCCAGATCTTTAAAGGGGTTACTGGAAACGTCTCAGTTGACTTTCCCCTTCATGAGCTTCTCTAGCATTTTATAGAAATGCCACACAAAACAATTGGAGGCATTTTTACGTCTTCTAGAGGCGTTTGAGAATGCCGTTGTAATACCTTATGTGTTGTCGTGTTAGTTGGCTGAATCCATCAACTTTGGACAATTGTGGGTACATGCTTTTTAAATATAGTAGTATAAACAACTAATCCTTCTGAGGAAGGAAAAATTTATTGAAGTAGCGTACAGAAATGGTAGAAAAAGAAGGTAAGCAATGTATACGCAACATAAAGTATGGTAACCAGCAGTAGTTGCCAACCTGTTGGGCTTGAAGGAGATTATTTTGATTTTGTACTTGTGCATCTTGATGAACTGGGTGGCTAGCCACTCTACTCCCCATCTTTGTAATCTCCATTAAGGGTCCAATGTTACTAAATGTTACATAAGAAAAACGAAATCATGAGCTCAACAGTTTATTTGCTAAACAACATATGCTGAATGTGTACAGCTCTGCCATCAAATTAAATCAATTCTGTTAGTAGAGTACCTTGATTTGTTAAGCCGTACTGTAAATTTTCATTTTGAAAAACTGAATGTCATTATAACCGCTTGCACGTTTTCACTACTTCTCTTGTTAAATACTTACCTGGGACCTTGCATATTGGATGGTGAACTGAAACCTTTCCCAAGCTCAAACATTTATGTTACTTCAGACAAACATGCGTCTTCTAGTCAGGAACAGGGCACAGTGATAGTGATTTCTTTGACAAAGAGATAATTACTTAAAACAACAAGTTCGGGGTGCCATAATACAAGTCCAGAGCTACCAAGTTCAAACGTTGTGCTAAACTGTAATACGGTCCCCTGAAGCCGTGGTTTTTAGTAATGAACTCTTTGTCCAATGTTGTTAGAGAAGCATCTATATTGGTCTATATGACCCTGTCCTAAAACAAATTTTACCTGGTGGAGTTGGCACAATCTAGCATCATTCAATACAATATTAGAAGAATAAGGTATTTATGAACTCATACGTGGGTAGTTATTAACCAGAAAGAAAGAACTGTGTCGGTATGGACATGTATAAAGGAGTTAGGATGAAGGGAGCTAGATCAAGAATAGCATTTTCGGTCAAAAGTGTGTCACATTCACAGATCTGCTAAAATGTTAATGCATAATACATTATTCACAGATCAAGAATATCATTTATAGGAAACCATGCTGACGTGGCCAAACCTACTGCTAGGACAACAGAAATAAGGAAAACCTTATAGTGAGGGTGTGAAACTGAAACAAATAAATGAACCTTTAAAGAGGTGTCAAGAGAAGTTATCACTGTTTATCTTAACCATTCTCAGTGAAGCAAAGTGCCATGGCCCCCTTGGTGATAATGACGGCCCCAGCAAATCAGCAGTGAAGATCAGGAAGGAAGTCATAACTAGGGAAGACATGGGAAGCAGGCAAATTAAACCTGGCAGTGCATACTCAGAGACCATTGTCAGTGACACTTACAACAGTATTGTGAAGCTCGGTGAAAAGGTGTAAGCTGTCATGCCCTATTGAGATTTTTGGCCACGTGAGCTAATTTAACTCCCATGTGTGTGGGAGCATGCAAAACATATACCTGAACCCTACCAAACATCGATCAACGGAGATAACATTTCCTTTTCCCTGACAACCTTGTGTATATTTCCCCTCCCTTTTTTATTTTGCCTTCTTCCTCACCAACATGTCAGGGTTGCGGGGGAGGTAAGACCAATAACAACACCAACATGGTATACTACTGGCGCAGAAGTGCATCCCATATCTACCATTCAATACTAGCGATACATACATGTCTGTCATGTGTTAACTAGAGCTTTCCTCAGACAAGTGGAAAAGGCAAACAGGGCCCATTCTTTTAAAACTAGGTGTTGTTCCCATTTAGATTAGTGCATCTATCAGCATGCTTGTCAGAGAAGCAATATGATTTCAGATAGAAAAACAAACATGGCTATTTAAGCAAGTCATATGCCATACAGTTTTTTTCCCGTCTACGGAATACTGACAAGAACACACGTAGTACAAACAGAACAAGGAAGGAACATGTAAACAAAAAAGGCTACAGGTACACAAACAGAGCAGGGAAGAAACATGTATACAAAAAAGGCTCAGCATACCTATAGCCAACAGTCTGTAGGAACATCTTAAGAAGTTCGATGGATGAAAATTGTTTCCTGTAGCTGTCAGTTATAAGTTTCAAACTGCGCCCAAGCTTAGAGATGTGCTTAACTATGATTTCTGAAAAATCATCAACAGACCCTGCAGTTCCACTTTCAAAGCCTGCAAGCGCTAAGTATCGAGCAACCAACTTCCGTATGATAAGCAAAGCTTGCTCTTGACTTAAAGATTTTCCTTCTACTTTAGATACATCCTTCCCTCTATATTTGTTTCCTGTCTTGTAGTACTCAGGCATCATTCCAAACCTTTCAAGCATTGCAGTGTTGCGACTAACAGGTGCCGGTAAATTATCAAGAACACCATGAACTTCTATTTTATTGCTGATAGATATCCCACTCTCTCTAGGGATTGCACTTTCTGGAACACAGTCAGCTGGAAATCGAATTTCCGGAATGAAAAGATCATCTGTTAAATTACTGAATTCCCCATTTTCCAACATAATGTTGGGACCCTGGTTGTCCATAAACACAGTCCTCTTCCTTTTATGCAGACTGCAAACCTTAAGATACTCAGACATTCCCTCTGGTGTTCTCTTTGGCATTTCTTTGTCATCTGTGCGAAACTTGCCATGCAATGTCCTGAACTTTTCAGCATATTGCTTGTACCATGTGGCAGGTAACTCATCATGTCGCTTATGCCTTTGAGATAACATCGAACTCTCCCTGCTTGGACTAAACGAAGTTCCAGATTGCATCTGCAGAACAAGAACAGTTATAACCATCAGAATATAACATAGGAATGAAACTGTTGCCCTCTTATTTAGCATATACCACCCAAAAATGCTATAGAGAGTTAATATAGCAAACTGAGAAGAAATATGGATGTGCTTTTTACTCCCTCCGTCCCGTAATGTAAGACATTTTTTAAAACTAGTGTAGTGTCAAAAAACGTCTTATATTATAGGACGGAGGGAGTAGCAATTAAGGAACACATTCAACAGTTACGTATGTAACTAGGTTGGCAGCATGATATGTAACATTTAATATGAAACCAACGTGAAGCATATGATAGTAAAAGAAGCAGGTTATAACACGGCAAGTAGGGTGAAAGTGAGATCTGTTCACACATGTCCCGTCAAGAACCTAATTTCAACGTCTTTGAATAAAATAGGTCGAACAATTCCTACAACCATGCACAGGAGGTTTTCAGGAAACCATGTCTATGATCTAGATAAGCAACAATAGCAACAGTCGCTATTATAAAAAAAGGTTCTTTGAACATGTCATGAAAAAAACTGTGACAAAGGTTCGTAACTAGGGAAATTACTATAAGATGTTTTCAAATCAAATAAAAGTCAACAGAAATAAATATCAGGCAGCAAAAACAAGCTTTCGAGAAACATTTGCATATATCAGCGGAACAAACAAACATTAGATGGGGAATATAACTATACTTGATGTTGAGTGTTATCTTCCTGCTCATCTTCCAACGAGAAATAAATATCATCTCCATGAAGCTGAAGATCTGGGATCAACAAAAGGGGAAATCACGATCAATAATGGCAGACATTTAAGCCCTAGCAGCTAGCAACCAAGATTGATATTACACCGAATTCCCTCCAAGTCAAACGTTAATCATTTCTTATCAACAACTAGTTATTATCCAAATCTTGAGCTAGCACGTTTTATCACCTTTTTCTGCATCTGACATTGGCACAGACATTTAGGACATCCAACAGAACTTAACCAATAGTAGGAGAGAAAACATAGTCTTGACTTAAATTCCAAAGCAGTTACAGTTGCAACTAATAACACCTCTTAAGAAAAGAAAAAAACATGCAAGATATGCTACATTTCAAGCCACGATACCATTTCAAATCCAAACAACTACAGCAGGCCTCAGACATTAAAATTGAACTCACGGATAACATTTCAATCCTCAGTTACTAATCAGTTAGAGAAGTAGGCAAACACCCGATATTAGGGTGTAACAAAAAGATATCGATCCATGATGAATGGCACCACATCCCACTGAAGACACTGGAATGTAAACATTGATCATCCCCATGAAACCTAGAACACCATGTAACCAAGTCAACCTCGCCTACAAATTTCTAGCTCGGAGTCTTCAGACCCCAGGCCCAGTGGTTCGTTGGTTCGTGGCAGCAAAGGATTTCCCCAAATCTCAGCAACAGAGTGGCGCGAGCAGAGGTGGTGGAGGAGGGGCTTCACTCACAGCTGGCGTTGAGGGAGTGGGGGCCGGCGGTGGAGGCGCCGGCGCGGAGGACGAGCGCGGCGGAGGCCTTGTCGAAGAGGAGCGCGCGGACGCGGAGCTGGAGGAGGAGGAGCTGGCGCGGGGGCGAGGAGGATGAGGAGGAGGAGGGGCAGAGGAAGGCGTCCCAGGTGGAGGCGGACGCGAGGTGCGGCGCGAGGGAGGCGTGCGCGCCGTCGCCGAGCCACGCGCGCCACGCGCCGCAGGCCTCCAGCCGCCGCGCCAGCTCGTAGCCGCGGCCGTCGTCGCCCAGCAGATGAGCCGCCGCCGCCATCCCGCGCGACGGAGGGTTACGATCGGGCTGCGCGTCTGGCGCGGGCGGAGCACCGGGATCTCCTCGGTCGCCGCGGGGAGGTAGCTCGGGCGGAGGTGGGAGCTGCGCGGCCGGAGTTGGGGACGACGAAGGGGAAGGCGCGTGTCTGGGAAATTTCGGCCCGTTGGGTTCTGCTGCTGGTAGAGATTACTAACTTCTGGCCTGCGCTGCTATTGGGCTGTAGCTGTAACAACCACCCTGAGTCGAACAGAGTCCAGGATATTTTTTGACTTTTCCAACTATGGACTGGTCCATCAGGCGATGCAACGAAACCCAAAAAAAAAAAAGGAAATCATAGGCATGGCTAATAGTTTTACTTCTTGTTCTTTCGGTTTTGAGTCTAGGGCATCAAATGTCGAGGCACGCAATCTCGCGGAACATTCTCTTACTCTAGGTTTTGGTCACTATACTTGGTTTGGTCACCTTGAAGTGTAAACATTGTGATGCAGTAATGAAGTTCGCGAGTTTGCATAAAAAAGGGAAATGATTAACATCAACCAGTGGACTATCATGCTCGTGTCCGCCGTCGTAGTTGCGTGCCATGTGGCCTATTGGACCATCCAAGTTCCTATCCCTTATCGTATCTCTTCCGCAGCCTCTCTCCCGTACGCAACTGCTCAATCTTATCTAATCTAGTGGGGCGACTTCTTCATCCTCACGTTTTTCTCTCCCAATAGGACCGCTACTGTAGATGACCACCGACACAGGCTAGCAGCAGATGACCGCCAGCACCATCTGACACCAAATCTCTCCTCGGTCATGGTCCAGCATGGCCACCACCATCTCAAGCTCCTGCGGCAATGCCCGCCTCATCCATGCCCGCCACCACCTCAAGCTCCTGCGGCAACGCCCGCCTCGGCCATGGCCGCCACCACCTTCTGTTGTTGGCAGCATTTCCTTCATGTCACGGTCTCTATTTGCAAAAAAGAAAAGTTTTGCGGCATGAACTCAGTTGCAAAAATTTATGCAACATGTCCCCTATTGCAAAAGTCTTCCTTAGTTTTTCCTACACCTACTACTCTATTGTTTTAGGGGAAAATGGTCGGCTTTTTCTGTTAATTTTCCAAAAATTGGCGAAATAAAAATATGTGCACAGATTACTATTTCTCATGAATTCAGAAAAATATTCAGAAATTTTAAAAATATTTTGTAAATTCAGCAAATGTTCACGAATTTCATAAAATGTTCATGAATTAAAAAATGGGCATGGTTTTCAAAAACAAATCTCGGTTTTTAGGAAAGTTAGTAAATTCAAAATTTTTTCACAAATTTGAAAATATGTTCATGAATTCCAAAAATGCAAATTTAAGAAATTTTCATGAATTTAAAAATGTACGCACATTTGAAAAAGGCTTGTAAATTTGAAAATGTTCACAAATTTGACAAATATTCATGATTTAAGAAATGTTCGTGATTTTAAAAAATATTCATGAGTTGAAAAACGAAAAATAAAAACAGACTGAAAAAGAGAAGGAAAACACAGAACAAAAATAGGAACTTTATTTAGGCAAAGAAAAATAAAAACTATAAACGCCAAAATAGGATTTACCATGAATACTCCCATCGCGTCCGTCTCTGAGTGCTCTGTAGATCAGGCTTCAATCGGGCTTAGCCCAACTTCGGATGGCGATTGTTTTTGGTAAAATGAATGCGGTGGATTCTAAAAAAGGTAAAATGAATGTGTGTTTTCACTCAATTATCTACCTGGCTGCTTTTATCACGATATACATGTTTATTTTGGCTTTTGCGGCCAGCCGACACATACATGGCACCCTTAAACATGGACGTACACTAGAATAGTGTGTTCCCTAGAAAAGGGGGATTGTTCGGTATAACTAGCAAACATGCCCGTGCGTTGCAACCGGAGCGAAAAATCACCTCTTAGACACACTCTTGAGACATCAGTAAATCTCTTGAAATCGTGAACGATGTCACATGAAAAACAAAATGATAAGTGATGTTGCACAAAAACATAAAGACGTGATGAATTTTGAAGTGTATTCAAGGTGTTTCCAATCTAGACAATATAAATATCTATGTAGTTGCAAGTATCTCTTTATGCATTTGTTGTCGTTCCTCCTCGGTGGTGCCCAACAAATATTTGCATTACGATGAAAATCATTTGCAAAAGAGCATTGTTTTTGCCTCGTTGATATATGTGTTTTTTTGTAATCCAAGTCAAGTATTAATTTGGTCGCAAACATGTTAGACAACTCCATCGAAAACAATTAATTTGTAAGGGCATGCATACCAAATGTTCAAGGTTGCATATCAACATCGATTATCTCAAGAAAAAATTGTGGAAACAATTTAAAACAATATGAAAATTAAAGTCAAGCCATTGGTTTACCTAAAGCTTGTATCAGCAACATTGTACATTTTTTCTACATCAGAAACAATTTTATATAGACGCTAACCTATTTATTTTTTATGTCTACTTCTTTTATACACATTCTACTTTTTTGTATACATCAGGAACATTTTTTACATACACGTTTAACAACATGATACATGATAATATTTTTGAAAGCTTATAATTTTCATGTCT
>NC_041389.1:644521233-644535574 GCF_002162155.2 Triticum dicoccoides
ACACACACACATCAGAAACATTTTTTCTATGCACATTCAATTTTTTTTCAATGCATGATTAACTTTTACTAAAGAATGAAAAATATATTATTATTTTTCTATACACACTGTACTTGTTTGTATATAATGGAAACATTTTTTCTATACAAGCTTGACATTTGTTTAATGCATGATTAACATTCTTTCAAAGTCCGCATATATGTGATTTTTATAATTAAAATATTTATTGTATTTCAAAATAAAGCCAAAAGAAGAAAATACAAAGCGAATGTAAAAGAAATGAAAAAAGTAAGAAAATATAAGTGTTGTAGGCTGCGTTGGGCTGGCCCAATCAGGCATCCTATCTAATAGAGAAAAGGGGAGCAAAGAGTGGAGATTCTGGGGTCAAACCTGGGTCTCCTAAGTGGAGATTCTGCATGATCAGCTAGTTGGTCTGATCATGCAGTTGTGATTTCCTTGTGGGTTGGCACCTTATTGTATAAAAAGGAACGACCGACTTAAAGAAAAAAACCAAATCGTTTTTCCCACTTACCGGTAGCATAGGCGGGTAATTCATGCGAATTCCAGGGGCAAATTGCGCGACGGACGACCAGAAATCCAATTTTCTTTATTATTAGGTAAAGATTCGCTAGAATTTTGTTTCGGAAGGATCTTTATTTAGAAAATGGACACAATGAAAGAGAAAGGGACTCCTCTATGAATCCGATGTTGATTTTTTTACCATGACAAATAGAATGTTTTTTAGGGCAAATTATGTTCCTCGAGGATAGCAAGTTCAGCTCTTTTTTTAACACAGTACATATTTACGAAGTCATCGTAGGCGCCTCATCATCGATGGAAACGTTTCTCCCACTGAAAGTGCATCGCCGAATAACGCGAGCACCAGGACTTGAACCTTGTTGGGCTGGGGATACCACTGTCCCTCTAACCATCCAACCACAGGTTGGTTCGTAAATAGCAAGTTTAGTTGCGAGCATGGCAAGTCTGTCTCAGTTTATTTTTTGCCAAAAAATTGCCGTGCTTGCAAACTAAATTTATCATTATCACGTAATATGAATTATCATGAAAAACGTCAGATTATCCGGAAAAAAAGGGTTTTGACGTTTATGAAGAAAAAGTGCGGCCCTGCGCTGATGCATGAACCAGGAACGGTTTCCCTTTCACTAGCTAGCACTACATTTTTCTTGAGAAGGTTCCTCGGCTGGAAAGGCATGCACGTGCTCGTGTGATAGAATATTCGAGAAAGAACGCGTGGTTCAATGAATTTTACCAGAGTAAGCAGGGAGGTCGAATCTAGAAGAAAAATTATAATATATACCCGGGCGAGGCCCAAACACAATGTCTTTTTGATTGGTTCCATGTCAAAAGTTGGCATATGCCAATATTTGGCAAATACCAAATGTTGGCTAGTGATTGGTTGGTTGCCAATTTTTCTTGTCAACCTCACGAAGTGTTGCCAACATTCGGCAACTTTTGGTTTTGCCAAATATTGGCAATGTCAACTGTTGGCAACAAACCAATTATGCTCTAGATCCGTTCACTTGGAAAAATGGTGTCAAATCCAGAGGAAAAAATATATATACCTGGGCGAGGCCCAAACACAGTGTCTTTTTGTTTGCGTGTTTGGACGGTAGTTTGATGCAATATACTGTACATGTACACATATGTGGCGTCACCGCAGCCAGCTGCGCCACTCACAGCTTTCATTCGCAACGAGCAACGCCACGCTCCAAACCAAACCAGCGAGGCGAGACAGCCGCACATGGTCCAGGACACGTCGCTGACAAACGGCCCTCGTCGGAATCAACGGGACTTGCCGGCCTGACGATCGAGCAACCCACGGTCGGGAATGGCTTTCGGTCAGTCCATTCCTGTGAGCCGTTGGAAAAATTTTGGGTCAACCCCCCGATCTTCCGGCGGCCTAACCGCCCACCGCCGCCGATCGAGGACGGCGGTGCTAATGCGCCAGCCTCGTCGTCTCCCTTCCTGCAACCGCCGCTCGCCGTCCTGTTGCCATCCTCTTCCCCTCCGGCCATTTCTCTAACTCCGGCGATAATCCTTTTTTTTCGACGAACTGCATCCCCACGCCCAACACTCTAAGATATACCATGGGGCATCCTGCCACCCCTAGGCCTCGTTTGGTTCCGCGGGATCCCGGGGGGATCCCCGTTATTTCCCTGGGTGGGAGAACCATGGGATGAGTTGGCCCGGGGGAGTGGACGGCGCCATTTGGTGACACGCGGAGGGGAAAGACCCCTGGCCTTTCCGGGGCCCATCCCGGGGATAGATCGCCCGGTGTCGATAGGTCAGGGAGAAAACCAACCCTCGACTCAGCTCGCTCTCTCGCGACCGACAAGCGCCGTCGACCAAGATCCTCCTCCGCATCCGAGCTTTTCCGCCGGCGACCGAAGTGACGTCCCTCGACCTCCTCCGCCCGGTGCTCAGCATCCACGCTCCGCTCCTCCAGTGTCAGCGGCGGCGATGGGCCGCGGCCGTCATCCTCCTCCTTCCCCGTATCACCCTCCGCCTCGAAGCTACTGACCCATCTGGCAATGGCAACAGCGGCGGCGGCGGCGGCAGCGGCAGACACCTACTTCGACCAAGGTTACCCCCTCCTCTTCCACATCATATTTTGTTCTCCAATCCATGCACTCACTGTCCATGAACTGATGCTTGAACTTGTTGGTTCCAGATCCAAGAACATGAGCACCGGCCATCTTAAAGCCCACCATCAACAATCTCGAGTGAGCACAAACCGCCTCCTTTTAATTGGTAGTAGATCTGTATACTACTTCTGCTTCAGAATCAGGCTTTATCTCTTTTTTTCTAGCTGCTATTTATTTAGTTTAAGCCATGCATTGTTTCTGATGGATTACTAAAAAATCCTCCTCCCTTGTTTGTGCTCTGAGGCT
This sequence comes from Triticum dicoccoides, assembly GCF_002162155.2. Classification (NCBI taxonomy): domain Eukaryota; kingdom Viridiplantae; phylum Streptophyta; class Magnoliopsida; order Poales; family Poaceae; genus Triticum; species Triticum dicoccoides. The sequence continues at coordinate 644,524,146 of NC_041389.1, forward strand.
TGGTCCTACTGCGAGTATTCTAGCATTTGGATATGGGGCGTAATTTAACTTGGACTACAACTGATTGATGTAGATTGGTGCATTGAAGGGGATCAGTTTGTAGTAATGGGTATCATCAATGTTTCCTTGTGCCAATTGGTTTCAGAAATTAAATCTGAAGTATGGGCATCAGTATACGGACGAAGGGTTCTTGGCCTGAGTCAAGTTTGTACAAAAAAACAGGATGCGTGTGCAGCAGCTCCATCCAAGACACATATGTGCCATCCAGGGGAAATACCTTCATACCATGTTCGGTTTAAATCCCTGTCAATTGATATTTGATAGTACACTAGAAATTCCTCATCCAATTCCTATGCTATTCTAATGTTACTTTATGTTAAGACCAGATGTGAATAATCTGTTAAGTGATTCTTGTTTTGGTATATGCAGGTGGACGGTGTTTGGTTTGTTCTTTCAACTCTTGATTCCTGAGCTACTACTGGATCTTGCATCTGTGTTTAGCTAGTAGAGTATAAAATGCAAATGCTTATGACCCGGACTATGAATGATTGTTTTAATGTTGCTCATCTATTGCAATGATTGTCTAAGCTCAAAATAGTAATCATTACTGTCTCTTGCTTTAGTATATACATATGGAATTTGTTGCAGTGACATTATAGTTTAAACTCAAAATATACATGATATACATAATTTAATTTCTGTTGGCAAATATGGAATGACTGTCCAGATTAAAATATGCTCGATAATGGTTTGTGGTTTGTCTGAATCTGATAAGTGACAATATGTCATTCTTCATGTTGTGAGATAGTATTATCTTTGCAAAGAAACGAACTGCTTCTAGACTATGTTATCCCGTTTGGTGGAGTGAAGGGTTTTTCCTTAACTACAGTTAGCACAAGTGAACCTTCATGATTTAATCTTCCAAGGCTCGTTTTCTAGCCCATGTGTTTTTTAAGGCTGTTGCAGCCAATGTTATTGCTGCACGTATTACACATACTTTTTTTCTTTGTCTTTATTTTTGTACAATATATACCTTTTACTTCTGCAATGAAGAAAAACTACCTTGCCTATAGTCTGAAAATGTCTGCCCAATAATGCTTTATTTGTTAACTTACATCAATCTATTCGCAGTTCCTTTCTGAAAAGGACAAGCGATCTAGTAGGTGGATCGGTGATAGGATAAACCAATTGCATTTTTCTATGCTCGATAAACAGTTGTATGTGTGCCTTTCTTTCCATCCAGTAGAGAAGGGGTCAGATAGCATAAACCATGGTCATGTACTGTTCTCAAATGAAACATAGAATCAATGTATTGATCGAGTACTACTCAGAATGGTGAGCCTTTTCACTAGTCTTGCCATTTCTTGCTGATCTATTTATGCTTGAAAATAGCAATGAAACTGAGTTGTAGTATTGAATGATTTACTAAACTGTTGTATTCTGAAACAGTTGCTGACTTCCAAAAAAATACTTATAATTCAGTCGGCGTCGAGCTGCGGTTCTCAGCTGACGTGGAGTAGAGGAAGACGAGATATCCTGAACATTCCCTTACAACTTGCATCTTCAGAAGTGTGGTTGTCCTGGACATGGATTTTGATAATTTAGCACTTTTGGTACTGGGGTAAAGGTCCAGGAGAAGCCCGCAACTATCGTGTTTCTAGTAGCTGAAATCTATTTGTTCTTATTGGTGTTGGCCTCATTGTTCTGAAACTTGGAACATGTGGAATAATGATGTTCTTATTTGTAATGATAACATGAGAGGAGGAAGATCGGGTTTCTGGTTCTGTATTAACTTCCTAAGCAATGCACCTCTAGATAATTTTCTCAAAAGTGTGTCGAGATGATATTCTCAATATATTATATTTAATCAGTTTGCAAGTTCATTGATTTCCTCTGATTATATTCAAATCCTAGAATTATTTGTAATGTCCTGGACATTCCTATGCATTTTGCAGAATTATTTTGTGGTTTTTGTTTAGACTTTTTTGGGAATTACATGTGGAATTGGCATGTTTTCTAATGTTTATTAGTATTAAAAATATATCTGCTATGTGATTCAGACGCTAGAACGATTCATTTTTCCCCATCCACCTGTTACCAAATGGCAAAGGAAATATTCCCGATGTATGTTGCGTCAACGTTCCAGATTTCTCAGGCTCAAGGAGGGAGACTGCAACTCTCGGTTTTTTCACTTGAAGGCCACTGCTAGAAGAAGGAAAAATTTCATTACTTCTATCTTAGTTCAAGACACCGAATATACTGACCAGCAAAACAAAGAGGAGCATATCTGGCAACATTTTAATGATCTTCTTGGCACTTATCAACCCAGGAACTCTTCTTTAAACCTCGAAGCTCTTGACCTCCCTACCTGTGATCTAGCTTCCCTTGACCTTGCATTTTCGGAGGAGGAAATCAAAAAGGCTATTTTTGATATGCACCCAGAGAAGGCCCCTGGTCCTGATGGTTACACTGGCCTCTTCTTTCGCACCTGTTGGGATACTGTCAAATATGACTTGATTGCTGCTTTGAGACACTTCCAAGGGCTGAACACGCAAAACTTATTTCTGCTTAATAGTGTTGTTATTGCGTTGCTTCCAAAGCACCAGGGTGCTGTTAGGCCTCAAGATTTTAGGCCCATTAGCCTAATCCACTTCTTCGCAAAATTAATTGCCAAGATGATGGCTGCCAGACTACAACCATGGATGAACAAGCTAACCTCCCCATGTCAGAATGCATTCATTAAAGGGCGAAGCATACATGATAATTTTGTCTATGTTCAGGCAATGGCTAAGACCCTAAGACAGAAAAAAATCCCCTCTGTTATGCTTAAGTTGGATATAACCAAAGCCTTTGATTCAGTTTCATGGGAGTTTCTGCTTAAGCTACTGCAAGGTCTGGGTTTTGGGCCGAAGTGGAGAGGATGGATATCGGCCCTCTTTTTCTCTGCTTCCACAAGAATATTAGTCAACTCCAAATGCACTCAACAAATCCTCCATCGTAAGGGCCTCAGGCAAGGAGATCCCCTCTCCCCGCTGCTCTTTGTGCTTGTGGTGGACTGCCTTGGAAGGTTGATGGACAAAGCACAAAGGAACAACATCCTATCCCCTCTGGGTAACCAACTTGTTAAACACCGTGCATCTATTTACGCAGACGATGTCATCATTTTCCTCAAGCCTGAGATGCATGATTTTGGGGTTGTAACTGAAGTGCTGAAGCTTTTTGGTGAAGCAATCGGTCTCATCACTAACCTGGCTAAAAGCAAGATCCTTCCTATTCGGTGTGACGGCCTTGACCTTACTCCCCTGCAGCTGGCTCTTGGATGCCAGTTGGCTAGCTTCCCCTGCACTTACCTTGGGATGCCTCTATCTGATAGGCGGTTGAAGCTCATTGACTTCCAAGACCTGCTTGACAAGTTAATTAAGAAGATTGCGGGTTGGAAGGCTAGGTGGATCTCCTCCACTGGAAGAATGGTACTCGTGAGGTTTGTACTTTCGGCAATGCCAATTTTCATGCTTCTGGCTGTTCATCAACCGAAATGGGTCATCAAGCAAATCGATAAGCTACGTCGTGCTTTTTTATGGTCTGGCTCTGATGCTGTCTGCGGTGGCAAGTGCCTTGTCCGCTGGACCCAGGTGTGCTCACCCATCTCTGTAGGCGGGCTTGGCATCCATGACCTTCAAGCTCAGGGGCGGGCGCTTAAAGTACGCTGGCTTTGGCAAAGCATCACAGATCCGGATAAACCATGGCAAGGTCTGCAGCTCCCTATTGACAAGCACGTTAAGGCTCTTTTCATTGCTTGTACCTCCATCAAAATTGGTAGTGGTATTAAGATATCCTTTTGGCACGATCACTGGCTCAACGGTGAGATTCCAGCTGTTTCGTTTCCTAACCTTTTCAAGCATAGCAAAAACAGAAGAATATCGTTGGCTGAAGGACTCACCAATAGAAAATGGGTCACTCTTCTCAAGCGCAACCCGGGCACCGAGGTGTTGCGCGAATACATTGACTTCTGGCACAGATCCAGTGTGGTCACTTTCTCCAACCTGGAGGATGAGTTCATTTGGAAATGGTCAGCGGATGGAAGATATAATGCTAAGTCAGCTTACCTATGTCAATTCTGGGGCAGGATTGATTCTCCTCTTCCTGAGATCATTTGGCATATCAAGGTTCCACCAAGAATAAGATTCTTCAGTTGGCTCTCTGTACAGGGCAAATGTTTGACTGCGGACAACCTTGCGAAGCGAGGTTGGCCTCACAACCCGATCTGTCAATTATGCCACTTAGGGTGGGAGGATGGTCTGCACCTTGTATCTAGCTGCCCCTTCACGGCTGGTATTTGGGGCTATTGCCTGGCGATATATAATTTTCCATTCAACCTCTTACCTATTGCTCATACTGGCTCTATATTGGACTGGTGGTTAAAGGCTCTGGATCGTACAGGCAGGAAAAAGGACCTATCATCACTTATAATGACGGTGTCCTGGCAGGTTTGGAAAGAAAGAAACAGCCGCATATTCAACAACAAGGCAAACCACTTCCTGAAGGTCGCTGAGAACATTATCAATGAGCTGAATTCTTGGAGAATCGCTGGATTCAAAGGAGCACAATGGACAGGCGCGAGATAATTTCTTTCTTTCTTTCTTTCTTTTTCTAATGTACATTTGTATAGCTTTTCCTTCCTCTTTCTGGCCTTCAGCCGTCCTGAACCTTGACCTGTATTTCTTGGGGTGTCTCATCCTATCTTAATGAATGAAATCAGCACAATGCTGTTTTTCGTCAAAATATTCCCGTGGTGGTAGGGGGGGTCCCACGTACCAGGGAAATCCCCCCGTTGGGGTTTTGCTGCCCTGGGAATGCTGACGCTGCAACCAAACGAGGCCCTAAGGTAGAGAATGGTGTAGCTTCTCCGACGAGCGGTAGCTGCTTCTTCCTTCCCGACGGCTATCTCCTTTCTATGAAAGTTGACCGACTCAAACTCATTTAAGGCGACTTACGTTTAGCGATTGGGCCCACAGTCACTTGCCACCCCTGTCAATCGATCACACCTTCTGTCACCAAGACAAAGCCATGCCACGTACCGTGCATCAGTCCAGCAAGACGAGCTGAGACGATCAACTGATCGATTATTGTAATCCAAAAATTATTCGCTTGCCAAAGGAAGTAAATTTACTTCTTGTATTTACTTTGTTTATAGTATAAGAGCATCTCCAATAGCTTGTGTATATTTGGATGTCTATATATCCATATAGACAATGGTCTAAAAAGATTCCCTCATATAGACATCCAGTTTTGCAACAGAACGTCTATATACAGAACGTCTATATTCTCTCTCTAATATTTTAGTATTATTTTGTAACTACCAATTCAACTACCATTTTAACAGTAATTCAACAATTTACTTATTACTACAATGTTAACGGCTACTTTTCAAACGGCTATATTTTCAACAGACACTTTTCAAACAGCTCTATTTTCAACGGCTCTATTCCAACAGCTCTATTCCAACGGCTATATTCCAGGCCTATATATACCACCCCTTCTCACCTCTCTCAAATCATTCCATCTTGTGCTTGTCTCATCTCTCTTCAGAGTCCGTCTGTCTCCTCTCCTACAACACAATGAGTGAAACAGTGTTTGTTTTGGATATGCTCATGAATTCGTCGTCGTCGTCTTCATCGAACGACGACGAATGAATTCTTGCAGCATTTGCGGAGCGCGATGAGGAAGAGGAGGCAAATGCTCGACGTCATGGCGGTTCCACGCTGGGACGGCAGTATTTGTATTGCGGAAGAGATGCGGGATTTGTTCTACTGTGGGACGACTACTTGAAAGAAAATCCCACCTTTCCCGAAAGTTATTTTCGTCGAAGGTTAGTATTACTACAATATTCTGTATCTGCCTATTTTTCATCTCCCTATCTCATATGCGTTTATTCGCACAGGTATAGAATGTCTCGTAATTTATTTAATCGCATAGCTGAAGCTGTTGGTGAACGTAGCAGAAATTCAAAAATTTTCCTACGCAACACCAAGATCTATCTATGGAGAGACCAGCAACGAGTAGAAGGAGGAGTGCATCTACATACCCTTGTAGATCGCAAGGCGGAAGCGTTCAAGTGAACGGGGTTGATGGAGTCGTACTCGTCGTGATTCAGATCACCGATGACCAAGTGCCGAACGGACGGCACCTCCGCGTTCAACACACGTACAGCCCGGTGACGTCTCCCACGCCTTGATCCAGCAAGGAGAGAGGGAGAGGTTGAGGAAGACTCCATCCAACAGCAGCACAACGGCGTGGTGGTGATGGAGGAGCGTGGCAATCCTGCAGGGCTTCGCCGAGCACCTACGGGAGAGGAGATGTGTCACGGGAGGGAGAGGGAGGCAACCAAAGGCCTTAGGTATGATTGCTCCTCCTTTTCCCCACTATATATAGGGCCAAGGGAGAGGGGGAGGGCGCAGCCTTGCCCCTTCCTCCAAGGAAGGGTGCGGCTAAGGGTGGGGAGGAGTCCATCCTCCCCAAGGCACCTCGGAGGTGCCTTCCCCCTTTAGGACTCTTCCCTCTCCAAGTTTCCTTGCGCATGGGCCTCTTGGGGCTGGTGCCCTTGGCCCATGTAGGCCAAGGCGCACCCCCTACAGCCCATGTGGCCCCCCGGGGCAGGTGGCCCCACCCGGTGGGCCCCCGGGACCCTTCCGGTGGTCCCGGTACAATACCGATGACCCCGAAACTTGTCCCGATGGCCGAAACAAGACTTCCTATATATAAATCTTTACCTCCGGACCATTCCGGAACTCCTCGTGACGTCCGGGATCTCATCCGGGACTCCGAACAACATTCGGTAACCACATACAAGCTTCCTTTATAACCCTAGCGTCATCGAACCTTAAGTGTGTAGACCCTACGGGTTCGAGAGACATGCAGACATGACCGAGACGTTCTCCGATCAATAACCAACAGCGGGATCTGGATACCCATGATGGCTCCCACATGTTCCACGATGATCTCATCGGATGAATCACGATGTCAAGGACTCAATCGATCCCGTATACAATTCCCTTTGTCTAGCGGTATTTTACTTGCCCGAGATTCGATCGTCGGTATACCGATACCTTGTTAAATCTCGTTACCGGCAAGTCTCTTTACTCGTTCCGTAACACATCATCCCGTGATCAACTCCTTGGTCACATTTGCGCAAATGATGATGTCCTACCGAGTGGGCCCAGAGATACCTCTCCGTTTTCACGGAGTGACAAATCCCAGTCTCGATCCGCATAAAACAATAGATACTTTCGGAGATACCTTACGTTGTGACGTTTGATACACCCAAAGCACTCCTACGGTATCCAGGAGTTACACGATCTCATGGTCAAAGGAAGAGATACTTGACATTGGCAAAGCTCTAGCAAACGAACTACACGATCTTTGTGCTAGTCTTAGGATTGGGTCTTGTCCATCACATCATTCTCCTAATGATGTGATCCCGTTATCAACGACATCCAATGTCCATAGCCAGGAAACCATGACTATCTGTTGATCACAATGAGCTAGTCAACTAGAGGCTCACTAGGGACATATTGTGGTCTATGTATTCACACGTGTATTACGATTTCCGGATAATACAGTTATAGCATGAATAAAAGACAATTATCATGAACAAGGAAATATAATAATAACACTTTTATCATTGCCTCTAGGGCATATTTCCAACAGTCTCCCACTTGCACTAGAGTCAATAATCTAGTTCACATCGCCATGTGATTAACACTCACAGGTCACATCGCCATGTGACTAATACCCAAAGAGTTTACTAGAGTCAATTATCTAGTTCACATTTACCATGTGATTAACACTCGATGAGTTCTGGGTTTGATCATGTTATGCTTGTGAGAGAGGTTATAGTCAACGGGTCTAAACCTTTCAGATCCGTGTGTGCTTTACAAATCTCTATGTCATCTCCTAGATGCAGCTACCACGTTCTATTTGGAGCTATTCCAAATAACTGTTCTACTTGGAGCTATTCTAAATTGTTGCTCCATTATATGTATCCGGTATCTCTACTCAGAGCTATCCGGATAGGTGTTAAGCTTGCATCGACGTAACCCTTTACGACGAACTCTTTTACCACCTCCATAATTGAGAAAATTCCTTAGTCCACTAGTTACTAAGGATAACTTTGACCGCTGTCCTGTGATCCATTCTTGGATCACTCTTGTACCCCTTGACTGACTCATGGCAAGGCACACTTCAGGTGCGGTACACAGCATAGCATACTGTAGAGCCTACATCTTATGCATAGGGGACGACCTTAGTCCTTTCTCTCTATTCTGCCATGGTCGAGCTTTAAGTCTTAACTTCATACCTTACAACTCAGGCAAGAACTCCTTCTTTGACTGATCCATCTTGAACACCTTCAAGATCACGTCAAGGCATGTGCTCATTTGAAAGTACTATTAAGCGTTTTGATCTATCCTTATAGATCTTGATGCTCAATGTTCAAGTAGCTTAATCCAGGTTTTCCATTGAAAACACTTTCCAAATAACCCTATATGCTTTCCAGAAATTCTACGTCATTTCCGATCATTAATATGTCAACAACATATACTCATCAGAAATTCTATAGTGCTCCCACTCACTTCTTTGGAAATACAAGTTTCTCATAAACTTTGTACAAACCCAAAATCTTTGATCATCATCAAAGCATACATTCCAACTCCGAGATGCTTACTCCAGTCCTTAAAAGGATCGCTGGAGCTAGCATACCTTTTAGCATCCTTAGGATCGACAAAACTTTTCTGATTGTATTGCATACAACCTTTCCTTACGAAAACTAGTAAGGAAACTTGTCTTGACATCCATCTGCCAGATTTCATAAATGCAGCTAATGCTAACATGATTCCGACGGACTTTAAGCATCGCTACGAGTGAGAAAATCTCATCGTAGTCAACTCCTTGAACTTGTCAGAAAACACTTCGCCACAAGTCGAGCTTCATAGATGGTGACATTACCATCCACGTCCGTCTTCTTCTTAAAAGATCCATTTATCTCAATGGATTGCCGATCATCGGGCAAGTCCATCAAAGTCCATGCTTTGTTCTGATATATGGATACTATCTCGGATTTCATGGCTTCTAACCATTTGTCGGAATTCGGGCCCACCATCGCTTCTCCATAGCTCGTAGGTTCATTGTTGTCTAGCAACATGACCTTCAAGACAGGATTACGTACCACTCTGAAGTAGTACGCATCCTTGTCATCCTACGAGGTTTGGGAGTGACTTGATCCAAAGTTTCATGATCAATATCATAAGCTTCCACTTCAATTGGTGTAGGTGCCACAGGAACAACTCCCTGTGCCCTGTCACACACTAGTTGAAGAGACGGTTCAATAACCTCATCAAGTCTCCACCATCCTCCCACTCAATTCTTTCGAGAGAAACTTTTCCTCGAGAAAGGACCCGATTCTAGAAACAATCCATATTGCTTTCGGATCTGAATTAGGAGGTATACCCAACTATTTTGGGTTTCCTATGAAGATGCATTTTATCCGCTTTGGGTTCGAGCTTATCAACCTGAAACTTTTTCATATAAGCGTCGCAGCCCCAAACTTTTAAGAAACGACAACTTAGGTTTCTCTAAACCATAATTCATACGGTGTCATCTCATCGGAATTACGTGGTGCCCTATTTAAAGTGAATGTGGTTGTCTCTAATGCCTAACCCATGAACGATAGTGGTAATTCGATAAGAGACATCATGGTACGCACCATATCCAATAGGGTGCAACTATGATGTTCGGACACACCATCACATTATGGCGTTCCAGGCGGTATTAATTGCGAAACAATTTCCACAATGTCTTAATTGTGTGCCAAAACTCGTAACTCAGATATTCATCTCTATGATCATATCATAGACATTTTATCCTCTTGTCACAATGATCTTCTACTTCACTCTGAAATTACTTGAACCATTCAATAATTCAGACTTGTGTTTCATCAAGTAAATATTCTCAACATCTACTCGAATCATCTGTGAAGTAAGATCATAATGATATTCACTGCATGCCTCAGCACTCATTGGTTTGGACACATCAAAATGTGTTACTTCCAACAAGTTGCTATCTTGTTCCATCTTACTGAAACCGAGGCTTTTCAGTCATCTTGCCCATGTGGTATGATTTGCATATCTCAAGTGATTCAAAATCAAGTGAGTCCAAACGATCCATTTGCATGGAGTTTCTTCATGCATATATACCAATAGATATGGTTCGCATGTCTCAAACTTTTCAAAAACGAGTGAGTCCAAAGATCCATCAACATGGAGCTTCTTCATGCGTTTTATACCAATATGACTTACACAGCAGTGCCACAAGTAAGTGGTACTATCATTACTATCTTATATCTTTTGGCATGAAAATGTGTATCACTACGATCGAGATTCAATAAACCATTCATTTTAGGTGTAAGACCATTGAAGGTATTATTCAAATAAACAGAGTAACCATTATTCTCCTTAAATGAATAACCGTATTTCGATAGACGTAATCCAATCATGTCTATGCTCAACGCAAACACCAAATAACAATTATTTAGGTTTAACACCAATCTCTTTGGTAGAGGGAGCGTGCGATGCTTGATCATATCAAGCTTGGAAAAACTTCCAACACATATCGTCAGCTCACCTTTAGCTAGTCTCCGTTTATTCCGTAGCCTTTATTTCGAGTTACTAACACTTAGCAACCGAACCGGTATCCAATACCCTGGTGCTACTAGGAGTACTAGTAAAGTACACATTAACATAATGTATATCCAATATACTTCTATCGACCTTGCCAGCCTTCTCATCTACCAAGTATCTAGGGTAATCTTGCTCCAGTGGTTGTTCCCCTTATTACAGAAGCACTTAGTCTCGGGTTTGGGTTCAACCTCGGGTTTCTTCACTAGAGCAGCAGCTGATTTGCCGTTTCATGAAGTATCCCTTCTTGCCCTTGCCCTTCTTGAAACTAGTGGTTCCACCAACCATCAACAATTGATGCTCCTTCTTGATTTCTACTTTCGCAGTGTCAAATATCGCGAATACCTCAAGGATCATCATATCTATCCCTGATATGTTATAGTTCATCACGAAGCTCTAACAGCTTGGTGGCAATGACTTTGGAGAACCATCACTGTCTTATCTGGAAGATCAACTCCCACTTGATTCAAGTGATTGTTGTACTCAGACAATCTGAGCACAAGCTCAACAATTTAGCTTCTCTCCTTAGTTTGCTGGTTAAGAAGATCGTCGGAGGTCTTATACCTCTTGACGTGGGCACGAGCCTGAAATCCCAATTTCAGCCCTCAAAACATCTCATATGTTTCGCGATGTTTCAAAAACATCTTTGGTGCCTCAATTCTAAACCATTTAACTGAACTATCACGTAGTTATCAAAAC
>NC_041389.1:644536276-644558077 GCF_002162155.2 Triticum dicoccoides
ACAACTCCTATGGCTCCTGCCGGTTGTCATACTCATCGACATGCAAGTCGTGATTCCTATTACAAGAACATGATCAATCTCATACATCACATATATCATTCATCACATCCTTTGGCCATATCACATCACATAGCATACCCTGCAAAAACAAGTTAGACGTCCTCTAATTGTTGTTTGCATGTTTTACGTGGCTGCTATGGGTTTCTAGCAAGAACGTTTCTTACCTACGCATGAACCACAACGTGATATGCCAATTGCTATTTACCCTTCATAAGGACCCTTTTCATCGAATCCGATCCGACTAAAGTGGGAGAGACAGACACCCGCCAGCCACCTTATGCAACTAGTGCATGTTTGTCGGTGGAACTGGTCTCACGTAAGCGTACGTGTAAGGTTGGTCCGGGCCGCTTCATCCCACGATGCCGCCGAATCAAGATAAGACTAGTAACAGCAAGCATATTGAACAATATCGACGCCCACAACTACTTTGTGTTCTACTCGTGCAAAGAATCTACGCAATAGACCTAGCTCATGATGCCACTGTTGGTGAACGTAGCAGAAATTCAAAAATTTTCCTACGCAACACCAAGATCTATCTATGGAGAGACCAGCAACGAGTAGAAGGAGGAGTGCATCTACATACCCTTGTGGATCGCAAGGCGGAAGCGTTCAAGTGAACGGGGTTGATGGAGTCGTACTCGTCGTGATTCAGATCACCGATGACCAAGTGCCGAACGGACGGCACCTCCGCGTTCAACACACGTACAGCCCGGTGACGTCTCCCACGCCTTGATCCAGCAAGGAGAGAGGGAGAGGTTGAGGAAGACTCCATCCAACAGCAGCACAACGGCGTGGTGGTGATGGAGGAGCGTGGCAATCCTGCAGGGCTTCGCCGAGCACCTACGAGAGAGGAGATGTGTCACGGGAGGGAGAGGGAGGCAACCAAAGGCCTTAGGTATGATTGCTCCTCCTTTTCCCCACTATATATAGGGCCAAGGGAGAGGGGGAGGGCGCAGCCTTGCCCCTTCCTCCAAGGAAGGGTGCGGCTAAGGGTGGGGAGGAGTCCATCCTCCCCAAGGCACCTCGGAGGTGCCTTCCCCCTTTAGGACTCTTCCCTCTCCAAGTTTCCTTGTGCATGGGCCTCTTGGGGCTGGTGCCCTTGGCCCATGTAGGCCAAGGCGCACCCCCTACAGCCCATGTGGCCCCCGGGGCAGGTGGCCCCACCCGGTGGGCCCTCGGGACCCTTCCGGTGGTCCCGGTACAATACCGATGACCCCGAAACTTGTCCCGATGGCCGAAACAGGACTTCCTATATATAAATCTTTACCTCCGGACCATTCCGGAACTCCTCGTGACGTCGATCTCATCCGGGACTCCGAACAACATTCGGTAACCACATACAAGCTTCCTTTATAACCCTAGCGTCATCGAACCTTAAGTGTGTAGACCCTACGGGTTCGGGAGACATGCAGACATGACCGAGACGTTCTCCGGTCAATAACCAACAGCGGGATCTGGATACCCATGATGGCTCCCACATGTTCCACGATGATCTCATCGGATGAACCACGATGTCAAGGACTCAATCGATCCCGTATACAATTCCCTTTGTCTAGCGGTATTTTACTTGCCCGAGATTCGATCGTCGGTATACCGATACCTTGTTAAATCTCGTTACCGGCAAGTCTCTTTACTCGTTCCGTAACACATCATCCCGTGATCAACTCCTTGGTCACATTTGCGCAAATGATGATGTCCTACCGAGTGGGCCCAGAGATACCTCTCCGTTTTCACGGAGTGACAAATCCCAGTCTCGATCCGCATAAAACAATAGATACTTTCGGAGATACCTATAGTGCACCTTTATAGTCACCCAGTTACATTGTGACGTTTGATACACCCAAAGCACTCCTACGGTATCCAGGAGTTACACGATCTCATGGTCAAAGGAAGAGATACTTGACATTGGCAAAGCTCTAGCAAACGAACTACACGATCTTTGTGCTAGTCTTAGGATTGGGTCTTGTCCATCACATCATTCTCCTAATGATGTGATCCCGTTATCAACGACATCCAATGTCCATAGCCAGGAAACCATGACTATCTGTTGATCACAACGAGCTAGTCAACTAGAGGCTCACTAGGGACATATTGTGGTCTATGTATTCACACGTGTATTACGATTTCCGGATAATACAGTTATAGCATGAATAAAAGACAATTATCATGAACAAGGAAATATAATAATAACACTTTTATCATTGCCTCTAGGGCATATTTCCAACAGAAGCAGTACTTGAGCATGATAGTTATTTTAAGCAAAAAAGAAATTCTGTTGGAGCTCTTGGATTGCATCCTCTGCAAAAGATGACAGCTGCAATGCGACTGCTAACGTATGGATATGCCGCTGATGCCGCGGATGAGTATTGTCGGTCTGGAGAATCTACTAATCTAGCATCTTGCAAAAAGTTTGTGATAGCTATTTGTGAAGTCTTTGGGGACCAGTATCTGAGATCTCCAAATGGAGAAGATACTGCTAGATTACTTGACATAGGGGAGCAAAGAGGTTTTCCTGGTATGTTAGGGTGTATAGATTGCATGCATTGGACTTGGAAAAATTGTCCTAAAAAATGGCATGGCATGTCTAAAGGTCATGTGAATAAGCCCACAATGATTCTGGAGGCAGTTGCATCGAAGGATCTTTGGATTTGGCATGCATTCTTTGGTTTACCAGGGTCTCTCAATGACATAAATGTTCTTCAACGTTCACCTCTGTTTGCAAAGCTATCCGAAGGTCAAGCTCCAGAAGTGAATTATACCATCAATGGTCATCCGTACACAATGGGGTATTACCTTGCAGATGGTATATACCCACCATGGGCAACATTTGTGAAGACCATACCATCTCCAGAAGGCAGAAAAAATAAACATTTCGCCAAAAGACAAGAGGGAGCCAGAAAGGATGTGGAGAGAGCCTTTGCAGTTCTGCAATCCCGCTTTGCTATTGTTCGGGGACCTGCCAAAGGTTGGAAACGCAAAGAAATTGGTGATCTAATGAAAGCTTGCATCATAATGCACAATATGATAGTTGACGACGAGCGAGACAGCGGTCCGCGAGACTACAACTACGACTCTATGGGAGTAAAGGTGGTCCCATCTCGTTCTCATGCGGAACAACTGAGTGTGTTTATTCAAATGAATCAACGGATCACAAACAGAGCATTTCACTCTCTGCTTCAAGATGATCTAGTTGAGCACATCTGGCAGAAGTTTGGAGATGAATGATTATGTATGCAGTTGTAATAATGTAGTTGAATCTTATCATGTACTATTTCAGTTATGGCATAATGCAATGTTTCCAATATACTGCAATGCTTTCACAACTAGTTTAGACAATAAGAAGTTCACACGGCAAATAGTTGACATGACAAATAGTTCACATGACAAACCTGATGTGTTCTATCGGCGAGCGGCAATCTCATTCTGCTTGTTGATGTAGAATTGTTGTTGTGCCCCACTCATAGTAGTAGTGTCCATGGACATGATCTTCTCTTCTAACTCAAACTGTTTCTGTGCCATCTCCCTCTCCTTGATTGTCATTTGCCTCTCCCTCTCTTGGTTTGCCATCTGTCTCTCCCTCTCCTGGTTTACCATCTGCCTCTCCTGCAATTCAAATGCTCGCTCATAACGAGCATTCTTCGCGGCCTCTTTCGCCTCGACCTTCTCTAGCTTTTGTGCCCACACAGTTTCTAATGATAACTTGGGAGCAAGAGCATCGGAAGCAGAAGCTTTAACTTTCCGTAAACGTTCTTTATCTCGCTTATTACCATCAGGCCTTATCTCTGTATCAAGAGCATCAGTGGATCCGAAGTCTTCATCATTAGAAGTTGTACCTGGACTTGCATCCGAGGTCTTCTTCTGCTTTTCCGGAGGCCCCTTCGAAACCACACGATTCTCCCACTTCGGATGCTTTTGCAACTCTAACCAGCAATGCATAATGCAAATGGCCTGTTTTTTGGATCTTTGGACTTGTATAAAACAAGTGCCTGGGCTTGCTGCACAAATAAAAAGGATATTAAACTCTCACAAAACATATGAAAGTTTAGAACCAAACTAAAAAGATGGATGCGTACCTGCTGAGCGATAGTCACCCCACTTTGGTTTCTGTTAAGAATTTGCTGATAGTATCCACAAAACTTACTGACTTGTTCATTAATAGTGCTCCAACGACAAGTGATTGCATTTTGAACACGCACCGGCCATGACACTTTCTTGCGCGTGCTGTAGTAATCATAAATCCTACCCCAATACGAATTTGATGATTGATCTGTCCCTATCACAGCATCCAAACTGGTGTGCAACCATGCTGCCACCAACAATTCATCCTCTTGACTAGACCAATTCTTTCCTTTAGTGGATTTTGCTTTGGCAGATGCAGACACTTCTTGAGTTGGTGGCATCTCTTGCTCCCCAACTGGACTATCTGGCACTTGTGGTGATACACCGAAGTTCAACATGTCGAGAAAACGCTTGTCTCCTTCCATCTACAAAAAGTGGCAGAAATTTCATATGACAATACATCAGCAGTAGCATCATACAGGGGCAGCAAAATATCAATCTTCAGCAGTAGCAGCATACATCAGCAGTAGCAGCGTACAGTATCACCAAACTAGCATCAACAATATCAATCTTCAGTGTGCACACATGTTTAGCAGCAAAATTCAGCATGCACACATATTTAGTAGCAGCAGTGGCACCCCCTCCCTCGACCCAAACGCGGCGGCGACGGCGACCCCGCCCTCGACCCAAACCCCCCACCGCAGCGCCCCCTCCCTCCACCCCAATCCCCGAGCAGCGCCCCCACCCACCCCTCCACCCCAACCCCCGAGCGGCGCCCCCTCCCTCGACCCAGACATGGCAGCGGTGGCGACCCATACGCCGCGGCGGCGGCGGCGGCGACCCATATGCGGCGGCGGCAACGGTCAAATCCACAAAGGTTGGATCCTATCCTCTCACCCCTCTCTCGCCGGGAGGAGAAATTGAGCATACCTCGCCTCGGGATGCTGTGGTGTGGCA
Organism: Triticum dicoccoides; assembly: GCF_002162155.2. NCBI lineage: Eukaryota > Viridiplantae > Streptophyta > Magnoliopsida > Poales > Poaceae > Triticum > Triticum dicoccoides. The sequence continues at coordinate 644,541,353 of NC_041389.1, forward strand.
CGACGACGACCTCGCGGCGGCGTCCTCTTCGTCTCCAGAGCAAGCGACTTGGAGGGAGAGAGGGCGACGGAGTTGGCGGGAGGGAGGAAAAGTGTCTGCGGTTGAGCTATGGACGATGCCTTCACATCGTCCAGGCCTGGACATTGTGGAGGTGGATTTAGAAGATGTGCATGTTTGGACATCCATTTACACAAGCTGTTGGAGCTCCATTTTGGGCTCACATTGTGAAAAAGTACTATAGACAATGGTATAGACAAACTATTGGAGATGCTCTAAGACATGGTATGAACAAAGAGGATGAATGGTGTCCCCTAATGTGGGCTCACTTTATTTTTTTTATTGCTGTCACACCTTATGTCGCACAGATAAACATTGAGGGCTCACTTTATTTTTATTTTCTTCTATTGTTTATTGTGTGCACCCTCAATGTGTGCACTAGGCCTTGATAGCATGTCGTTGCAGAGGATGGATATGGTTGACACTCAATGTGTGCAACGACATGCTAGGCATGTCGCTGCTTATATGTTGCGCGTTATTGTCTACTTGGCTCACTTTATTTTATTTTTTTATTGTTTATCTGCGTGCATCCTCAATGTGTGCACCAGGCCTTGATAACATGTCGTTGCAGAGGATAGATATGGTTGACACTCACTCCGTCCTGAATTACTTGTCGTAGAATTTCTGCAACAAGTAATTCGGGGCGGAGGGAGTATTTATGTATTGCCCTTTTCCAATAAAGCAAAAGACATGATAAAAAAGAAGTGTACAGCCAAAATCGCTTGTTTCTTACCAAGTGAGGAGGAAAGAAGTACAGTAACTGGTTCTGAGAGAAACCGACAGTTACATGATACCAAAGGAATGGGCGTGTATTCAGTATTTTGCCATCATAGTTAACTCACATCGCACGACGAATAAAGTTCTTTTGTCAGTCTCGTTTCAATCTGATCTCCATGGGCATGCCCATCGTGTTGTGAGATGATGGAAGGACAGGGCCTCATCTTGCATGATGTTGGTGGCAACAGTAAGAACAACTTGAGGTTTTTTTTTTTTCTTTGCGAGCGAGGCCAAAATTCAGTGTACAGTGGCGTCGTAGGTGCTACGTCTACATGCATACGTCGCGTTGATCGAACAGCGGTCCCTGTCAGTCACCATCCATCCATCCATCCATTCAGTGTACTAGTTATTAGGTCAATGACTCTGTTAGATGTGTTGATGGACTTTGTTCATGCTGGGCCTGTGTTGGTCCTTTTGGCCGGTTTCAATCGTCTTGTGTAATGCTGTGAACCTGTTTTGTGCTGCCTGTCCTTCGAATTCTGTAAGCCTGGTTTTCAGTAATGAAAATCGGAAGGGAAAAGCCCTTCTTTGATAAAAAAAGATTGATTTACACGCACTGCATTCTCGGAGACCGGAGTGCTACATTCATCCACCGGGAAAGAACAAAAGAATGTCAAATCCAAAAAAAAAAGTGTATACGAGCGAGGCCAAAATGCAGTGTACGGTGGCGTTGTAGGTGCTACGTCTACATGCATACGTCGCGTTGATCGAACAGCGGTCCCTGTCAGTCACCACCATCCATCCATCCATCCATCCATCCATCCAGGCAGGCAGCTTCCGTCGCGCCATGGCGGCCCGTCCGATCCACTTGAGCAACACGAGACGACGAGAGGACCGACTGCAGCGAGTCCAAAAGCGTCGCTGTGTGGCCGGAATCTTTCGCCGGCCTACGGCTAGCCGCCCACTCCACCCGCACTCCTCGTGGCCAATCGATCCACCCATCAGCCGCGCACCGCCATGCCACCGCGGCCTCACCTAGTACCACGGACGACGCCCCGTCATCTGATCGCGACGCCGATCGCATGACGGCACTGCGCTCGTCGCCCGCACGCTCCTTCACGGGTAAGCCAGCGCCCGATCGGTGCAAGAAGACAAATCGCCGTGTCGACCGCCCGCCCGATCACCTTCGCCGCCAAGAAACCGATCGTGCGTCCGTCCACCATAAGTAGGGTCGAGGTCTCGGCCTCGCGTCGATCACCACCAGATACTTGCTTCCATCTTCCATCTCGTTTCAGTTCTGGGTTCTGGCTGGCACGGAGAGAACAGAGAAGAAGAAGAGAAGAGCTCGAGCTAGCCCGCCGGAGATGCGAGGGATGGAGGGGGCGGCGGCGGGGGTGTGGGGCGGGCTCAACTCCGGCGTGGTGCTCAGCCTCATCGCGGTGCTGTGGACGGTGGTGTGGCAGAACCTGCAGCACCTGCAGCTGCAGCACTTCTTCAAGCGCCACCTCGGCCGCCACGCGCGCCGCCTCGCCGCCCTCGTCGACCCCTACCTCTCCGTCACCATCGCCGAGTACGACGGCGGCCGGATGCGCCGCGCCGAGGCCTACGAGGAGGTCAAGGCCTACCTCGCCGCGTCCACCTCGCGCAGCGCGCGCCACCTCCGCGCCGAGGGCGCCCGCGACGCCGACCGCCTCGTGCTCAGCATGGTCGACGGCGAGGAGGTCTCCGACGCGCTGCTGCCCGAGGAGGGCGGCGGGACCGTCTTCTGGTGGGCCTACTCCCGCCCGCCGCCGCAGCAGGACCGGCGCTGGGGCGGCGGAGGCGGAGGCGGGGACGAGGAGAACCGCCGCTTCTACCGCCTCTTCTTCCTCGACCGCCACCGCGACCAGGTCCTCAACGCCTACCTCCCGCGCGTCCGCCGCCAGGGACGCGCCGTCATGGTGCAGAACCGCCGCCGCAAGCTCTTCACCAACATCTCCACGCACCAGTTCAGCGACGGCGGGTACACGCGCTCCGCCTGGACGCACGTGCCGTTCGAGCACCCCAAGACGTTCGCCACGCTCGCCATGGACCCGGCCAGGAAGAAGGAGGTCATGGACGATCTCGACGCCTTCAAGGCCGGCAAAGAGTGGTACGAGCGCGTCGGCAAGGCGTGGAAGCGCGGCTACCTTCTGCACGGCCCGCCGGGGACGGGCAAGTCGGCCATGATCGCCGCCATGGCCAACCACCTCGACTACGACGTGTACGACATCGAGCTCACCTCCGTGCACTCCAACACCGACCTCCGCAAGCTCTTCATCGGCACCACCAGCAAGTCCATCATCGTGATCGAGGACATCGACTGCTCCCTCGACCTCACCGGCGCGCGCCCCAAGAAGAAGGACGCCGCCGCCGAGGACGAGGACAAGGCCAACAAGGGCGACAAGAAGGGCGCGGCCGACACGAGCAGCAAGGTGACGCTGTCGGGCCTGCTGAACTTCATCGACGGGCTGTGGTCGGCGTGCGGCGGCGAGCGGGTGATCGTGTTCACCACCAACCACCTGGAGAAGCTGGACCCGGCGCTCATCCGGAGGGGCCGCATGGACAAGCACATCGAGATGTCCTACTGCCGCGGCCCGGCGTTCGAGTTCCTGGCCAAGGCCTACCTGGGCGTGGAGGATCACGAGCTGTTCGGCACTGTGGGCGCGCTGCTGCAGGAGGTGGACATGACGCCGGCGGACGTGGCCGAGAACCTGACGCCCAAGAGCGCGGACGACGACGCGGGCGCGTGCCTCAGGGGGCTAGTGGCGGCGCTGGAGAAGGCCAGGGACGACAAGGCCAGCGGCGGCGGCCAGGAGAAGCAGCCGGAGGAAGAGGACGGGGGAGTGGTTGCCGCCGTTGACAAGGAGTGATCGATGGAGCGAGCGAGTCAGAGTAGCTCAGGATCAGGATATCATCATGTGTCAGACACATTTTCTCCCTATTTGTTATTGGAGATGACGTTTATTTCTAGCAAGTAATGATGACGCTTAGAATAATCAGACCCAGATTGGATGTTGGCGGGAATGGAAAGGCTAACGGCCACGTCTATTATAGTTGCTCATTTGGCATTATTAAGCTTCGAAAATGCCAAATGGAAGCCGGATTTAAAAACTTCAAAATCAACTTTTCAGTTTCAAATGTACATTGTTAACTATGTGACTGAGATTTACGAAGAACTCATAACAAAAACTGTAAATCATAAAAGGCTTCGATGCCAAGCTTTTTTACTTGAGCAAAACATCACCCATTCAGCCTGTCGAAAAAGGACAGCACCCAATAATGTAGAAACGGGGACACAATGACAAAAAAGAATAGATGGTTCAACCAAGCGGCCATTTCTTATAACTAGAGCTGGCAACGGGCCATGAGCTGACACGTTCACCCACTACAGGTCACATGTTCCGCAATAATTAAGTTCCGGGAAGAACATCTTCCCGTCGTTAATAATGTACACAAAGAACTGCAGTGCAAGACGTGGCAGATCCAACGGATATACACGGACCACCACTCTGTTTTTTGGAGCTAATATACTTACAAGTAATGAATCAATCAAGATAATAATAATAAGAAGAAACAGTGTTTTTTGAATTATTTACCGAAAAAGGCTTTCGCCCCGCTTTATAAATAAAGCAAACCACCAAGGCCACACAGTATCACAACAGAACACGCACATCACACCCAAGTCCCATGACAAATAGTACAAAGGTTCTGCAGAGGGCACAACTCAACAAGCCCTAAAAGAGAGAGAAAAAGGGGTGGCCAGGCCACAAAGGATCTAATTAGGCTCTGGAGGTGGCGGAGGAAGCGGCAACGTCAAGCGCAGGGCCATCGCACGGAGATCAGCAATGATGGTGGTGATGGCGTCCTGATCCTGTGGGCAGCTAAGAGGCCGCCAAAACTGCAAGAAACCACACATTTTGAACACCGCGTCAGTCGCACGTCAAAGAGGAATACGCTGGATGACAAGCTTATTGCGGACCGTCCACAATATCCAGGTCAGGACCCCGATGGTCAACCACCTAATGTGGCGACTCGCTGGGGGCGAGGTCTGAAGCTCGGCGAAGAGGTCAGGGAAGTTGGTATTGCACCATCTACCACCAGTCACCTTGCGCAGGCAGCTCCAGAGAAACTGGGCAGAAATACACAGGAAGATGTGGTTGGAATCTTCTTCGGTCCCACGGAGAGGCCACAATCCGTCCCCGGGGCCATTGCGCTTTCGCACCTCCACGCCTGAGGGAACACGCCCGTCAATCCATTGCCACAGGAAGATCCTAATCTTCAGGGGGGAGTCTTATAGACCAGGCCGCCTCCAGAGGGACTTCATGGAAAATCTACCAGAGGCCTCTAGGTGCCAAGATATGCGGTCAAGCGGCGGTGTCAGGTCTGGTTCATTGAGCGCGATGATGTCTAAGAGTACATGCCATGAAGCTATCTCCGAGGGGCCAATGGGGCGCCAGAACGCTAGACGCCCTAAGTCAATAAGGGCCATCTCAACTGAGACCCGAGGGTCCACTGCAATGGAGAATAAGTCTGGGAAGCGGGCCGCGAAGGGGGAGTCGCCAGCCCACCTATCAAACCAGAAAAGGGTGTCCATGCCAGAACCAACTGAGATGGAGGTCCCTATGCGGAGCACAGGCATAAGGTGGATGACGGACTGACAGAACTGAGAGCCTCTGGACCGCTGGCAGAAAGCAAGGGGCTGGCCACAGAGGTATTTGTTCTGGATGATGTGGAGCCAGAGGTCGCCGTCCCCATTGGCGATGCGCCAAAGCCAACGGGTTAGGAGCGTGATGTTCATTTGCTTGGAGGACATGATGCCAAGACCGCCCTGCTCCTTTGGCTTGCAGATTTCTGTCCACCGCACCATGTGGTACTTCTGTTTATCGCTCTCGTCAGATCAGAAGAATCTCGCCTGGACCGAGCCGATCTTATGGTAGAGCGTCTCAGGGAGGCTGTAGAAGCTCATGACGAACAAGAGAAGGCTAGACAGGGAGGGGTTAATGGGGATCGTTCGATCCGCCTTTGACAGTCATCTACCCTGCCAGGGCTCAATGCGGAGGCGGAGTTTGCCCACTGCGGGTCTCAGGTCCGCAACAGAGAGCCGGGAGTCACTAATGGGGATCCCCAAGTAGGTGGTGGGGAAAGTGCCAAGCTAACAGTTAACTCGATTGGCGATACTCTGGCTCTCCTCGTGGGAATAGCCCATCACCATGACCTCACTCTTCGCGAAATTGATCTTGAGACCCGACATCTCTTGGAAGCAGAGCAGGAGGAACTTGACATTCGTGATGTCCGTCGTGGTCCCTTTGACCATGATAATGGTGTCATCGGTGTACTGGAGAAGATAGACACCATTCCCTCCCACCAGGTGAGGGACAAGGCCAAGGATGTGCCCAACGGCTTTTGCCTTGTTGAGAATGGAAGCAAGGGCGTCAACCACCATGTTGAATAGGAATGGGAAGAAAGGATCACCCTGTCTAACTGAAGGAAATATGCCCTAGAGGCAATAATAAAGTTATTATTTATTTCCTCATATAATGATAAATGTTTATTATTCATGCTAGAATTGTATTAACCGGAAACATGATACATGTGTGAATACATAGACAAACATATAGTCACTAGTATGCCTCTACTTGACTAGCTCATTAATCAAAGATGGTTATGTTTTCTAACCATAGACATGTGTTCTCATTTGATTAATGGGATCACATCATTAGGAGAATGATGTGATTGACATGACCCATTCCGTTAGCTTAGCACTTGATCGTTTAGTATATTGCTATTGCTTTCTTCATGACTTATACATGTTCCTGTAACTATGAGATTATGCAACTCCCGTTTATCGGAGGAACACTTTGGGTGCTACCAAACGTCACAACGTAACTGGGTGATTATAAAGGAGTACTACAGGTGTCTCCGAAGGTACATGTTGGGTTGGCGTATTTCGAGATTAGGTTTTGTCACTCCGATTGTCGGAGAGGTATCTCTGGGCCCTCTCGGTAATGCACATCACTATAAGCCTTGCAAGCAATGTAGCTAATGAGTTAGTTACGGAATGATGCATTATGTAACGAGTAAAGAGACTTGCCGGTAACGAGATTGAACTATGTATTGGATACCGACGATCGAATCTAGGGCAAGCAACATACCGACGACAAAGGGAACAACGTATGTTGTTATGCGATTTGACCGATAAAAATCTTCGTAGAATATGTAGGAGCGAATATGGGCATCCAGGTTCCGCTATTGGTTATTGACCGAGAATAGTTCTAGGTCATGTCTACATAGTTCTCGAACCCGTAGGGTCCGCACGCTTAACGTTACGATGACAGTTTTATTATGAGTTTATAAGTTTTGATGTACCGAAGTTTGTTGGGAGTCCCGGATGTGATCATGGACATGACGAGGAGTCTCGAAATGGTCGATACATAAAGATTGATATATTGGACGACTATATTCGGACACCGGAATGGTTCCGGGCGTTTTCGGAAAAAACCGGAGTGACGGAGGGTTACCGGAACCCCCCGGGAGAAGTATTGGGCCTTATGGGCCTTAGTGGAAAGAGAGAGGGGCAGCCAGCATGGGCCGCACGCCCCCTCCCCCTCTGGTCTGAATAGGACTAGGAGAGGGGGGGGCGGCGCCCCCCTCTTTCCCTCTCCCTCTCCCCCTTCCTTTCCCCCTCCTAATAGGAGTAGGAAAGAGGGAGTCCTACTCCTACTAGGAGGAGGACTCCTCCTCCTTGGCGCGCCCACAAGGGCCGGCCGGCCTCCCCCTTGCTCCTTTATATACGGGGGCAGGGGGGCACCCTAGGACACACAAGTTGATCTTCAAGATCGTTCCTTAGCCGTGTGCGGTGCCCCCCTCCACCATATTCCACCTCGGTCATATCGTCGCAGAGTTTAGGCGAAGCCCTGCGTCGGTAGAACATCAACATCGTCACCACGCCGTCGTGCTGATGGAACTCATCCCCGACACTTTGCTGGATCGGAGTCCAGGGATCGTCATCGAGCTGAACGTGTGCTGAACTCGGAGGTGCCGTACGTTCGGTACTTGGATCGGTCGGATCGTGAAGACATACGACTACATCAACCGCATTGTCATAACGCTTCCGCTTACGTTCTACGAGGGTACGTGGACAATACTCTCCCCTCTTGTTGCTATGCCATCACCATGATCTTGCGTGTGCGTAGGAAATTTTTTGAAATTACTACGTTCCCCAACAGTGGTATCAGAGCCAGGTTTTATGCGTAGATGTCATATGCATGAGTAGAAGACAAGTGAGTTGTGGGTGATACAAGTCATACTGCTTACCAGCATGTCATACTTTGGTTCGCGGTATTGTGAGATGAAGCGCCCCGGACCGACATTACGCGTACGCTTACGCGAGACCGGTTTCACCGTCACGAGCACTCGTGCTTAAAGGTGGCTGGCGGGTGTCTGTCTCCCTCACTTTAGCTGAATCGAGTGTGGCTACGCCCGGTCCTTGTGAAGGTTAAAACAGCACTAACTTGACGAACTATCGTTGTGGTTTTGATGCGTAGGTAAGAACGGTTCTTGCTAAGCCCGTAGCAGCCACGTAAAATTTGCAACAACAAAGTAGAGGACGTCTAACTTGTTTTTGCAGGGGCATGTTGTGATGTGATATGGTCAAGACGTGATGCTATATTTTATTGTATGAGATGATCATGTTTTGTAACCGAAGTTATCGGCAACTGGCAGGAGCCATATGGTTGTTGCTTTATTGTATGAAATGCAAACACCCTGTAATTGCTTTACTTTATCACTAAGCGGTAGCGATAGTCGTAGAAGCAATAGATGGCGTAACGACAACGATGCTACGATGGAGATCAAGGTGTCACGCCGGTGATGATGGTGATCACGACGGTGCTTCAGAGATGGAGATCACAAGCACAAGATGATGATGGCCATATCATATCACTTATATTGATTGCATGTGATGTTTATCCTTTATGCATCTTATCTTGCTTTGATTGACGGTAGCATTTTAAGATGATCTCTCACTAAATTATCAAGAAGTGTTCTCCCTGAGTATGCACCGTTGCGAAAGTTCTTCGTGCTGAGACACCACGTGATGATCGGGTGTGATAGGCTCTACGTTCAAATACAACGGGTGCAAAATAGTTGCACACGCGGAATACTCAGGTTAAACTTGACGAGCCTAGCATATAACAGATATGGCCTCGGAACACGGAGACCGAAAGGTCGAGCGTGAATCATATAGTAGATATGATCAACATATTGATGTTCACCGTTGAAACTACTCCATCTCATGTGACGATCAGACATGGTGTAGTTGATATGGATCACGTAATCACTTAGAGGATTAGAGGGATGTCTATCTAAGTGGGAGTTCTTAAGTAATATGATTAATTGAACTTAAATTTATCATGAACTTAGTACCTGATAGTATTTTGCTTGTCTATGTTTATTGTAGATAGATGGCTTGAGCTGTTGTTCGGTTGAATTTTAATGCGTTACTTGAGAAAGCAAAGTTGAAAGATGATGGTAGCAATTACACAGACTGGGTCCGTAACTTGAGGATTATCCTCATTGCTGCACAGAATAATTATGTCCTGGAAGCACCGCTGGGTGCCAGGCCTGCTGCTCATGCAACTGACGACGTTAAGAACTTCTGGCAGAGCAAAGCTGATGACTACTCGATAGTTCAGTGTGCCATGCTTTACGGCTTAGAACCGGGTCTTCAACGATGTTTTGAACGTCATGGAGCATATGAGATGTTCCAGGAGTTGAAGTTAATATTTCAAGCAAATGCCCGGATTGAGAGATATGAAGTCTCCAATAAGTTCTATAGCTGCAAGATGGAGGAGAATAGTTCTGTCAGTGAACACATAGTCAAAATGTCTGGGTATAATAATCACTTGATTCAACTGGGAGTTAATCTTCCCGATGATAGTGTCATTGACAGAATTCTTCAATCACTGCCACCAAGCTACAAGAGCTTCGTGATGAACTATAATATGCAAGGGATGGACAAGACTATTCCCGAGCTCTTCGCAATGCTAAAAGCCGCGGAGGTAGAAATCAAGAAGGAGCATCAAGTGTTGATGGTCAACAAGACCACTAGTTTCAAGAAAAAGGGCAAAGGGAAGAAGAAGGGGAACTTCAAGAAGAACAGCAAACAAGTTGCTGCTCAAGAGAAGAAACCCAAGTCTGGACCTAAGCCTGAGACTGAGTGCTTCTACTGCAAGCAGACTGGACACTGGAAGCGGAACTGCCCCAAGTATTTGGCGGATAAGAAGGATGGCAAAGTGAACAAAGGTATATGTGATATACATGTTATTGATGTGTACCTTACTAATGCTCGCAGTAGTACCTGGGTATTTGATACTGGTTCTGTTGCTAATATTTGCAACTCGAAATAGGGACTACGGATTAAGCGAAGATTGGCTAAGGACGAGGTGACGATGCGTGTGGGAAATGGTTCCAAAGTCGATGTGATCACGGTCGGCACGCTACCTCTACATCTACCATCGGGATTAGTTTTAGACCTAAATAATTGTTATTTGGTGCCAGCGTTGAGCATGAACATTATATCTGGATCTTGTTTAATGTGAGACGGTTATTCATTTAAGTCAGAGAATAATGGTTGTTCTATTTATATGAATAATATCTTTTATGGTCATGCACCCTTGAAGAGTGGTCTATTTTTATTGAATCTCGATAGTAGTGATACACATATTCATAGTGTTGAAACCAAAAGATGCAGAGTTGATAATGATAGTGCAACTTATTTGTGGCACTGCCGTTTAGGTCATATCGGTGTAAAGCGCATGAAGAAACTCCATACTGATGGGCTTTTGGAATCACTTGATTATGAATCACTTGGTACTTGCGAACCGTGCCTCATGGGCAAGATGACTAAAACGCCGTTCTCCGGAACTATGGAGCGAGCAACTGATTTGTTGGAAATCATACATACTGATGTTTGTGGTCCAATTAATGTTGAGGCTCGCGGCGGGTATCGTTATTTTCTCACCTTCACAGATGATTTGAGCAGATATGGGTATATCTACTTAATGAAACACAAGTCTGAAACATTTGAAAAGTTCAAAGAATTTCAGAGTGAAGTGGAAAATCATCGTAACAAGAAAATAAAGTTTCTACGATCTGATCGTGGAGGAGAATATTTGAGTTACGAGTTTGGTTTACATTTGAAACAATGCGGAATAGTTTCGCAACTCACGCCACCCGGAACACCACAACGAAATGGTGTGTTCGAACGTCGTAATCGTACTTTATTAGATATGGTGCGATCTATGATGTCTCTTACTGATTTACCGCTATCGTTTTGGGGTTATGCTTTAGAGACGGCCGCATTCACGTTAAATAGGGCACCATCAAAATCCGTTGAGACGACGCCTCATGAACTGTGGTTTGGCAAGAAACCAAAGTTGTCGTTTCTTAAAGTTTGGGGCTGTGATGCTTATGTGAAGAAACTTCAACCAGATAAGCTCAAACCCAAATCGGAGAAATGTGTCTTCATAGGATACCCAGAAGAAACTGTTGGGTACACCTTCTATCACAGATCTGAGGGCAAGATTTTCGTTGCTAAATTCGGATCCTTTCTAGAGAAGGAGTTTCTCTCGAAAGAAGTGAGTGGGAGGAAAGTAGAACTTGATGAGGTAACTGTACCCGCTCCCTTATTGGAAAGTAGTTCATCACAAGAACCGGTTCCTGTGACAACTACACCAATTAGTGAGGAAGCTAATGATATTGATCATGAAACTTCAGATCAAGTTTCTACTGAACCTCGTAGGTCTACCAGAGTAAGATCCGCACCAAAGTGGTACGGTAATCCTATTCTGGAAGTCATGTTACTTGACCATGATGAACCTACGAACTATGAGGAAGCAATGATGAGCCCAGATTCCGCAAAATGGCTAGAGGCCATGAAATCTGAGATGGGATCCATGTATGAGAACAAAGTATGGACTTTGGTTGACTTGCCCAATGATCGGCAAGCCATTGAGAATAAATGGATCTTTAAGAAGAAGACTGACGCTGATGGTAATGTAACTGTCTATAAAGCTCGACTTGTTGCGAAAGGTTTTCGACAAGTTCAAGGGGTTGACTACGATGAGACTTTCTCACCCGTAGCGATGCTTAAGTCTGTCCAAATCATGTTAGCAATTGCTGCATTTTATGATTATGAAATTTGGCAAATGGATGTCAAAACTGCATTCTTGAATGGATTTCTGGAAGAAGAGTTGTATATGATGCAGCCAGAAGGTTTTGTTGATCCAAAAGGTGCTAACAAAGTGTGCAAGCTCCAGTGATCCATTTATGGACTGGTGCAAGCATCTCGGAGTTGGAACAAAAGCTTTGATAATGTGATCAAAGCATATGGTTTTATACAGACTTTTGGAGAAGTCTGTATTTACAAGAAAGTGAGCGGGAGCTCTGTAGCATTTCTGATATTATATGTAGATGACATATTATTAATTGGAAATGATATAGAATTTCTGGATAGCATAAAGGGATACTTGAATAAAAGTTTTTCAATGAAAGACCTCGGTGAAGCTGCTTACATATTGGGCATCAAGATTTATAGAGATAGATCAAGACGCTTAATAGGACTTTCACAAAGCACATACCTTGATAAAATTTTGAAAAAGTTCAAAATGGATCAGGCAAAGAAAGGGTTCTTGCCCGTGCTACAAGGTGTGAAGTTGAGTCAGACTCAATGCCCGACCACAACAGAAGATAGAGAGAAAATGAAAGATGTTCCCTATGCTTCAGCCATAGGCTCTATCATGTATGCAATGCTGTGTACCAGACCTGGCGTGTGCTTAGCAATAAGCTTGGCAGGAAGGTACCAAAGTAATCCAGGAGTGGATCACTAGACAGCGGTCAAGAACATCCTGAAATACCTGAAAAGGACTAAGGATATGTTTCTCGTATATGGAGGTGACAAAGAGCTAGTCGTAAATGGTTACGTCGATGCAAGCTTTGACACTGATCCGGACGATTCCAAATCGCAAACCGGATACGTGTTTTTATTAAACGGTGGAGCTGTAAGTTGGTGCAGTTCTAAACAAAGCGTCGTGGCGGGATCTACATGTGAAGCGGAGTACATAGCTGCTTCGGAAGCAGCAAATGAAGGATTCTGGATGAAGGAGTTCATTTCCGATCTAGGTGTCATACCTAGTGCATCGGGACCAATGAAGATCTTCTGTGACAATACTGGTGCAATTGCCTTGGCAAAGGAATCCAGATTTCACAAAAGGACCAAGCACATCAAGAGACGCTTTAATTCCATCCGGGACCAAGTCCAGGTGGGAGACAGAGATTTGCAAGATACATACGGATCTGAATGTTGCAGACCCGTTGACTAAGCCTCTCTCACGAGCAAAACATGATCAGCACCAAGACTCCATGGGTGTCAGAATCATTACTGTGTAATCTGGATTATTGACTCTAGTGCAAGTGGGAGACTGAAGGAAATATGCCCTAGAGGCAATAATAAAGTTATTATTTATTTCCTCATATCATGATAAATGTTTATTATTCATGCTAGAATTGTATTAACCGGAAACATGATACATGTGTGAATACATAGACAAACATATAGTCACTAGTATGCCTCTACTTGACTAGCTCATTAATCAAAGATGGTTATGTTTCCTAACCATAGACATGTGTTGTCATTTGATTAATGGGATCACATCATTAGGAGAATGATGTGATTGACATGACCCATTCCGTTAGCTTAGCACTTGATCGTTTAGTATATTGCTATTGCTTTCTTCATGACTTATACATGTTCCTGTAACTATGAGATTATGCAACTCCCGTTTACCGGAGGAACACTTTGGGTGCTACCAAACGTCACAACGTAACTGGGTGATTATAAAGGAGTACTATAGGTGTCTCCGAAGGTACATGTTGGGTTGGCGTATTTCAAGATTAGGTTTTGTCACTCCGATTGTCGGAGAGGTATCTCTGGGCCCTCTCGGTAATGCACATCACTATAAGCCTTGCAAGCAATGTAGCTAATGAGTTAGTTACGGAATGATGCATTACGTAACGAGTAAAGAGACTTGCCAGTAACGAGATTGAACTATGTATTGGATACCGACGATCGAATCTCGGGCAAGTAACATACCGATGACAAAGGGAACAACGTATGTTGTTATGCGGTTTGACCGATAAAGATCTTCGTAGAATATGTAGGAGCCAATATGGGCATCCAGGTTCCGCTATTGGTTATTGACCGAGAATAGTTCTAGGTCATGTCTACATAGTTCTCGAACCCGTAGGGTCCGCACGCTTAAAGTTACGATGACAGTTTTATTATGAGTTTATAAGTTTTGATGTACCGAAGTTTGTTCGGAGTCCCGGATGTGATCACGGACATGACGAGGAGTCTCAAAATGGTCGAGACATAAAGATTGATATATTGGACGACTATATTCGGACACCGGAATTGTTCCGGGCGTTTTCGGAGAAAACCGGAGTGCCGGAGGGTTACCGGAACCCCCCCTCCGGGAGAAGTAATGGGCCTTATGGGCCTTAGTGGAGAGAGAGAGGGGCAGCCAGCATGGGCCGCGCGCCCCCTACCCCTCTGGTCCAAATAGGACTAGGAGAGGGGGGGCGGCGCCCCCCTCTTTCCCTCTCCCTCTCCCCCTTCCTTTCCCCCTCCTAGTAGGAGTAGGAAAGAGGGAGTCCTACTCCTACTAGGAGGAGGACTCCTCCTCCTTGGCGCGCCCACAAGGGCCGGCCGGCCTCCCCCCTTGCTCCTTTATATACGGGGGGCAGGGGGGCACCCTAGGACACACAAGTTGATCTTCAAGATCGTTCCTTAGCCGTGTGCGGTGCCCCCCTCCACCATATTCCACCTCGGTCATATCGTCGCGGAGTTTAGGCGAAGCCCTGCGCCGGTAGAACATCAACATCGTCACCACGCCATCGTGCTGATGGAACTCATCCCCGACACTTTGCTAGATCGGAGTCCGGGGATCTTCATCGAGCTGAACGTGTGCTGAACTCGGAGGTGCCGTACGTTTGGTACTTGGATCGGTCGGATCATGAAGACTTACGACTACATCAACCGCGTTGTCATAACACTTCCGCTTACGGTCTACGAGGGTACATGGACAATACTCTCCCCTCTCGTTGCTATGCCATCACCATGATCTTGCATGTGCATAGGAATTTTTTTGAAATTACTACGTTCCCCAACACTAACCCCACAGAAGTTTGGGAAGTATGGCCTAATCTTGCCGTTAATGTTGACTACGGTCTGACCGGAAGAGACCATCTGCATGACTCTAGTAAACCGGCGGTCATCAAACCCCTTTTAAGCAGGACATCTCGAAGGAACACCCAACTCACCGTATCATAGGCTTTATGGAAGTCGATTTTCAGGAAGATGGGGTTCTGGTTTTTGGAGCGGATCTCATGTAGCACTTCATGGAAGACCAGAACCCCATCTAGAATGTAGCATCCCTGGATGAAGGCCGACTAATCAGGGTGGGTGATGCAGTCCGCAAAATGGGCCACCCTATTGGTGTACCCCTTTGCCAGGATACGGAATATCACATTGATCACCATGATTGGGCGAAACTGCCGGATGTCTGACGCGTCAGGGACCTTTGGGATCAAGGAGATGATCCCGTAGTTGAGGCGGTGGAGGTTAATGGACTCAACATAGAATTCCTCAAAGAGGGCCATGACCTCGCGCTTGATAACGATTTAGAAGGTCTGGAAGAATTTGACTGGAAGACCATCAGGGCCCGGGGCAGAGGTTGGATTCGTGACGCTAATGGCTGACCAGACCTCCTCCTCCAAGAAGGGGGCCGTGAGGGCCGCATACTCTTCCGCGGACACACACTAGGTGCCCGACCAGAAATCCTGAGCTAAGGCTAGGCCTCCCGAGGGAAGGAAGAGAAGAGGTTGCGGTAGAATCCATCTACGTGGGCCCGAATGTCGGTCAGCCATTGAAGAAGGGACTCGCCATCCCAGAGCAAAGGGATGGAGTTCTGCTATCTACGGCCGTTGGCGATGGCCTGGAAGTAGGCCGTGTTGGCGTCCCCCTTGAGGACCCAGTTCTGGGTCCCACGGAGACGCCAATACGCCTCCTGATTTGTGTAAATGACTTTTGAATTATTTCCTCACAGGCGTGCAAAAATTGACCCTCTTGGTGCAGCCCCAGGATGTGGTCCGACATGAAGTTGTGCCTCGTCAGGATCCCGACCACCGACGACCTCTGCAGCATGCAATTATTTATTTCTAGCTCTGAAGCTTTGTTTGCCCTGTCTTTCCGTACTCCTCAGTGGTCGGAAGTGGTTGCAGAAGGATACTTGCAAGACCCTCAAGCACAAGAATTATTAACTGAGCTCAGTCTTACTAGATCTAATGCCAAAGGATTTGAGCTAATACAAGGGGTGATCAGACATGAAGGAAGAGTGTGGCTGGGAAACAACAAAGCCAAGCTATACTCCTATCTCTTCATTCCAGTGCAATAGGAGGCTACTCAGGTTTTCAGGCCACTTACCAAAGAATTAAGGCCCTTTTCTCATGTCCCTCTATGAAACAGGACTGTTGAGATATGTATTTAGCACATGTATTCTTGTACTCCAAGTCTCCTCCTTATGTATAGTTGAGGATATGACTTGCCTTATGTACTATATATACTTGTGCATATGCACCTATCAATACATTGAGAGTTGCATCCTATTCCTCTACATGGTATCAGCCTAACCCTCGGTCCCCAGCCCTAGCCGCGCCATCGTCGCCTCTCCAGGCTGCCGCCGCTCCCGCTGTACCGCACCACCGCCTCCTCGGGCGCCGCGCCTCCTCCCTCCCTCCACCACAACCCTCTCCCGCCGCACCTCCACCCTCCCCGCCGCACCCCCACCCTCCCTGCCGCACACCGCCGCTCAC
>NC_041389.1:644558382-644573389 GCF_002162155.2 Triticum dicoccoides
CCCGATCCCATTCCGCGCCGCCATCCCCCCTGCTGCCATGTCGGCCCTCGGCACCTCCTCCTCTAGTGCACCCCCTAGCAACCCGTTTGACTCTTCCTACGTGTCCGAGCCCGATGAGCCCCAAGCCGCCGACATCCGCAACATTCACCTCTCCGATCACGTCCCCATCATCCTCTCCCACGCCTCCGCAAACTACTATGCCTGGAAAACCTACTTCAATATCCTCTTCCGTGAGTACAACCTTCGTGATCATGTGGACGGTCTCACCAATTTCTTTGCCGGCACCCACGACTCCAACTGGCTCGCCATCGACGACACCCTCATCCGGTGGTTCTTTCTCACCGTCTCTTCGGACATCTTCCACACCGTCGTTCGTGATGGGGATGATGCCTACATGGTGTGGACCAAGATCAATGGCCTCTTCATCGACAACAAGCTTCAACGGATTGTTTTCTTGCAGCAGGAATTTTTTGGGTGCTCCACCATCGACGCCTTCTGTCTCTGGCTCAAGACCCTCTCCGACGAGCTCAACGACTTCGGGTTCAAGGTGGGCGACGAGCTTCTCCTCTCAACGCTCACCGCCGGCCTCAACGAGGACTTCGGCAACGCCGCCTCCAACCTCACCCTCCTGGCCAACCCTACTTACGAGAGGGTGGTGGCCTATCTTCGCCTTGAGGAGCGGCGGATGAAGCACCTCAGCACCCGCGCCGTCCACACCGCGGTCGCCGACGGCCTCTCCACCGGCGCCTCTACACCACCATCAGCGCCCCATCCTCCGGCCGTCCCGCACCCTATGCTGGTGCCGCAGCCGCCCCAACCACCGCGCAACGGTGGGAACGACGGTAACCGACGTCGCGGTCGCGGCGGTCAATGCCAAGGCGGAGGCAAAGGGGGTGGCGACGGTGGTCAAGCTCCCCATCAGCAGCCCCCGCCACCCTGGGCCGGCGGCTATAACCCCTGGACGGGGGTCGTGCACGCATACAGTATGCCCGTGCCGCGCCCCCCCGCCCCGGGCATCCTCGGCCCCCGCCCGAGCGCTCACCAGGCGCTCCTGCCCGCGCCTGTCGGCGCCCTCGGCACGCACGGCGCTGTCGCGTGATAACCCACAAGTATAGGGGATCGCAACAGCTTTCGAGGGTAGAGTATTCAACCCAAATTTATTGATTCGACACAAGGGGAGCCAAAGAATATTCTTGAGTATTAGCAGTTGAGTTGTCAATTCAACCACACCTGGATAATTTAGTATCTGCAGCAAAGTGTTTAGTAGCAAAAGTGGTATGATAATAAAGGTAGCGGTAGCAAAAGTAAAGATAAATGTTTTTGGGTTTTTGTAGTAGTTGTAACAGTAGCAACGGAAAAATAAATAAGCGAAAACAATATGTGAAAAGCTCGTAGGCAATGAATCAGTGATGGATAATTATGTCCGATGCGATTCCTCATGCAATAGTTATAACATAGGGTGATATAGAACTAGCTCCAGTTCATCAATGTAATGTAGGCATGTATTCCGTAAATAGTCATACGTGCTTATAGAAAAGAACTTGTATGACGTCTTTTGTCCTACCCTCCCGTTGAAGAGGGGTCCTAGCGGAAACTAAGGGATATTAAGGCCTCCTATCAATAGAGAACCGGACCAAAGCATTAACACATAGTGAATACATGAACTCCTCAAACTACGGTCATCACCGAGAAGTATCCCGATTATTGTCACTTCGGGGTTGTCGGATCATAACACATAATAGGTGACTATAGACTTGCTAGATAGGATCAAGAACACACATATATTCATGAAAACATAATAGGTTCAGATCTGAAATCATGGCACTCGGGCCCTAGTGACAAGCATTAAGCATTGCAAAGTCATAGCAACATCAATCTCAGAACATAGTGGATACTAGGGATCAAACCCTAACAAAACTAATTTGATTACATGGTAAATCTCATCCAACCCATCACCGTCCGGCAAGCCTACGATGGAATTACTCACGCACGGCGGTGAGCATCATGAAATTGGTGATGGAGGATGGTTGATGGTGATGACGGCGATGAATCCCCCTTTCCGGAGCCCCGAACGGACTCCAGATCAGCCCTCGCGAGAGAGATTAGGGCTTGGCGGCAGCTCCGTGTCGTAAAATGCGATGAAACTTTCTCTCCGATTTTTTCTCCCCGAGACGGAACATATGGAGTTGGAGTTGAGGTCGGAGGAGGTCCAGGGGGCCCACGAGATAGGGGGCGCGCCCTAGGGGGGGGGCGCCCCCTGTCTCGTGGACATGCCATGGGCCCCCTGGCATTAATTCTTTCGCCAAAAATTCTTATTAATTCCAAAAAGTGCCTCCGTGGATTTCCAGGACATTCCGAGAACTTTTCTTTTCTACACATAAAACAACATCATGGCAGTTCTGCTGAAAACAGCGTCAGTCCGGGTTAGTTTCATTCAAATCATGCAAGTTAGAGTCCAAAACAAGGGCAAAAGTGTTTGGAAAAGTAGATACGTTGGAGACGTATCAAGTCCCCCAAGCTTAAACCTTTGCTCGTCCTCAAGCAATTCAGTTGATAAACTGAAAGTGATAAAGAAAAACTTTTACAAACTCTGTTTGCTCTTGCTGTTGTAACATGAAAAGCCGGCATTCAAGTTTCAGCAAATATTATGAACTAACCATACTCACAATAACACATAGGTCTCACAATTACTCATATCAATAGCATAATCAGCTAGCGAGCCATAATAATAAAACTCGGATGACAACACTTTATAAAAATAATCATAACATGATATAACAAAATGGTATCTCGCTAGCCTTTTCTGAGACCGCAAAACATAAATGCAGAGCACCTTTAAAGATAAAGGACTGACTAAACATTGTAATTCATGGTAAAAGAGATCCAGTCAAGTCATACCCAATATAAACCAATAATAATGAATGCAAATGACAGTGTGCTCTCCAGGGGTGCTTTTAATAAGAAGGGTGATGACTCAACATAAAATTAAATAGATAGGCCCTTCGCAGAGGGAAGCAGGGATTTCTAGAGGTGCCAGAGCTCGATTTTAAAATAGAGATTGAATAACATTTTCAGCGACATACTTTCGCTGTCAACGCAACAACTATGAGATGGCTGTATCTTCCATACTACATGCATTATAGGCAGTTCCCAAACAGAATGGTAAAGGTTTATACTCCCCCAACCACCAACAAGCATCAATCCATGGCTTGCTCGAAACAACGAGTGCCTCCAACATACAACAGCCCTGGGGGAGTTTTGTTTAATTATTTTGATTTGCTTTGATCTTTTTGGATCATGGGACTGGGCATCCCAGTTACCGGCCCTTTCTCGTGAATGAGGAGCGGAGTCCACTCCTCTTGAGAATAACCCACCTAGCATGAAAGATATAGGCAGCCCTAGTTGAAACATGAGCTGCTCGAGCATACAAAACAGAATTTTATTTGAAGGTTTGGAGTTTGGCACATACAAATTTACTTGGAACGGCAGGTAAATACCACATATAGGTAGGTATAGTGGACTCATATGGAACAACTTTGGGGTTTAAGGAGTTTGGATGCACAAACAGTATTCCCTCTTAGTACAGGTGAAGGCTAGCAAAAGACTGGGAAGCGACCAACTGAGAGAGCGACAACAGTCGTAAACATGCATTAAAATTAATTCACACCAAGTACAAGCATGAGTAGGATATAATCCACCATGAACATAAATATCGTGAAGGCTATGTTGATTTGATTCAACTACATGCGTGAACATGCGCCAAGTCGAGTCACTCAATTCATTCAAAGGAGGATACCATCCCATCATACCACATCATAATCATTCTAATAGCATGTTGGCACGCAAGGTAAACCATTATAACTCATAGCTAATCAAGCATGGGACAAGCAACTATAATCTCTAAATGTCATTGCAAATATGTTTACTTCATAATAGCTGACTCAGGAACGATGAACTCATCACATTTACAAAAACAAGAGAGGTCGAGTTAATACCAGCTTTTCTCATCCCAATAAGTCCATCATATATCGTCATTATTGCCTTTCACTTGCACGACCGAATGATGTGTATAATAATAAGAGTGTACATGCATTGGACTAAGCTGGAATCTGCAAGCATTCAACTCAAGGGAGAAGACAAGTAATATGGGCTCTAAATTAAATAAACAATCATACATATAAGAGCCACTAAGCATTTTCAATATAGTCTTCTTGACCCCCAAAAGAAAGAAAAGAAAAGAAAACTATTTACACGGGAAAGCTCCCAACAAGTAAAAGAAGACGAGAAATATTTTTGGATTTTCATTTTAATTCTACTACAAGCATGGAAATTAAACTAACTAATTTTTTTGGTTTTTTTCTCAAGGTTTATCAAACACACAAGAAGAAAACTGGAAAAATAATAATTTAAACTAGCATGGATAATACAATGAAAGAGTATGAGCACCGACGACTAGTGTGTGAACATGAATGTAAAGTCGGTGAGAAATACGTACTCCCCCAAGCTTAGGCTTTTGGCCTAAGTTGGTCTAGTACCAAGGACCGCCGCTACTCTCCCCGGTATAATGGGAGGTGTAATCAGGGTACCACTGGCTGGTCATCTCCGGATCCCACTAGACAGATGATGCACGATAAGGGTCCAGCTCAGGTTCCGGCTCAGGTTCAGGTTCTGGGGTAAAAGCTTGAACTTTTGTGTCTCCTTAATTCCTCTCATATCATAGTTTTAATTTTTATCAAAAAGCTTCATCCACACCAAACTCAACAAGAACTCGTGAGATAGGTTAGTATAAACCAATGCAAAATCTTATCATTTTATACTGTAATAAATCACTAAAATTATTATTCAACATTGCATACTAAATGCCTCTGCAAATTTAATACTCCTATCCTCAAATAGAATCATTAAACAAGCAAACATATGCAAACAATGCAAACATAACAGCAATCTGTCAAAACAGTACAGTCTGTAAAGAATGCAAGATTCATCATACTTCCCTAGCTCCAAAAATTATGAAATAAAATTCCCACTGAAGTGAATTTATAAGAGCTCATTATGCAAAAAGTTTCAACATTATATCATGCTCTGACTTTTGTAGGGAATTTTCGCCACAGCAGTAAACTTTCTGTTTTCAAACAGCAACATGTGTACTAGCAAAATAAGCATGGTAAAGGCTATCCTTGACTTCTTTATTGAAACTAAAGATGCAAAACATTATTCTAAATAACAGCAAGCAAAAAGTGGGTACAGAAAGTTGTGCCTTCTAGTTTCATCCATTTCGTGATCATCGAAATGAACCCACTAACAAGGTTGACCAAGTCTTGTTAACAAACTCATTCCGAATAACACGGAACCGGAGAAATTTCGAATAACACTAAGTTACCTCAACGGGGATATGAAAATCCCCAACAATAAGAATATCATACCTTTTCTTGACAGTAGGGAGAGGAAATTCAAAACCTCCAAAAATGATAGTTGGAACTTTTTCAATAGAATTGATGCTATGAACTTGAGATTGTTTCCTCGGAAAGTGTACCGTATGCTCATTACCATTAACATGAAAAGTGATAATGCCTTTGTTGCAGTCAATAACAGCCCTTGTAGTATTAAGAAAAGGTCTACCAAGGATAATAGACATACTATCGTCCTTGGGAATATCAAGAATAACAAAGTCTGTTAAGATAGTGACATTTGCAACCACAACAGGCACATCCTCACAAATACCGACAGGTATAGCAGTTGATTTATCAGCCATTTGCAAAGATATTTCAGTAGGTGTCAACTTATTCAATTCAAGTCTACGATATAAAGAGAGAGGCATAACACTAACACCGGCTCCAAGATCACATAAAGCAGTTCTAACATAATTTCTTTTAATGGAACATGGTATAGTTGGAACACCCGGATCTCCAAGTTTCTTTAGTATTCCACCCTTAAAAGTGTAATTAGCAAGCATGGTGGAAATTTTAGCTTCCGGTATCTTTCTTTTATTTGTAATGAGATCCTTCATATACTTAGCATAAGGATTTACTTTAAGCATATCAGTTAAGCGCATACGTAAGAAAATATGTCTAATCATTTCAGCAAAGCGCTCAAAATCCTCATCATCCTTTGACTTGGATGGTTTAGGAGGAAAGGGCATAGGTTTCTGAACCCATGGTTCTCTTTCTTTACCGTGCTTCCTAGCAACAAAATCTCGCTTATCATAACGTTGATTCTTTGATTGTGGGTTATCAAGATCAACGGCAGGTTCAATCTCTACATCATTGTCTTTGCTAGGTTGAGCATCAACATGAACATTATCATTAACATTATCACTAGGTTCATGTTCATCACC
Source organism: Triticum dicoccoides (assembly GCF_002162155.2). Classification (NCBI taxonomy): domain Eukaryota; kingdom Viridiplantae; phylum Streptophyta; class Magnoliopsida; order Poales; family Poaceae; genus Triticum; species Triticum dicoccoides. Next base: position 644,564,717 of record NC_041389.1, read on the forward strand.
TGATTGTGTTTTAGCATCAGAAATAGAAATATCATTGGGATTCTCAGGTGTGTCTGCAGTAGGTTCTTTAGAAGCATGCAAAGTTCTATCATTTTTCTTCCTCTTCTTCTTTTTAGAAGAACTAGGTGCCTCTAGATTATTTCTCTGAGAATATTGCTCGATTATCTTAGGGTGCCCTTCAGGATACAAAGGTTCCCGAGTCATTCTACCAGTTCTAGTAGCCACTCTAACCGCAAAGTCATTTTTATTATTCAATTTATCAATCAAGGCATTTTGAGCTTTGAGTACTTGCTCAGCTTTAGTAGCAACCATAGAAGCATATTTGCTAACGCGGTGAAGTTCATCTTTAACTCTAGCCAGATTATCACCTACGCGTCCTATCTCGAAAGCATTATTCTTTAACTCTCTACCAACATAATCATTATAACTTTCTTGTCTAGCCATAAAGTCATCAAATTCATCTAAGCATGGGCTATGAAATTTAGTAGATGGTATTTCAACTTTATCATATCTATAGAGAGAATTTACCTTTACTACCTGTGTCGGGTTATCAAGACAATGTGGTTCTTCAGGCGGTAAATTAAGACCATGTATTTCTTCAATAGGAGGTAAATTCTTAACATCTTCAGCTTTAATACCTTTTTATTTCATTGATTTCTTTGCCTCTTACATATCTTCAGGACTGAGAAATAAAACACCTCTCTTCTTTGGAGTGGGTTTAGGAATAGGCTCAGGAGTTGGCTCAGTTGGTTCAGGAATTACCCCCCACTATGACCCGGCCCTTCTAGCGGCACTGCAGCAACCGCCGCCCTACTCTGCTGGTGGCGGCGATTGGATTATGGACTACGGCGCCACCGCCCATATGTCCGCTCATCCGGGTAACCTCTCCTCCGTCCATCCCACTTCCACTCCCTCTCGCATCATCATCGGTAATGTGTTGGTCTTCCCATCTCTCATGTCGGTTCTTCACCCTTTCCCTCTAACTCTCGACCTCTTTCTCTTAATAATGTCATTGTTTCTCCTCTTATTCAGAACTTAGTTTCCGTTCGTAATCTTTCTCGTGACAATCTTGTAACTGTGGAATTTGACGAAGTTGGCTTTTCTGTTAAGGACGCTCGCACCAGGATGATTCTTCACCGCTGTGACAGTCCCAGCGACCTCTACCCAGTTCAGTCGCCGTCATCTCCAGGTGGTCCTCGAGCTTTTTCCGCCGGCGTCGATCTTTGGCATACTCGTCTCGGGCATCCTAGCACTTCTTCACTTCGTCAAATAATGAGAGGATTTCCTTTTTCATGTAATAAAACGGCCGCTCACTCCCGTGAAGCCTGCCGGTTAGGAAACATGTTTGCCTTCCTTTTAGTTCCTCTTCCATAGTTGTATCTTTTCCGTTTGAGTTGATTCACAGCGATGTATGGACATCTCCAGTACCTAGTAATTCTGGTTATCTCTATTATCTTGTTATACTGGATGACTACTCTCACTTTGTTTGGACATTTCCTCTTCGTAGGAAATCCGATGTTGCCGCCACTCTCATTGCATTCTATGCTTATGTCTCCACACAGTTTGGGCGACCCATACTCGCACTTCAGACCGACAACGGGAAAGAATTCGACAATCTCACCATCCGCCATCTTCTTTCCTCCCACAGTACCGTGTTTCGTCTCACGTGTCCATACACCTCCCAGCAGAATGGCCGTGCCGAGCGCATCCTACGCACCCTCAATGAGTGTGTGCGTACCCTTCTTTTCCATGCCTACATGCCCTCTCGGTTTTGGCCAGATACCCTCGCCACCGCCACCCTCCTCCTTAACCACCGGCCATGCCATCCGCGCTGGAACTATGCGCCTCACCATCTCTTATATGGCGCTCCTCCCTCCTACGATGGTCTCAGAATTTTCGGTTGCCGTTGCTACCCCAACACCACCGCCACCACACCTCATAAACTCGCTCCTTGTTCCGTTCCATGTGTCTTCCTTGGTTACCCGGCCAACACTAAGGGTTATCGCTGCTATGACCCCGTGTTTCACCGTGTCATCACCTCCCGGCACGTGTACTTTGATGAGCTTGTGTTTCCCTTTGCACAGGAACAGGTGGTGCCGCCTTCCCCTCCCGCGACGGGTTCTCCTCCGCGCCTCCGCCCGCTGCTGGCCTTGGGTGCTCCGGCCACCCCGCCCACGGTGCCATCCTCCGGTTCAGGGCCATCCGCGGCTCCCTCCTCCGGTTCAGCGCCTTCATCGCCTGGAGCTGCGTCGACATCGCCCACGTTGCCCCGGTCCTCTGCCATGCATGCTGGGCCGCATGTTGGGCCGCCGGCTGGGCCGAACCCCACTAGCGCGGCCTCTCCTGGCGCCACGTCGACCCTGCCTCGGTCTCCCGCACCGACCCCGCCTTGGTCGCCTGCTGGTGCGTTCGCGGCTCCGGTGTCGCCTGGTTCTCCCAACGCCGCGGCCTCGTCCTCCACCCGGCCCGCCTCTCCTGTCGACACTGTGGAGGCCACCGCCTCTCCCGTGGACACCGTGGATGCCACGGCCTTGCCGCTACCCGCGACTGCCCCGGTGGCCGGCCCCGTCACATGCTCGCGCACCGGTGTTTTTCGCCCGAGCTCCCGCTATGCGGATGACTACGTCTACACCGCCTCAACGTCCGCTCCTTCCCTGTTGCCGTCCTCGGTTCGGGCCGCTCTCCGCGACCCTCTTCGGATGGCCGCCATGCAGGAGGAGTTTGACGCTTTGCAGCGGAACCGGACTTGGCAGCTTGTTCCCCATCCCCGGCACGCTAATGTGATCACCGGGAAGTGGGTCTTCAAACACAAGCTTCGTCCCGATGGCACTCTTGATTGCTACAAGGCGCGTTGGGTTGTTCGTGGTTTCCGGCAACGCGCCGGTGTGGACTTCACCGACACCTTCGCTCTAGTTGTTAAGCCCGGGACGATCCGCACTGTCTTAAAGTTGGCAGTCTCTCATGCCTGGCCGGTTCATCAGATGGACGTCGTTCCTCCATGGTCATCTTGAGGAGCAGGTCTTCTATCAGCAGCCCACGGGGTTTGTTGATCCGGCGTGTCCTGATCATGTGTGTCTGCTCTCACACTCATTATATGGGCTCAAGCAGGCTCCTCGTGCCTGGTACCAGCGCATCACATCGTTTCTTCACCAACTCGGCTTCCGCTCTACACGCTCCGATGCTTTGTTGTTTGTTTATCACCAAGGCACCGACACGGCATATTTGCTGCTCTATGTTGACGACATCATCCTGACAGCATGCACTTCTGAGCTCCTTCGTCGGCTTACTGATCGTCTCTGTGCTGAGTTTGCCATCAAGGACTTGGGTCCGTTGCACTACTTCCTCGGTGTTGAGGTGGTGTGTCGTCCTGATGGTTTCTTTCTTCATCAACGGAAGTACGCTCATGAGCTCCTCGACCGTGCTGGCATGCTTAACTGCAAACCGGTCGCCACTCATGTCGACATGAAGGCCAAGCTCTCTGCTACTGATGGTGCTCCTGCTCCAGATGCTGGCTGTCATGGTGCTAAGTCTGACAGTAGAATGGGGGGTAGGTATGGAGAGGCAAGATCTTAGCTATGGAGCAGTTGTGAAGACAAGGGATGTACGAGTTCAGGCCCTTCTCGGAGGAAGTAACAGCCCTACGTCTCGGAGTCCGGAGGCGGTCGACTGGATTATGTGTGAATAGATTACAGGGGTGCGACCCCTTTACACTAAGGAGGGGGGTGGCTTATATAGTGTCTGCCAGACCCCTCCGGCCCTCAGTTATGCAGGGTTTAAAGTACATTAAGGCTAGGCGTTACTGGCAACGCCTTACATAAAGTGTCCTAAATGCCATAAAGACTACTTAATTACAGACCGTTTGGATGCAGAGTGGCTCTTGATCTCCTGGTGGTCGAGTGAGTCTTCATGGTCGAGTCCTTCGAGACCGTCGAGTGAAGTCTCTCTTAGTCGACTGGAAGGCAGTTTCTTCTGAGGGTGTCCCTGGGAAGGGTACTTTAGACAAGCCTATGACCCTACCCTAGGTACATGACTTCATCATTAGCCCCCGAATGGATCGAGGTTTGAGTGAGGAAGGAGTTGATAATATTTCCGACCTGTTTTTGTGTTTTGAACATGTCTCATCTTGGACCAATAATCTTTTTGTTGATGCAGCAACTTTTGTTTCGGTCGCCTTGATCCATTCCTTTCTTATGTCGAGTGAACTTTTGAACTTAGTAAACTTCCGAGCGATGGATCGCAGGAAATCTTCCGTCTGACAGATTGATCTGCTGTTAGCGGATTTTGTGGGATCCAAATTTTGGGAAGCGCGCGAAGCGGGGCGGACCGCGGCGCTCGGATGGGATAGGGCATAGACGCCTCAATTTCCGTGCCGCCTTTTTCGCCACGTATCGCGTGCGCGCGACTGTTTCGGGATATGATAGGATTGTCCGGGCCCACTCGTCAGCCACTCGGAAGCGTAATTATAAAAGGCGCCAGGCGAGGGTTTTTGAACAGTACCCCCCCATTCCTCCTTCTGCCCTCTCCATCTCCGCCCGCCGTGCCTGCTCTCGTCCCCGCCCATCCACTCCTCGTGCGCTTTGTCGGCGACAATGGTGAAGGAGAAGACGGCGGTTTTGGAGCGCGCGAAGAAGGCGACGGCGATGGGGAAGGCGAAAGGGAGAGCGTCCAGTCGGGGCGGATCTTCGTCAAGGTCCCGCCTGCCGCAAGGCTGGGTCCAAGGGGATTGGATCCGCTCGACCATCACCGAGACGGATCTCAATGAGATGGCCAATGAGGGCTTGATTCCTCACGGGGCGGCGAGGCTCCCAGGGAACGAGTGGCAACCGCAGCCGCAGGAGGGTGAGTGCGTTCTTCTAGCTACTCACGTCGACCGTGGGTTCTCCCTGCCTCCGAGTGTTTTCTTTCGTGGGTTCTTGAATTTCTTTGGAGCGCAACTCCACCATTTCAATCCGAATTCCATCGCCTACCTTGCTGCCTTCGTGTCCATGTGCGAGAACTTCCTGGGTTGTCGACCGCACTGGGGTCTCTTTAAGCACATATTCACCTGTCGCTCACAGACAGTGAAAAAGGCGAGTCCGGATGACGATAGGACTAAGGTTATTCAGATGTGCGGGGGTCTTGGGATTTAGATGAGGAGCAAGAGTACTTTTCCGGCCATGACCCTTCCTGAGTCGGTCAGAGGATGGCAGTCGACTTGGTTCTACTGTCAAGATGAGTCGACGCCAGGGCAGTCGACTGGTCTCCCTCCATTTTCTATGGACCGAGTGAACAAGCCCTCTTCTCTGAAGGTGCTCCCTGAGGAGAAAGCCCAAGTAAGAATGTTGATGGAGCGTGTAGTCCAGCTAGTTCGGGAAGGAGTGACGGGTATGGACCTTCTGGAGGTCTTTCTTAGGCGGCGCATCCAACCACTTCACTACCGAGGCCACCCGATGTGGTTGTACGTACTATGGAACCGAGGATGAAACTCGGGTCCATCCAGAAGCAGTCGACGACGCCACACTGGAGAGGTGGATGGCTGCGATCACAGGGAATAAGGACAACCCTCGAGGAGCCAGGAGGATTCCACCACTCGACCATTCCTACACTCCAGACACGGTACGCCCACTTTATCCTCAATTGTAATCTTGCTATACTCATTCTGCTTTTGCTGCAAACTGGTCGATTGATCTTTGCTTTGTTGTCCGTCAGGCCACCACTGGACTATACTCGATGCCCAATGGAGCACAGACGCCGACTGAGGAGGAGGAAGGAAGTGGGGGCGAAATCCAAGAGGAGTGGGATTCAGATGCTGCTGCTGATGATGAAGGTGATGACTCTGGTGAGGAGGAAGAAGAGGAGGAGGAGGAGGAAGTTGCACCACCTCGCTCGGAAAGACGCTCGAAGCTCGTTCATGACCCTGCGACCGAGTGTGGTAAGGGGGTCGCGACTGTCGCTCAGTTGACCAAGCGCCCTCGAACCACTTCTCCGGTGCCGACTGAGAAAGCTCCGAAGCAATCCAGAGTAGCGCCGTCGAAGCCGGCGAAGGTCTTGCCGAAGATGAAGATGGTGACCCCCACTATCTCAGGGTAATGATGCTACTTGAGTTTTTCTGTTCCACATGAACTTATTTTTGGTCGACTCATGAATCAACCAACCGAGTTCTGGTACTGCAGCGCTGCTACTTCTGATACCTCGGCCAGGGCTGAAGATCATGAGATGGAAGACGCTGCCACTTCAAAACCTGGTATGACTTTAATGATTCTATCTTCAGTCGATTGGCTCTTTGTCTCTAATTTTGATTCTTTTCTGTAGCCCCGTGTAATGTCGTTATTACCCTTCCTGACGACGACGATGAGGAACCACTGAGGCACATGAGGAGCAGGAAAGCGTCTGCTGGCAAGGCGACTCAAGACATGCCAGCACCCGAGACACTGGTTGCGGAGGGAGAGAACATCACTCGGCCTACCATATCTTTTGTGGTGCCGTTGACGAGTGCTCGCCCCTCATCGTCGAGTGCTGCACAGCCGTCACTTTTCTCGACCCACTTCGTCCCAGAGGACCAAGCCAGTGCTGCGAAAGAAGCAATACGCCAGGCGTGAGTCATGATGGAGCAAGTGAAGGCCATCCGAGAAGCTAGCCAGGCCGCCTATGACGCCAGTTCAGCTCTTCAGAGTAACGTTCAGGTCAGTCGGTCACCGCCTGTTCTCTTAGGATATGATATCTGAAAATTCTTCTTTCTGAAATTCGTAGTGATTGTCGTCCTACACCCACTGGGTGTGTTGATTGGAATTCTGGTTTAGTGGGGGCACGCTGAGTGCACCCACTGGGTGTAGTCCCCAAGGCTATGGTGGACTGCTGGCAGTCGACCATAGTCTTTATAGTTTAAGTTTTTCCTTCATTCGACTTGGTCAAATGGATTTCCAGACCGGTGGGGGCACGCTGAGTGCACCCACTGGGTGTAGTCCCCGATACTGTGGTCGATTGCTGGCAGTGGAATACAGTCTGAAGAACATCCCCCATTTTTTTTGTGTTGGTCGACTGGTCGACTCTGACTTGATAGAACTAGTGGGGGCACGCTGAGTGCACCAACTGGGTGTAGTCCCCGAGACTATGGTCGAATGTTTGCATTCGGCCGTTGTCTTAGAAACGTATGATTTTTCCTTAGTCACTCGGAAGTGAATTGTCTTTGACCACTGTCGATTGGTTCTTCGTAGAAATCCTGCGACCTTGCGGCTCGTTACACTGAGTTGGAGAACAAACACATCCAGCTCGAGCTTGATCTGAAGCTGGTCCAGGAGAATTTAGCGAAGGCGAAGGAGGAAGCCAAAGGTATGTTTGGTGAGGCTTTCGATGACTGCTTTTGCCCCTCATTTGTTTCAAAGTCTGACCTTGTTGTAACTTTGCAGGCAAAGTGAAGGATGCTCAGAAGAAGAAAGACCTTGAGTTGGCTGAGATGCAGAAAACAGCTTTAGAGAAGACTAAGCTCGCAGACGAGAAGTTGGCTTCGGTCACCCATCTTGAAGAAGAAAACACCAATCTGAAAGCTGCTCTTGATGCTGCCAACAAAGAGGTCAGTCGACTGAAAAGTGATAAGCTTGCCCTGAGTGACAAGGCCAGTGAGTTGGTGGGGAAGAAGAACGATCTGGAGGCCTATCTGGGTGGACTCGCCAAGAAGCTATTCGTCATGCTCGAAGGTAATCTTTTGCACTAAACATGTATTTCAACTGTGATCTTTCCATTCGACTGTTGCCTTGACTCGGTGGTTGTGCTTGCAGAATTTTGTCAGAACTTTGAAGAGGAAACTGGCCGACTGGAAGTAAACTTGGACCCCATCAACTCTCCTGTGAAGGATGAAGCTGCCATGAACGTGCTCCGGCTCGAATCTCGTGTCGCTGCCGTCGTCGACTATCTCGCAAGGCTGAAGGTCGCCACTTCTCGCATTGATGCCACACTCTAGCCCAGAGAGACGCTCCAGAACGACCTCGAGTCTTTGATGACTCGACTAAACGCGGTCTCAAGTCGAGTGCAGGAGTGGAAGAAGTCTTCTGCTAGGTGTGGCGCAGATGTTGCTCTATCTCTGGCCCGAGTCCATTGCAAGGATGCACGAGAAGATAAGTTGGCGGCCCTTTGGGTGGCTAACACCAAGAAGCATGATTTCCGGTCTTTCATGGAGACCTTCATCGCCGCTACCACTCGGATTGCTGATGGAATCAACCTTGACGAGTTTGTTGCACCTTCCAGCCCTCCACAGGAGGGGTAAAAAACTTCTTGAGCTCGACACTTTAAATTTGCCTCGGTATGCCGAGTGATTTTTGTAACCGACAAACCTTAACAGGCTTAGCGCCTGAGCACTTTCGGCTCCGTTAGGTGTTATCCAAATTTGGATTCGACGTTTTAAATATACTTGCATTTGGTTTGAGGTACCTTTTGCAGGTTAAAGCGAGGTGCTTATTGCAATCGACTTGTTCCCCAATTCACTTAGGCAGGCACTGGGCTGCAGCTAAGCCTCCGAGTGGGAGGTCTGCTCTCCACTCGGTAGGATTTTCAAAACTTATGCGAGCACTGGGCTGCAGCTAAGCCCCGAGTGGGAGGTCTGCTCTCCACTCAGTAGGATTTTCAAAACTTAGGCGAGCACTGGGCTGCAGCTAAGCCCCCGAGTGGGAGGTCTGCTCTCCACTCGGTAGGATTTTCAAA